>NC_025686.1:12422264-12444548 GCF_000633955.1 Camelina sativa
CCTAATATTGACTTACAATTATCAATGTGTGCATTGCTTTAAACTCATGGATACCATATACATATTTGGATCATCTTTCTCTTTTTTACCACTCTTGTTGATCCAAGTAGCTGATTAAACCATTAAAATCAGTTTTCCTACCCCTTAACCAACCCTTCGTTCAAGCCATCTTTATTCTTGTGTGTGTGAGGCCTATTTTGGGATTGAGCTTGGTAGAAAGTGTTAAGTTTGAACTGAANCTCTTCTCACTCTCTTCACACTCTATACGATTTCAAACTCTTGGTTAAATACACAAATCATTCTTCTTTAATTCTTTCAGAGTTTTGCCTTGTTAGCTTGCTAGATTCATCAAACTAGGATTAATGCCCAAGTTAATAGTACTTTGATGCTTGTTGAGTGGTTAGAAGCATAAGATTGAACCAAGCCTTGAATTCCTGCATTGCATTTGGTCTAAATTGAAGCATGTTGTGATTTGATGTCATTTCCTATTTATAAGAACCTAATATTGACTTACAATTATCAATGTGTGCATTGCTTTAAACTCATGGATACCATATACATATTTGGATCATCTTTCTCTTTTTTACCACTCTTGTTGATCCAAGTAGCTGATTAAACCATTAAAATCAGTTTTCCTACCCCTTAACCAACCCTTCGTTCAAGCCATCTTTATTCTTGTGTGTGTGAGGCCTATTTTGGGATTGAGCTTGGTAGAAAGTGTTAAGTTTGAACTGAAAAGAGTAAGACCTTGTGTAGTTGTAGTTTGCATTTTTCAAACTAGATAGGACTAGGTGGTTCACTTGTTGGGTTTGGGATTTGGCTGTTTTGAAAAGAAAAGAGGAGAAAGAGAAATAAAAAGGTAGAATGTGTTTAAGCAAAATCAAAGTCTAGTGAAAGAATGGGAAGTAAAAAAAATTGTTGTTGAAGATGGTTCTAGTTAAAGAAAAGAAAAGAAAGAAAAGAAGAGTCTAGCAAAATGCTTGTATGTCTTAAGAATAAGAAGAAAAGAGAACCATAGCAAATATGTAAGAATCCCCCATTCCACTAGAAAGATCAAATAAGAAACCTCTCCTAAGACTTTAAAATCAAAAGAGAAAAGGGTTTAAGAGAAGTGAAGAAGTTAAAAGGGTAGAACTAGGATCATTTGGGTTTAGATTCATAGGATAAACACTTTGAGTGCCTTTGGGTAGAAAAAGTTTTGTTCTTGTATGTGTCTAAGTGTTCTTACCCTTAGCATTCTTCTAAAGCTCAATCCATTTTTTTATGAGAGAACCTTGATATTGATAAGCCCCACTCTAAAAAGAGACCATCATTGTCTCTAAAACCTTTTACTACCAAGCCAAATGAGTTTAAGCATTGCATAAGATTGATTCATGTTCTTGATTAATGAATGTTAAACGAAATGGTTGATTTGAATGCATGTGGATATCTAAGGCTCAAATCAGTAAAGGTTGAGATAGACTTGTCTAAAATCCTTAAGTACAGCTCATTCAACTTGCATCATAGTACTAGTAACTTGGACATTGATTCTAGCTGGTCTATTGGCAAGCTTTAGCAGCTGAGATCCAACTTTTAAACCTTACCTACCTTCTTATGTCTTGTTTATTTGCTTGAGGGCAAGCAAAGACTAAGTTTGGGGGTGTTGATGTTCATATATTTTACCCTGTTTTCCCTTAGTATATTCACATCTTTTGCATATTTTCCTATCCATTTTGTCCATTATTGTGTAGCTTTAGGACTGTTCATGCATTAGAGTATAGATGCATTGCATTTGCATATTTTCTTGCATAAACAGGTGATATTGGAGCCTAAGGAGCATGGAAGCAATGCTAAAGAGGAGTGAAGCTATCAAGAGAAGAAAGCAAGGGAGTTAGAGCTGAAGAACCAAGTTCCAGAGTTCCACTCGACCGCCCACTCGACCAGACACTCGACCGTGTGCGGAGAATGACTCGACCGAGTGGAAGGAGCAGAAGAAAAGCCAACTCGACCGGTCACTCGACCGAGCACCAGGTCGAGCTGACCGAGCCGCCTAGCTATTTTGTCTTTTAGCATTTTTAGGGCTTCCACTACTTTTCCTATAAAAGGACCTTGTACCCTTCAGCCACCAGAAGTCCAGTTTTTTAGATATTCACAAACCTAGTATTTACCCTTTTGGGGGAATTTATGCTTTTTGCACTTTTATTTTCTTAGATTTCTCTTCTACTTTTGAAGGAAAACAAGAGATTCTTCATATTTGTTGGTTTCATAACTTTTAAAATATTAAGAATTCGAGTTTGATTCCTTCTTCAATATTGTAGATCTTTGCTTTATCTTTCTACTGATGCAAGTTTCGTTATTTTATGGGTTTATGATTTTGTTGTTCATCATGTGTGATTGTGAGTAGGTTGCTTAGGATCTTGAGGATGGGTTAGGCTGGATTGTGGTTGAGGTTTGTTTAGCTAGGTCAAGCTTGATTGTTATAGATCTCTTCTAGGCTAGATGTACTCTATGTTGATCCTATAACCGAGAGGGTAGGGTTTGATTTCAAGCTTCTTAGCATCACGCCAATGTCTAGGTTGCAAGATAAGGCTAGATCTAGAGATTATCATTAGGCATGCTAAGAGATTATATGTCTTGTTTGAATTTTGACATTAATGATCTGTTGCTTAATGCTTGCTTGTATAAGTTCTTTGCTTTGTGAGAACAAGTCTAGAAATATATGAGCTTGATTGTTTTTGCCATGAGAGTGGATTAACATGTTCTAGGAAGATCATTGTCTAGAGATTAGCTCAAGTTGTTTGAGATTTGTTGACCAAGTTAGATGACCACAATCATTAGTCCAGCCCATGAATCCCTCCTCAAGACCTTCCTTGTCTATTGATTTCTTAGTTTAAATCCTGTTGTTTGGTCATTGTTTGATTCATTTTTGTCTTGCTCTGTTTTATTGGGTTTGCTCTGTTTCTCGTATTTGTCCGACTCGACCCTGTACTCGATCTACACTCGATCGAGTGCTTGCTCGAGCTCATCTCCAGAATTCTTGTTTATGCTTTGTGTTTGTTCTGTCTCAATTCCTGTTTCATCTTAGTTGCATTTATGTTGCATTCATTTAGTTTCCTGTTCATTACTTGCCTTGCATTAGTTCATTACTTGTCTTGCATATCTATAGTTTCTGTTTCATTACATTGTTGTTTAGATTATCCTGCTCTCTTTACATTTAGCATCTATCTTAGTAGCTTTTACTTTCTGCGTTTTACATTTCATCAATAGGTTGTTAGTGACAAACATCCTTCATATTTGGCTTGACTTAGACATATATGCACATCGTGATTGCTTGCAAACACTCATTTAGGATTGACATCCCTTATACTACAACAGCATAAGGGTAATTGAAACACCTTGCACCCCATCTGTTCATCATCATTCATTCATATCTCATCCATCCATACCACACCACCATAAAAAGATTGTTTCATGCTTCTTCACCGATTTTTGTAAAGGATGGTTGTCCAGATTGGTTCTGGAGAATGGCGCAGATGTTGGAGAGAGCGGTGAAACGATATGTGTAGTTCCGATTTAGTTCCACTCAGAGTTTCACAATTTCCAGTATCAGGCACAACTGAGTCGAATCGGGTCTATCCATTAAATACAATCTGGTCAAATCGGGTGAGTCAGATCAATAATATTTCTTTTTATTTTTTACCACAACTTTTTTTTTATAATAGTTTTTACAAGAATGCTTTTGTTTATTTTATTTTATGGTAATTAAAAAACACTAATCACTAAAATTGTGTTAAGAATATCGAAAACCTTAAAGAAGATAATAGATAACAGAATGCTAAATCCATATCTGATTAAAGAGATGCACAAAACTAAAATTATGAAACTTGAAAAGCTTAACTTGTTTTGAACAAGGTAATAATAGTTTACCAAATATCATCAAATTCTTTGTTTATATATATTAAATTTTCGCTTTGTCCAAAAAAAAAATCTATAAAAGTTTCTCTTTAGTTATACATACTTAAGAGAATTACATGCAACGATTTTCTGAATATATCTTTGTTAGAGTTATAAATAATGTCATTAGTGGTTTTAGGAAGTTTGATTGGGTTAAACGATCTATTTTCCCCTCGAATATTTCTATGTAATATAATATATATCAAACTGAAGATGCATTGTGTTGACAGAATTGTAAGACTGACAACAAGGCGTAAAGGAGCAACTATTGAAACAGAAGAGAGAAGATCACAATGACAGAATCCTCTTAAGGACAATGAAGCTACCAAAGTTTCAGTTACAACATGAAAACTTGAAGATCATCAAGTGCAAGAATAGAGAAAGCTTGAGTTCTATAACTCAGTAACAAAGAGAGAGATTGAAGATATATTGGTGTTGTTACTGGTTATACAACACAAGAGAGATGATCAAGAAGCAATGAGTAAACTTGATACAACCAAGAGTAGAGACACAGATTCATTGAATGTTGCAGTGAACAAGTCTGATACAAACACATGTTTAGACATAGAAGCAGTGGACAAGTTGGAGCATGTGTAACCAGCTACAGACACAGACGCAATGATTCCTCAGATAGAGAATCAAAAAATCTACCACAGCCAAGATAGCTCAATGTGAAGTCACATGGAATGAAGTGACATGCTGAACCTTGGAGTCTTATCGAGAAGATCCAAGAAGTGAGAGCTCAACCAGTCATGCTTTAAGCTCATGAGAACAAGTCTTCCATTAGCAGTTGCGTAAACCTGAAAGCACAACAGAGCATAATTTTGTTTTAGCAGTTGAGTATACTTGAAGCGCAACAGAGAAGAAAATAGAGCAGACAACGTGAAGTGGTTGTGTAGTGCAACAGAGCAGAAAACCTGTAGTGGTTGTGTAGTGCAACAGAGCTGGAAACAAGGTAAACCTCGTGAAGAGGTTCTGTAGTGCAATAGAGCGGAAAAGCGTCAAGTTGCAGCAAACAGTAGAAAGGTTGTGTCAGAGTAGCATGCTTGTGTTAGGCATGACAGGAACAAAAGCATGGTTCAAGTTGATAAAAAGAGAAACAAGTTTTTACCCAAAAGATAATAGGAAGAAGCTTGTGAAAACTAGGTGTTGTAAATGTTTGCTTCATATGGGCATATTTGGTCTGAACCAAGAACTAGGCCTATATTGGTGTGAAGCCCATACAGGATCCGTGTTGTGTGGCCTGCAGGACTAAACCGACATAAGCTCTAGGGTTTCACTATAAAAGGGAAACTAGGGTTGAAGAAACATGTATGCTGTAGAAGAGCACGCACTAAAGAAGCTGGTGGTACATTGGTGACGGCTGTAGGGCACAGCGCAAGGCGCTGTGCATGGCAGACGCAGAGACGCAGGGCGCAGTGCAGAGAGCATGCGCAGGGCGTCGTACATGGAGCTTGAAGCTGTGCGCAGAACCATGATAAAGGAGCAGAAGCTTGGCTGGGGTCGAAGGGCTGAGAGTCGGACATAACCTTGTCTAGGTTTAAGGTGTCTTCAGGACACTCTGATGAGAGACGAAGGTGGAACTGCTTCTTTGGGGTTCTGGAGGTGTTTCAGGGTTATACATGGAGAGGAGAGCTGAACCAGAGACAGAGAGAGAAGAAGAAGAAAACCTAGATCTAATATGTGTTTTCTTCTTCAGGTTCTCTGTAGTTGTTAGTTCTCTAAGCTTGTATATGTAACACTATGTAAAACCTTGGTTGATTGATAGTGGATGTTTGTGGGAGAAGGTTCCCACACGAGATGTACCCTATGCATGAGGGGAACTCATTAAATCTCTGTGTTATGTTTATGTTGTGCAAACTGATCTGTGAAGTAGAAGAGGAGTAGGGGCAGAGTCGCGGTCTGCAGTTCACTACAGAGGTGTAGCTCAGACAAGATGTTCTCTAACATTCTTTTCTGTTTTGTTCAACGAATTTGGTCTTCTAATTTGAGTGGGTTTGAATCGTCTGTGTGAAGAAAAGATGTTCCTCTCCGAATTAAGCTTCAAGGCCTAGAAAGAAAGAGAATTAAGAGCTTATTCAATATGGCTATAAGATCAGAAGTTTGGAGTGGCTATTGAGCTTGGTTTTTGGATTTGAAAGATGCTCTGAAACACTGGAAGTGAGGTCTTTTAGTTGATATTAAGAGTGCAGTCTGGTTCTTGGTGGTCTTTCAGGTTCAGTTTTTAACTCTGAAAGTTATTCTGGAAACGTTTATGCAAGATATTTCCAATGATATAGATATCTCTTTCTAGTTCCTTGTTTTTTTTATGGGAATCTGCTCTCAAAGTTGGCTGATCACATGTTGTATATTTCTCGATATGTTTTGGGGTTTGGTCATAACTTCCAAACCGTAAACCCAAATCATGATCTGCTTTCACCTGTGGCTCTGTATCTCTGATCTTGATCTTGCCACCAAGTTGCAGAAGTTTCTGGGTTGATTTGCTGCTTCGTTTGTGTCGTGGATCAAGAATGGTGAAGAAGTTTTTATGAAAGTAATATCAAAGTATTTGAAGTCGACAAACAGACAAGGTCTGTGTTGATTGTGTGTTTCCTATGGAACAATTATTGGTTGAAACACATAATCAACATGGGGGAGAAAAACCAAAAAACCAAACTCATGAAGCTAAAAGAAGAAGATATGAAGAAGAAGTTATGAGTTTGATGGAGTTGCAGGCTCATGAAGCTGGGTTCTTGTCTGACTTTGCCTCTGCATTTGACTTTGCTATAGACCTTAGATTTGTGCATTGAAAGATGTTTTGGAATCTTGAAAGCAAGATCTTTCCAGTGATATAAAGGTCTTCTTCTGATTCTGTGTCAGTTGGTGGGAAACTGTTCCCAAAGTTGGATGTTCGCAGGTTTATAATAGTATGGATCTGATTTTGGAAATTTGGCTATATCTTTCAATCAGTAAACCCAAAGTGTGATCGCTTTCTCCTGTGGTTTTATACTGCTGTCCTTGATCATCCCACAACATTTTGGATTTTTCTGGGCTGTTTTTGTTATCTCATTTATGCTCTGCATCAAGGCAGGAGAAGAAGCTCAGTTCAAGTCCTCATGGTTGGAAAAAGAAACAGAAGTTCTTAATGTCCTAGGTCTGGTAATCACAATCAAAGTATTAAGATCCATCAGTGAGTAATACGAAGTTGATTGTGAAGAAGAGTGCAAAGGAGTATGATCTAAAGGTGAATATCTTGCACCAAAGTCTGAAGTGTTCAAGGCAGACATTCACTTCTATGTCACTATCTCAAAGCTATGACAATGTAAGTAAAATCTTCTACATGATGGAATATGATTACAAGGAATTAATCTCTGCTGGGAGTTAATGTCACGAGAGAAGTATTACTATGGAGATGTGAAACCGATATTTTTCTGTTGAAAATTTTTATGGTTCTCTGAAGCTTTTTAGTAAGGGAGGTTTTTTTAAGCTGCTGAAGGTGATAGTCTGTTGTGTAGTCTGAGTTTGTGCTATGGTATGTTTGTTTTTTTGCAAAGAAAAATGCTGCAGGAATTGAAGATAAGCTAAGAGAGAGAAACCATTGAAAGAAGAAACATTTGCGACGATTTACTCTGGGAGAGAAGTGAACTCTTGGTCGGGATCAAGATGATAAAGAAAACTCAGAGTTGTGTAACTCCAGTTCAGCTCTGCAAGGTTAGCTTAAGTGACATCTGCAAGGAGATGCTGGTCGGGATCAATCTGAGGTAGAATACTCAGAGTTGAGTAACACCTGTTAAGTTGTAACCTAGGAAGCTGAAGTGTCTTGTCAATGAAAGTTGGGACATCAGTTTTAAAATTTGAGAAGTTGTTGCTACTCTCGTTTTTAAATCTGAGGATTTTTATGAGGTTCTTCTTATGTGTGTTGAAGAAGGTTATTCCAAATACTGACAGCAACTACTACAGAAGCTGCAATCATCTGTCTTATTCACTGGTTCACTGTTGGGATCAAAAGATGTTGTTTAAAGGTTACCTCAAGGTATGTTCACCTGGATTTATCTCAATGTTGCTCTTAAGCTGAAGTATAGTTTTCTGGTTAAAGTCAGTGTGCACATGTGGTTGATATTATGGTCATGATGTCTTGTTCGGTGTTGCAAGCAAATGTTGTGTGTGTGTGGTTTTGTACCACAATCTCTGGTTTTGTATATTGCTTGAGGTTCAAGAGGAGTTTCAAGAAAAGCATGGGTGTGATCTGTATTGTAACTGGTTGTTATGGAAGATACCTATACTTCATAAAGTACAATATATAGATCTCTGATCTGACTTAGTAAAGAAGAGCGTTTTTGAAGTCTATATTTGCAAGGATGAAAAACAGTTTTCGATTAAGACTACTTGAACAAGCTAGTCTGCAGAAGCAAAGACAGAAGTTGAGGCTATTCAGTCAGTGCTACATTTCACAAGATCATCATGGTTCGATAGAATTGTCTATGTTTCCGCTGCGACTACAAAGGTATTATTTTGATGATCATGTTACTGCTTCTGATCAGTTTTGTTCAAAGGCTGCACCTTGAAATGAAGCACAATGCTTGCTAGTGCTAATGAGGTTCTGATCAAGTTAAGATTCATGAGGTTCAAAGAGAATTTTAAGATGTTTGACAATTGTGTTCTCAAGGAAGTGTTCTAGGCTCATAACTGGTTTGTGCTTTTGTCTTCAGAAATTAGCTGTCCTGTGCGTGCGGCAGGCTTTGATCCTGTTCCTATTAGCGACAGCAGTACATTTCTGAAGATGGGTTAACTAGTTCTGAGCTTCTCTCATCTGTGTCATTGTAACCAAGCAATCATTGTCAATGGTTTGATGGCTGATATTGTGTTCTCGTTTTATGATTTTGGTATGTGTGAAGTTTCTGCACTGTTCAGGCAAGTCTGAGCAGACTCTTAACATCAAAGCAAGATGAGGATCAATATTATGCTTAATGAGTTATTTATTGGACTATGCTCTTGATATGTTACTTTTTACCATAGTTATGCACTCAAGCAGGGGGAGTTTTTATGGTTGCCTAGCAAGATGATTTGGTGCCACTGGTGGCTTGAGTATCAAACTGCGCTAAAAAGGAAGAGTTCTTGTATTTCCTCCCATTTGCTAGTTGTTGGGGCTATTATGCTTGTCATTGTTGCTATCACAACTTGAAGGTGTTTGATAAATGCACAAGATGGTGTTAAATTCAAAATCTAAGGTTTGAAGATGATGAGTTGGTTTCATTGTATGAAGTTGAATATCAAACTGAGCTATAAAGGGAGACTCTCTGAATTACTCCCATATGCTAGTCGTTGTTGCTGCTACGCTATGTCGTGGTTGCAGGTAACACTTGGAGGTGTTTGATATTCACTGAAGATGTGATCAGGTCAAAATCAGGAACTTGATGGGTTATTATGATTAAGGAAGAGCTAGAGTCCTTCAACTCAGTCAACAAGGGAGAGATTGATTTGCGTGTTGACCGAGATTGAAGTTGTTTGAAACGGATGTGCCAAAAGAAACAACAACATGATATGTAGAGGTTGCAGATCATCAACATTTACTATTCCTACAATTCAGTCAACAAGGGAGAGATTGAAGATGCATTGTGTTGATAGAGTTGTAAGACTGACAACAAGGCGTAAAGGAGCAACTATTGAAACAATGAAGTTGCCAAAGTTTCAGTGACAACATGAAAACTTGAAGATCATCAAGTGCAAGAATAGAGAAAGCTTGAGTTCTATAACTCAGTAACAAAGGGAGAGATTGAAGATATATTTGTGTTGTTACTGGTTATACAACACAAGAGAGATGATCAAGAAGCAATGAGTAAAGCTGATACAACCAAAAGTAGAGACACATATTCATTGAACGTTGCAGTGAACAAGTCTGATACAAACACTTCAGACATAGAAGCAGTGAACAAGCTGGAGCATGTGTAACCAGCTACAGACACAGACGCAACGATTCCTCAGATAGAGAATCAGATAATCTACCACAACCAAGATAGCTCAATGTGAAGTCACATGGAATGAAGTGACATGTTGAACCTTAGAGTCTTATCGAGAAGATCCAAGAAGTGAGAGCTCAACTAGTCATGCTTTAAGCTCATGAGAACAAGTCTTCCATTAGCAGTTGTGTAAACCTGAAAGCACAACATAGTAGAATTATGTTTTAGCAGTTCAGTTTACTTGAAGCGCAACAGAGAAGAAAATAGAGCAGACAACGTGAAGTGGTTGTGTAGTGCAACAAAGCTGAAAACAGAGCAGACAACCTGTAGTTGTTGTGTAGTGCAACAGAGCTGGAAACAAGGTAAACCTCGTGAAGAGGTTCTGTAGTGCAACAGAGCGGAAAAGCGTCAAGTTGCAGCAAACAGTAGAACGGCTGTGTCAGAGAAGCATGCTTGTGTTAGGTACGACAGGAACAAAAGCATGGGTCAAGTTGACAAAAAGAGAAACAAGTTTTTACCCAAAAGATAATAGGAAGAAGCTTGTAGAATCTAGGGTTTGTGGAGAACTCTAAGGAGTATAAAAGGAGGAGGTGACAACAAGAAGAAGGTTACGCACCTTAGACCTAAAATTAAGAGAAGCACACATGTTTTGTGTGGTGTCGTCCCACCAACAAGATAGAGAATCTGTTGGTGGTTTTTGTAGAGGTTCACACTCGTCGGAAAAGACAAAGAGTTGTGGTTCTTTTAGTTCATGTAGATAAGAGTGATAGGCACAAGTGTGTGCTAGATACCATTGGCAAATGTGACTTTTGCGTTCTTATTCTAGTGAATGATTCTGGACTTGGTCCCGGGGATGTAGGTTATCCGAACCCCGTTAACAAATCTCTTGTGTCGTCTCTCCTCTATACTCTCCTCTCTCTGTTAAGCATCGCAAATACATATCAGTGACACAAGCTTTGTAGATCTAGCCGCATATCATTATTTCACAAACAAGTAATGGTGTTCGTCTCTTATTCCTGAGGTTCTTCATATACTCTTCATGAGTTTAATTCGATGTTGGATCTTTGTGCTCTTGATACTAACAACACTCAGGATTACCAAAATTGGAACAACCTGTTCATGGACCTTTTTATATATTGAACTAGAAATTGATTACTCAATTGAGTTGTTAGCAAATGGCCTTGACTTTTTTACTAGCTTTAAAGTGGGTTTTGGTTTTTGTTTGTTTGGATTTTTTTTTTTATCATTCAAGACTTAAAAAAATTAAACTCTTTAAAATTTAGGAAAACTAATTTTGGGTTTTGGTTTTTTTTTTTTTGGATTTTTTTTTTTATCATTCAAGACTTAAAAAAATTAAACTCTTTAAAATTTAGGAAAACTAATTTTGGGTTTTGGTTTTTTTTTTTTTGGATTTTTTTTTTTATCATTCAAGACTTAAAAAAATTAAACTCTTTAAAATTTAGGAAAACTAATTTTGGGTTTTGGTTTTTTTTTTTTTGGATTTTTTTTTTTATCATTCAAGACTTAAAAAAATTAAACTCTTTAAAATTTAGGAAAACTAATTTTGGGTTTTGGTTTTTTTTTTTTTGGATTTTTTTTTTTATCATTCAAGACTTAAAAAAATTAAACTCTTTAAAATTTAGGAAAACTAATTTTGGGTTTTGGTTTTTTTTTTTTTGGATTTTTTTTTTTATCATTCAAGACTTAAAAAAATTAAACTCTTTAAAATTTAGGAAAACTAATTTTGGGTTTTGGTTTTTTTTTTTTTGGATTTTTTTTTTTATCATTCAAGACTTAAAAAAATTAAACTCTTTAAAATTTAGGAAAACTAATTTTGGGTTTTGGTTTTTTTTTTTTTGGATTTTTTTTTTTATCATTCAAGACTTAAAAAAATTAAACTCTTTAAAATTTAGGAAAACTAATTTTGGGTTTTGGTTTTTTTTTTTTTGGATTTTTTTTTTTATCATTCAAGACTTAAAAAAATTAAACTCTTTAAAATTTAGGAAAACTAATTTTGGGTTTTGGTTTTTTTTTTTTTGGATTTTTTTTTTTATCATTCAAGACTTAAAAAAATTAAACTCTTTAAAATTTAGGAAAACTAATTTTGGAGTGATTTTTCTCCAAGTTCCAAAGAGAAACTAAGGAGAGGGTAAAAAAAATTTAAAATTAGGAAAACTAATTTTTGTCCCTTTTATGCTTAAACTGTGTTTCAAAAAAAAAATTATACATTTGATTTTAACCTTTCTACATACAATTATTTGTCACAGTTTTTTTGTTATTGGAAAAATTTTGATTTAACTAGATTACTATTTACGACTGATCACAAAAAAAAACCTACTCGTTGAAAACAATTTTATTGATGATCTTTACTAGATAAATATAAGGTAGATCAATAATCAATTTAAAGCTTGGTTTTGTGGTTCTTGTTCTTGTTTGATACTAGTTAACCTCTCAAAATCTAAGTTTGTTAATTCCCAATGTAATGAAGATATTTTACAAATTTGTTTCTAGAAATCTTGCTCATAAATACTCTTTGGAGATGCAAGAAATTTAATGATTGAGCTAATTTTATTACTACTCTAATTATTTTTTAGAAATTATCACTAGGAAGAAAACATACTTTTGTAATATTATACTGTATTTATTTTTTTAGAAATTGTTTCGTGCGT
Source organism: Camelina sativa (assembly GCF_000633955.1). Classification (NCBI taxonomy): domain Eukaryota; kingdom Viridiplantae; phylum Streptophyta; class Magnoliopsida; order Brassicales; family Brassicaceae; genus Camelina; species Camelina sativa. Next base: position 12,434,803 of record NC_025686.1, read on the forward strand.
TCTTTTCGATTTCATGGAAAAAATTATTTTAAAAGGCAAACAGGACAGATAGAGTTGTCGAAGAGTGTAAAGCAGAACAACAACTCAGCCCTTGTTGTTTCGGTCCAACAAGGAAATACAGTGGACCTTGTCAATAATATTAAGCCCACTAAGAGTCTAAACCTGTAATATTATACTATATTTATTTTTTAGAAATTGTTTCGTGCGTTCTTTTCGATTTCATAGAAAAAAATTATTTTAAAAGGCAAAAAGGACAGATAGAGTTGTCGAAGAGTGTAAAGCAGAACAACAACTCAGCCCTTGTTGTTTCGGTCCAACAAGGAAATACAGTGGACCTTGTCAATAATATTAAGCCCACTAAGAGTCTAAACCTGTAATATTATACTATATTTATTTTTTAGAAATTGTTTCGTGCGTTCTTTTCGATTTCATAGAAAAAAATTATTTTAAAAGGCAAAAAGGACAGATAGAGTTGTCGAAGAGTGTAAAGCAGAACAACAACTCAGCCCTTGTTGTTTCGGTCCAACAAGGAAATACAGTGGGCCTTGTCAATAATATTAAGCCCACTGAGAGTCTAAACCTTGAAGCTTCTTCAGTCTTTAACGGTAACAGAGGTGTACCATTACCTACGCCATGTGCCTCTGTTCGTACAGTCAAACCAGCCAAGGCAGCTCATACTACAGCTCATGCTATGCTCCAAGTCTCGGATAGATTTGCTCCTCTAGGATCAACAATTCTCTGCAGGTGATGACATTTGTCATAAATCAATCCAACCTTTGTAAACCTAGTCTTTGCTATATATAGACTTTGAAGTGTAATAAAAATGATAAGAAAGAAGTTATACTTTTGAGTCTCTCTTCTCTCATTTATTAGGTTATTATTATCTCTAGCTTTCATGGTATCAGAGCGCCAGTAATACGATCTATGGCTCTAGAAGATTCTTTTTCTTCCGCTCCTCTTTCTATATCTCTGGTTGTGACACTCAAACTTACTGAGTCCAACTATCTTCAATGGAAAACTCAGTTTGAGTCGTTTCTTTTTGACCACAAATGCTTCTTGGTTATCTTAATGGTTTGATTCCTCAACCATAACCAACTCGATCTGTCACTAGTGCTTCAGGAGTTACTGAAGAACATCATCCAGAGTTCCTGAAGTGGGTTCGCAATGATCAACTGGTCATGGCTTGGATCTTAGACTACTCTAAAGCAGCCATCCGAGTAGTCTATGGTCTGCAGTCTGATCCAAAGGTATGGTCTACTCTTGCTAAGAAATTTAATAGGGTATCTACATCTAGGAAGTTTGAACTGCAGAATAAGTTGCGTGCTTGCCTTTAGAATGGTAGATCTATGGAAGAATATCTTAGTGAGCTCAAACAAGTGTTTGATCACCTTGACTCTATTGGCTTTCCTATGACTGATTTAGAAAAGATTCAGGCTTACTGTTTGGTCTTGGCAAGGATTATGAGACTGTTTCTACTGTGATTTAACATTCAATGGATTCAATACATGATCCTTGTTATGACGATGTAGTCTTCAAAGTTATTGCTTTCGATGATAAACTGAAAGCATATTCTGTTGTGCCTACTGTTACACCTCATCTTGCCTTCCAAGCTGAGCTAAAACACTTCGATAAAGGTGGTCCAAACAATAGAGGAGGTCGGTTTGGTGGTAATTCAGAGGTAAAGGCAATTATTCTACAAGAGGTCGTGGTTTTCAGCAACATGGTGGCAATCAGAACAGTCAGAACAAAACTGTGGGCTCTTCTCGACCAACTTGTTAGATCTGTGGGAAATATGGCCATAGTGCTTTCAATTGTTACAATCGTTACAATGAAGACTTTATTCAATTTGAACTACCCACTGCTTTAGCTGCTATGAGAGTATCTGATGGAGAACATCACAAAGGAAATGAGTGGCTGCCTGATAGTGGTTCCACGGCTAACATTACCAACTCCACGGGAAACCTGCAATATGCTCAGCCTTATCAAGGCCATGACTCAGTGATGGTCGGTAATGGTGAATTTTTTCCTATAACTCATATTGGCTCGGTTCCTCTACAAACACTATTAGGTAAATCTATACCTCTTAACGATGTTCTTTTGTGTCCAAATGTGACTAAATCACTTCTTTCAGTCTCTAAGCTATGCTCAGATTACACTTGCTCTGTTAAATTTGACTATGATGGTGTGCGTGTAAAGGACAAGCATACCAAGCAGCTCCTCACAACCGGAAACAAGAGTAAGGACCATTATGTGCTTGAAAACCCTTCACAGCCTTCTACTCTACTCTCCAGCTTGCTACCAATGATGAAGTTTGGCACAAGCGTTTGGGGAATCCAAGTGCAGAGGTTCTTCAGCAGTTGTCTTCGGTTGCAGGAATTATAATAAATAAGCGCACAAACAAGCTTTGTGAATCTTGCAGACTTGGAAAGAGTGCTCAGCTTCCTTTTTCTTCTTCTAATTTTGTAGCTACTAAGCCTTTTGAGAGGATACATTGTGATTTATGGGGACCTGCTCCATCACTTCTCCTCAAGGCTTTAGATACTATGTTATCTTTGTTGAAAATTACTCTCGCTATTGTTTGTTTTATCCTTTGAAGAATAAATTAGACTTCTATTCAGTATTCATTTTGTTTCAAAATCTTGTTGAGAATCGGCTAAATCAGAAAATCAAGATGTTTCAGAGTGATGGTGTTGGAGAATTTTTAATAAGCAGTTTGTTACACACCTTGCAAACTGTGGAATCAAACATTTAATCTCCTGTCTTTACTCGCCTCAACAAAATGGTCTAGCAGAGAAAAAGCATCGCCATTTAACTGAATTAGGTCTCAGTATGATGTTTCAGAGCAAGGTGCCACAACATTTCTGGGTAGAAGCCTTCTTTACTGCCAACTACCTGAGTAATTTGCTTCCTTCCTCTGTGTTAAACGCTTCTCAGAGTCCTTATGAAGCATTGTATGCCCAAAAGCCTGATTACTCTTCCTTGCGAGTTTTTGACAGCGTTTGTTATCCCACTCTTCGGGCTTATGGTGAAAATAAATTTTATCATAAGTCCTTGAAGTGTGTGTTCTTGGTTATAATGATAAGTAAAAGGATATCAGTGTATTTATCCTCTTACAGGTCGAGTTTATATAAGTAGACATGTTCTCTTTGATGAACATGTCTACTCTTTTGCAGATGAATACTCTCACTTGGTTCAAGAAGGAACAACAACTCTTCTTTCTGCTTGGCAACGAAGCTTTGTCTCTTCACAATCTGGAGTGTCTTCACAACCTGGAGTCTCTGCAGCTTCCACTTCTCAAGAAATCTTTGTCGCTCCAGCTGAACAGGTTGTTTCAGAGGCTATTCAACCATGAACTGCAGAACCTGCAACTGCAGAATTTGAAACTGTAGAACCTACAACTGGAGAACCTGAATCTCCTGTTATCTCAGAAAGTGATGATGCTTTTCAGGATGATGCTCCCTTGTTTACTGAAGCTCATTTCCCTCCGCTGGTTGCTCCTGTTTTTAATGATCATGCTATGATTACTCGGGGAAAGGATGGTGTTCGAAAACCTAACCCGAAGTATGCTCTCACTATCACTCACAACATTGTTAAAGAACCCAAAAAACTGTAGTGTCAGCTCTTAAACATCCAGGATGGACAACAGCGATGGGAGATGAAGTTGAGTCGTTTGTTGAAACTAGAACCTCTTCTTTGGTACCACGAGAACCAAATATGAATGTTCTTGGCTGTAGGTGGGTTTTCAAGACAAAAATCAATGTTGATGGTAGCTTGGATAAGCTCAAGGCTCATCTTGTAGCAAAAAGCTATGATCAGGAAGAGGGAGTCGACTTTATTGAAACATATAGTCCTGTTGTCAGAACTGCAACAGTGCGTCTTGTCCTTCATGCTGCCACAGTCAACAGATGGCCACTCAAACAACTTTATGTAAATAATGCCTTCCTCCATGGAGACTTAGCGGAAACAGTTTACATGAATCAGCATCCATGCTTTGTCGATGATGTTATTCCGTCTCATGTTTGGAAACTTCACAAAGCTGTCCATGGTATTAAGGAGGTGCCTAGAGCATGGTTTGACAAGTTCAACACTTTTCTCCTGGAATTTGGCTTTGAATGCAGTTTTAAAGATCCTTCTCTCTTTGTCTATGATAGAGATAATGATCTCATTGTTTTACTGCTCTACGTGGATGATATAGTTCTGACTGGTAGTAATCCAACTCTACTTTACAAGCTTCTTCAGTCTGTAAGTGATGAATTCCGGATAATAGATTTGGGGAAGTTGAGCTATTTTCTCGGTATTCAACCTCATCATCACTCTGATGGTCTGTTTCTCAACCAACATAATTATGCAGAGAATCTACTTATTGCTGCCGGAATGACTAATTGTGCTCCTGAACCTACACCATTACCTCTTGAACTACAAAAGGTAAAAGGTCAAGAAGAAAAATTTGATCAACAAACTTTCTTCCGAAGCTTGGCGGGAAAACTTCAGTATCTGACTCTAACCATACCATATATTCAATTTGCTGTTGACATGGTCTGTCAGCGGATGCATTCTCCTATTGTAGCTGACTTCAGTCTACTGAAACGGGTTATCAAATACATCAAAGGTACCATTGATCATAGAATTTCATTCACTCACAATATTGATTCTACTTTGAGAGCATACAGTGACAGCGATTGGGGTGGCTGTCAGAGTACTAGTCGCTCAACTGGTGGCTTTGGTAGCTTAATTGACACCAACATCATCTCCTGATCTGCAAAGCGTCAGCCGTCTGTCTCTCGAAGTTAAACAGAAGCAGAGTATCACTGCCTTTCTGACACTGCAGCTGAAATGAATTGGCTTCGAGACTTGTTAGAGAACATTGGTATGCCTCTTTCTCATCCTCTGGAGCAATACTGTGATAACTTGTCTACAGTTTACTTGTCCACCAATCCTACTCTGCATAAGCAGGCCAATCACTTCAAGATTCACTATCATTATGTTAGGGAATAGGTTGCATAAGACACACTTACCGTCTATCACATTCATTATGCTTATCAACTTGCTGATATCTTCACCAAGTCATTACCTATTCCAATATTCAATGATTTGAAGTACAAACTTGGTGTGGTCTCACCTCCCACACAAAGTTTGAGGGGGGATGTAAAGCATAACAACAACTCAGCCCTTGTTGTTTCGGTCCAGCAGGGAAATACAATGGGCCTCGTCAATAATATTAAGCCCACTAAGAGTTTTAACCTTGAAGCTTCTTCAGTCTTTAACGGTAACAGAGGTGTACCATTGCCTACGCCATGTGCCTCTGTTCGTACAGTCAAACCAGCCAAGACAGCTCATACTACAGCTCATGGCCATGGAGGTCAAGGAATTCCACACAAAACTTGTAGTCGGTTTGGCCCTAGGATATAGAAACAGACCAGAGCATTTGATCTTGTGGCGGTAGGTGGCATATGGGGGCAATGGGTAAAAGCACCTTCAACCAGACTGTCGGATCAAAATCACCATTAAAACTCAACATTGTATACCTCCAAACAAAACTATTAACCTGGGCTCGACATAAACATTTTCCAAGCAATTCAGAAGAAACCAATGTTCTACTACCGAGGAATCCTCGACTAGACCAACTGACCAAGTAGAGATAATCAGCACTAAAGAATTTGAGCTTGACATAAGACTATTATAAGCGGATCTGGGTAGGGAAGCTCTACAGCCAGAATCATATTGTCGTAAGGAGGCTAGCAGGTTTAAGTGTTCACAAAGCCTTACCAAAGATAAATGTGGCAGCAGGATTTCAAGATAATGGAACCAAGACCAACTCAGCACAATCAATTCACAACTCAGATGGATTACGCCATAGAGATTAGAGAAAGGATTGATGAGAGATGTCGTTTGTATAGAAGAGAAGTACACAGACCTGGGCCATGAAATTGAGAGCATGGATCAATTCTTTTGGCAGTGGGCCAAAATATGGGTAATGGGCCGAAAGGTGACCAAAGGTCCATCAGGGGGAACCCTAGTTCATCTACGGCTGAACAGGGAGTGGCGGTAGTGTGGCAGCGCAAAGACGAGTAAGATTTCAGCCTGTATCCACTTAGCAATGGTGAAGAAGGGTGGCAGCAAAGATCTGAAGCACAAGTTCTTTGAGGTAAAGAAGGGTTTGGTGGGGAGCAGAGGTAGCTTCTTTGGTATCGTCTCGGTATTTTGTAGCCAAGAGCATTCTATCCAAGAAGCGGCAGCGCCGTGTACCGTTGATGCTTTCGCCAGACGGAGAGAAGCCTCAACCAATGGAAGAATTAACTCAAATCTGAGGAATTGAGGAAGCACCAAATTTACTCGTTTCATCATAGGGTTTGGGAGAAGGGTTTGAGATGGAACGAGGGCCGCCGGATGACTTATCCACCCTTTATCTCCGGAAGAGAATTGGACTTTGGAGCTCAGCAGCGGGGTAGAGAGAGTTTGCGCGGACCTCTGAATCTTTTGGAATGATTGAGATATGAGCAAGGAAAGGGTTAAAGGGGAGCAAAGCATGCGAAAATAAGCAAAAAAAAAGGACTCAACATCCCGATGCTGGCAAGCCAAAGCTTCACCAGCGTTGGAGCAGGCTATTTTTGCTAGTTTCTCGATATTCAGGACAGAGATAGAAATATCAAGTGGTTGACTATAATTTCTTGATTCTTTGTAGTCACAGCTTGTTTATTAGAAGAGATAATTCTTCGTATTTGCCTTAGGATCACCCTCAACTTATTTGTTACATTCATAAATCAACACTTGTGGTTTCGTTTTAAACATTCTCTCATTTCCCTTGCTTTTGAGACTAGGCTTGACCTTGAGATTGATATCCTCTATAATATTAATGTCAGGGATATATCCACGCTGCAAGGTCATCGAGAATCCCATATCTTATACTTCGAGCTCGTCTAGCAATCCACGATTAACCTCAACTACTTCAGTTTCTTTTTTACCAAAACAAAGATGATCCCACAAAACAACATAACATTGATCTGATCTGATCTGATATTGAAACAGAGAAGGAACTGTACTATCAACAATTTCTGCTGCCATATTCTAAAGATCTCAAGTATTTCTTGAACTCCCAGTCCCAGTGATGAAAGAAGACGATGCAGTCGAGTTCTAAATGGCGGCTTGGGATATTATAGGAGGTGAGTTAGTTATCGGCTTATCGCCGTTCAGTCTTTCTTTGCCAAGGGTTTCTTACCAAAAGGCATTAATTCGACTATACTAGCGCTAATACCGAAGAAGAAAGATGCAAAGTTGATGAGTGATTATAGGCCTATTTCATATTGCAATGTTATATACAAAGTAATCTCGAAGATCATTGCAAATAGGTTGAAGAAGATACTGCCTAAGTTTATTGCTGGAAACCAATATGCTTTTGTGGCAGATAGACTGCTTATTGAAAATGTTCTCCTAGCAACAGAGTTGGTTAAAGATTATCATAAGGACAATATAACGACAAGGTGTGCCCCGAAAGTTGACATTTCGAAAGCCTTTAATTCTGTTCAGTGGTCTTTTTTATGAATACTTTGATGGCTTTGAACTTTCCTCCGGAATTTATTCATTGTGTTGGAGTAAGCTTCTAGAAGATTGAAGCTTGAAGCCCAAAATATCATTAGCAAGTCGGTTAATGACAAGATAGGCTTAAAAGGAAAAGTTCCAATTGTAATAGGTTTAGGAAAAGAGAAGTTTTCCATTATCAAAATAGGAATAACAAGGTGTGTTATGACTATAAATATCTTTGATTGAGTTGTGATCAAAGGTATGAGAGATTGAGAACTTTGGTGTTTAGTTTTGAGTTAGTTTCTAAACATAATAAAGAGAGTTATTCTTTATTCAAAGTTTCTTAGTTCTCTTTATTTGGTATCAGAGCTTTAAGGAAAGACGATCCTTGAAACTTGTTCATCGGCCGAGCCATGGCAGACGGTGAAGCAATTATTGCAGCTGACACAACACGCAAGGAGGGTGTTCCTTCTTCGCTACAATGTCCGATGTTAACTGCCACGAATTATACCGTGTGGGCTATGCGAATGAGGATTATGCTGCGCGTACAGAAGGTGTGGGAGACAATTGAACCAGGCTCAACCGATGCTGACAAGAACGATATTACAACGGCCTGGATCTTTCAATCTATACCTGAATCACTTATTCTTCAGGTTGGTGATCAGAAAACTCCAAGAGATATTTGGAACATGATCAAGAACCGGAACCTGGGAGCAGATCGTGTCAAGGAGGCTCGACTGCAAACACTTATGGCTGACTTCGAGAAGTTGACGATGTCGGAGTCAGACACAATTGATGACTTTGCCAACAAGTTATCACTAGTCTCGTCTAAAGCAACTTCACTAGGAGTTCCACTAGAAGAGCCACGGTTGGTTAAGAAGTTCCTGAGCAGTCTGCCGAGAGAAAAATTCATACAGATTGTTGCTTCATTGGAACAGGTTCTCGACCTCAATACAACTGGGTTTGAAGAAATCATCGGGAGGCTTAAGGTTTACGAAGAAAGGACACTTGGTAACCGCAAGCAGGATGAGACAAAGACAAACTCATGTATGCGAGAACAGATCAACCGAACTTTGGAAACTCGAGGGGTCGAGGTCGCGGACGAGGAGGAAGAGGAAATAGAGGACGAGGCAGAGGAAGAGGTTATCAGACGGATCACTCTTCAAACCAGAAAGAACAGAATCAGACCAAAGAGAAGAAAGATAAGGTCTTGATTTGTTTTAGGTGTGATAAACCTGGTCATTATGCATCTGCCTGTCCAGAAAGGACTCGAAATCAAGAGGTTAACAAAACAGAGACTGAGGAAGCAGATGCAACTCTCTACATGCATGAGATCATGTTTCTTAATGAAGAAAAACTACTACCTAAGAAGTTTGAGCAAGAAAGAGTCGAAGAAGGAACTTGGTACTTGGATAATGGCGCATCAAATCATATGACTGGAGTCAAGTCATTCTTTTCGGAGCTGAATGAGAGAATCAGAGGTAGAGTAAAATTTGGAGATGGATCATGTGTTGACATCAGCGGTAAAGGATCAATTCTATTTGAAGGAAAGAATGGAGAGCAACAGTTAGTAAAAGATATTTACTACATACCTGAGCTGAAAAGCAATATTCTGAGCCTAGGACAAGCAACAGAGCATGGTTGCGATGTCAGAATGAGGCTGAACTATCTGACTTTACACGATCCAAGAGGAAGGCTCTTAGTAAAGGTACTAAGATCACCAAACAGACTCTACAGAATCAAGTTAAAGATTGGACAACCGATCTGTCTGCACACAAGATCCGAAGAAGAAACATGGCGATGGCATGCGAGGCTTGGACACATCAGTTTCAAGACTATTATGAGTATGTCAACTAAGGAGATGGTGTATGGACTACCTAAAATAGAGAAAGAAAACCAACTATGCGAGTCATGCCTTGTTGGTAAGCAAACGCGTCAAGTTTTCCCCACTGCAACACAATATCGTTCTGCAAAAGCCCTAGAGCTGTTACATGCGGACCTGTGCGGACCCATATCACCAGCTACACTAGCACGAAACAGGTATGTGTTCGTGATAATTGATGACTGCACTCGATATATGTGGACTATATTGCTAAAAGAGAAGAGTGAGGCGTTTGAGAAATTTAAAGCTTTCAAGAATCTTGTCGAGAAGGAGTGTGATAAGCAGATCATTACTCTTCGTACTGATAGAGGTGGGGAGTTTACTTCAAGATATTTTCAGGATTTCT
>NC_025686.1:12445195-12452187 GCF_000633955.1 Camelina sativa
CAACGGCCTGGATCTTTCAATCTATACCTGAATCACTTATTCTTCAGGTTGGTGATCAGAAAACTCCAAGAGATATTTGGAACATGATCAAGAACCGGAACCTGGGAGCAGATCGTGTCAAGGAGGCTCGACTGCAAACACTTATGGCTGACTTCGAGAAGTTGACGATGTCGGAGTCAGACACAATTGATGACTTTGCCAACAAGTTATCACTAGTCTCGTCTAAAGCAACTTCACTAGGAGTTCCACTAGAAGAGCCACGGTTGGTTAAGAAGTTCCTGAGCAGTCTGCCGAGAGAAAAATTCATACAGATTGTTGCTTCATTGGAACAGGTTCTCGACCTCAATACAACTGGGTTTGAAGAAATCATCGGGAGGCTTAAGGTTTACGAAGAAAGGACACTTGGTAACCGCAAGCAGGATGAGACAAAGACAAACTCATGTATGCGAGAACAGATCAACCGAACTTTGGAAACTCGAGGGGTCGAGGTCGCGGACGAGGAGGAAGAGGAAATAGAGGACGAGGCAGAGGAAGAGGTTATCAGACGGATCACTCTTCAAACCAGAAAGAACAGAATCAGACCAAAGAGAAGAAAGATAAGGTCTTGATTTGTTTTAGGTGTGATAAACCTGGTCATTATGCATCTGCCTGTCCAGAAAGGACTCGAAATCAAGAGGTTAACAAAACAGAGACTGAGGAAGCAGATGCAACTCTCTACATGCATGAGATCATGTTTCTTAATGAAGAAAAACTACTACCTAAGAAGTTTGAGCAAGAAAAAGTCGAAGAAGGAACTTGGTACTTGGATAATGGCGCATCAAATCATATGACTGGAGTCAAGTCATTCTTTTCGGAGCTGAATGAGAGAATCAGAGGTAGAGTAAAATTTGGAGATGGATCATGTGTTGACATCAGCGGTAAAGGATCAATTCTATTTGAAGGAAAGAATGGAAAGCAACAGTTAGTAAAAGATATTTACTACATACCTGAGCTGAAAAGCAATATTCTGAGCCTAGGACAAGCAACAGAGCATGGTTGCGATGTCAGAATGAGGCTGAACTATCTGACTTTACACGATCCAAGAGGAAGGCTCTTAGTAAAGGTACTAAGATCACCAAACAGACTCTACAGAATCAAGTTAAAGATTGGACAACCGATCTGTCTGCACACAAGATCCGAAGAAGAAACATGGCGATGGCATGCGAGGCTTGGACACATCAGTTTCAAGACTATTATGAGTATGTCAACTAAGGAGATGGTGTATGGACTACCTAAAATAGAGAAAGAAAACCAACTATGCGAGTCATGCCTTGTTGGTAAGCAAACGCGTCAAGTTTTCCCCACTGCAACACAATATCGTTCTGCAAAAGCCCTAGAGCTGTTACATGCGGACCTGTGCGGACCCATATCACCAGCTACACTAGCACGAAACAGGTATGTGTTCGTGATAATTGATGACTGCACTCGATATATGTGGACTATATTGCTAAAAGAGAAGAGTGAGGCGTTTGAGAAATTTAAAGCTTTCAAGAATCTTGTCGAGAAGGAGTGTGATAAGCAGATCATTACTCTTCGTACTGATAGAGGTGGGGAGTTTACTTCAAGATATTTTCAGGATTTCTATGAAAAAATGGAATAAGAAGACATTTGACAGCCCATTACACTCCACAACAAAACGGAGTTGTTGAAAGGAGGAATCGTACGCTAATGGAGATGACAAGGAGCATTTTAAAAGCTATGAGGGTTCCAAACTACTTTTGGGGAGAAGCAGTTCGGCATTCAACATATTTGATCAATAGAGTACCTACACGAGCTCTAAAGAATCAAACTCCTTATGAGTGTTTTCAAAACACAAAACCGAGTATATAGCATATTAGAGTGTTTGGATGTCTTGCTTATGCAAAAATTGAACCGGTGAACTTGAAGAAGCTTGATGATCGGTCACAAACACTAGTTCATCTTGGGATTGAGCCAGGAACCAAATCTTACAGGCTTTATAATCCAACAACTAGAAGAATTGTTGTTAGTCGTGATGTTGTTTTCAATGAGAAGGATAGTTGGACTTGGAAGGGAGCTGATGAGGTTGTTGAGAGAGAGCCAGGAATGTTCAGTATGACTTGGGGAGAAGTCGTGGATGATGGACAAGGACCATATGTGAACAACCAAACAACGAACAGCCAAGAAAACAGAGCACAAGTCGAAAACAGAGCACAAGTCGAAAACAGAGCACAAGACGATCGAGCTGAACAAGAAGTTGACACTGATCAAGGCGAATCTGATGGAGATGATGTCGAACTTGATAATCAACCTGCAGAATTCGCTCAACCACCGCAACTTTGTCGATCAGAAAGACAAGTGAAGCGTCCTAGTTACCTTGATGATTATGCACTTCTAGCAGATATCGAATGTGAGAGACTTCATTTATCTATCAATGATGAACCATTGAATTACGAAGATGCAAAAGGGCTAACTGTGTGGACAAAGGCGTGTCAAGAGGAAAGCAGCTCTATTGACAAGAATAAGACCTGGACGTTAGTTGAAAAACCAAGAGAAGTGAAGGTGATTGGTCTTAAATGGGTTTTTAAGATCAAACGAAATGCAGATGGATCGATCAGCAAGTATAAAGCACGTTTAGTAGCAAAAGGATATGCTCAACATGAAGGAATCGATTTTGACGAAGTTTTTGCTCCGGTGGCTCGACTTGAAACAATTAGGTTGCTTGTTGGACTTGCTGCTTCTCATGGCTGGGAGATCCACCATCTCAACGTCAAGACCGCGTTTTTACATGGAGAATTAAACGAGGACGTTTATGTGTCTCAACCCGAAGGTTTTGAAAAGAAGGGAGAAGAACATAAGGTTTTCAAACTTGCTAAAGCTTTATACGGGTTGCGACAAGCTCCACGGGCATGGAACACAAAGCTTGATCAGATTTTGAAGAGTTTAAACTTCGAGAAGTGTTCAAAGGAAAGTGTTGTTTACCGTAAGTCAGAAAAATCAACACTTCTTATAGTTGTTGTTTATGTTGATGATTTGTTCATCACTGGGAGTTCATTGGTAATTATACAAGAATTCAAGGCTTCTATGTCTTCTAAGTTTGAGATGACAGACCTCGGTAAGCTCACTTATTACCTTGGTATAGAAGTCCTGCAGAATGAAAACGGCATTGAGCTCAAACAGGAGGGTTATGCAAGAAGAATTCTAAAGGAGGCTGGTTTGGATGAGTGTAACTTAACTCATATACCTATGGAGTTTGGTTTGAAAATGTCCAAAGCAGAAAAGGAGAAGCCTGTAGCAGATGCTACTTTGTATCGTCGAAGAATTGGGTGTTTACGGTACTTGTTGCATACGAGACCTGATCTTGCCTTCTCGGTTGGAGTGGTGAGCAGGTATATGCAGGATCCGCGACAGTCTCATGGTGTTGCTCTTAAGCAAATTTTAAGGTATGTGCAAGGTACGTTAGCTTATGGTTTGGCTTACAAGCGGGGAGGATCGAAGGATATCATTGGCTACTGTGATAGTAGTCACAATGTGGATCTTGACAACGGAAGGAGCACTACCGGGTTCATATTTTACTTTGGAGAATCACCAATTACTTGGTGTGTGCAGAAGCAACAGACGGTTGCTTTATCCTCCTGCGAGGCCGAGTTTATGGCCGCAACAGAAGCTGCAAAACAAGCCATTTGGCTTCAGGATTTGTTGAGTGAGATTACGGGACATAATACAAAGAGGATAAATCTGTACATTGACAACAAATCCGCCATTGAACTCTCCAAGAACCCGGTATTTCACGGCAAAACCAAACACATACACAAACGATACCACTTCATTCGAGAGTGTGTCGAAAATGGTAAAATTGAAGTGGTGTTTATTCCCGGAGAAGAGCAGAAAGCGGATATACTCACTAAAGCACTGGCAAGGATTCAGTTCAAGGAGATGAGGAGCTTCATTGGTGTTCAAGACCTCACTAAAAAGAACTTGAAGCTTAAGGGGGTGAATGTTGGAGTAAGCTTCTAGAAGATTGAAGCTTGAAGCCCAAGATATCATTAGCAAGTCGGTTAATGACAAGATAGGCTTAAAAGGAAAAGTTCCAATTGTAATAGGTTTAGGAAAAGAGAAGTTTTCCATTATCAAAATAGGAATAACAAGGTGTGTTATGACTATAAATATCTTTGATTGAGTTGTGATCAAAGGTATGAGAGATTGAGAACTTTGGTGTTTAGTTTTGAGTTAGTTTCTAAACATAATAAAGAGAGTTATTCTTTATTCAAAGTTTCTTAGTTCTCTTTACATTGGATCTCCCTTTGTGTCACAACAGCCTCATTTTCATTCCAGGTGAATGGAGAACTAGCAGGTTATTTTCGAAGTGATAGAGGCCTGCGACAAGGCTACTCTTTGTCGCCATACTTATTTGTTATTTGTATGGACGTCCTATCTAAGATGTTGGATAGGGCTGCTGGTGCACATGATTTTGGATATCACCCTCGATGTAAGAATTTTGCTTTAACACATTTGTGTTTTGCTGATGATTTCATGATTCTAACGGATGGTAAAGTCAGATCGGTGCATGGTATAGTTAAGGTTCTGAACCTCTTTGCGTGATGTTCTGGTCTTACTATTAGTATGGAAAAGACAACTTTTGTTTTAGATAGTAATAGGAAGCTAATGGGAAATCCTTATACGTTTGGTTTGGGGCAGCTTCCTATCAGATATTTGGGTCTTCCACTTACCACCAAGAAGCTAACCACCGCAGAACTATCTCCTTTATTTGATCAAATACGACATAGAATTGGAACATGGACATCAAAGTTCCTCTCGTTTGCAGGGAGACTTAATTTAATCAGTTATGTTTTATGGAGCATCACTAATTTTTGGATGAGTGCTTTTCGGTTACCTCGTACGAGTGACAATGAAATTGAAGGTATTTGTTCTGCTTTTTTATGGTCAGGGCCTGAGTTAAGTTCACATAAAACGAAGCTATCCTGGTCAAAGGTGTGTAAACCAAAGAGTGAATGAGGACTTGGTCTGTGCTCTCTAAAGGAAGCTAATGCTGTCTATTGTCTAAAGTTGATCTGGCGATTAATTTCTAATGGTGAGTCGTTGTGGGTATAATGGTCAAGGATGAATCTTCTCAAGAATGAATCTTTCTGGTCGGTCAAGTCTACTTCCACATATGGTTCCTTGGATTTGGAAAAGGTTATTAAAATACAGATAGAAAGTATAGTCATTTACCAAAGTTGAGGTCAAGAATGGTGCTCGCACCTCTTTCTGGTATGATAACTAGTCAGACAAGGGTTGTTTGATTGATTTGGGGATTCGGGAACATATGACTTTGCAGAATGTATGGAACCAAAGGAGGCGTCGAAACCATAGGGTGGACTTGTTGAATGGCATTGAGGAGGCTATTACTCAGAAGTATCAGTCCAGAATTCCCGGTCAGGAAGATGTGGTCTTATGGCGGGGTAAGGGGGAAGGTTTCAAGGCAAGGTTTTCAACCAAAGACACTTGGAATCACACACGAACAGCTTCTAACCAAGTAGCTTGGCATAAGGGAGTATGGTTTCCTCACGCAACCCTGAAATATTTTTTTTGTACTTGGCTTGTGATGCATAACCGTTTGTTAACAGGGAATCAAATGTTGGCTTGGAACAATGGTTACTCTGTAAATTATGTTTTCTGTTCAGAGCCATTGGAGACACGAAATCATTCGTTCTTCTCCTGTCAATATACTTATGCAGTTTGGTTAGCCATAGCGCATAAACTTTATCAGCGTAGGTTCACTACAGATTGGCAACAGTTAATGGCTCTCGATTCAGAGTCTCAGTCTGACCGAGTTCAAGGCTTCCTAATTCGATACACTCTCCAACTCATAATTCACTTAATCTGGCAAGAGATATGCAAGACGGCATGATGAGGCTCCCAGTTCAGAAGCAATCCTTATCGGCTGGATAGACAGGCAGGTGCGAGCTCAACTTCTGGCCATTCTAGCCTTGGGGAACACTCGTTATGCAACGGGCCTTCAGGCATGGTTTGCTACTAGAAGTTAGCAGGATTTTCTATGTATTTCTCAATTCTTTGATTGGTTAAATTTTTTGAAAATCTTTTTATACACAATCTTCAAAACAAGCAGATATAACAAATTATTTTTTCTTTGAATATAATTGAACATTTTATTCAAAAAAATAAAAAAGACGATGCACAAATGGTTTTAATGGTCTTTGTGTAGTATGTTGTAGTATTTAAAATTGATTAGATTATTTATCTACTACTGTAACATCTTTCTATTGTTACTCTATTTCCCCAATGTTTGCAACACTTTTATTCTATTCAAAACTTGTAACTGAAGCAACAGAGTAATTGTTCCTTTCTTGCATGTAACAATGAACCATTTATTGATATATATATATGGATTTAGAAATCTGAATCTGGGTATTATTACATAAATTAAACACTCAAACTCTAAATATTATAGAAGACGAGATGGACCAAAACCACTTTCTTGATACAACATTGCGTCAATTTCATCTCCATCCTTAAGCTTCAGCTAACAAAAAAAAACACAGTGAAAAAAACGGATCAATTGTAACTGACATACGTATCTTATACTATATTATAAGAATCATTGAGCTCAAATGATAATACATACGTCATCCGGAGTATGGTACTCCCGAATTCTCGAGCCATCCAATAGAAAGCGAAATGTGTTCCACTCGACACCTCTCATATCGCTGTAATATTGCATCAACTTAAGCAACTTAGTCTTCCTTCTCACCTTGAACACTCTAACCCCTTCCTCGTCCTATATCCAAGCATGCTATTAGTTAGGTTAATGTAGAATATGTATAGCAACAATCAAATCTTACATGGAATCTTACCTGACCCTTCACGTTCAAAGTAACATGAGTTGACTCCGATGCAACATTACGCTTTGCCCCTTCCTTCTTCACCTTACTCCTTTCATAAACTTTGGTCGTCGTTGACATTTTCTCTAATCA
>NC_025686.1:12453038-12463690 GCF_000633955.1 Camelina sativa
ACGTCATCCGGAGTATGGTACTCCCGAATTCTCGAGCCATCCAATAGAAAGCGAAATGTGTTCCACTCGACACCTCTCATATCGCTGTAATATTGCATCAACTTAAGCAACTTAGTCTTCCTTCTCACCTTGAACACTCTAACCCCTTCCTCGTCCTATATCCAAGCATGCTATTAGTTAGGTTAATGTAGAATATGTATAGCAACAATCAAATCTTACATGGAATCTTACCTGACCCTTCACGTTCAAAGTAACATGAGTTGACTCCGATGCAACATTACGCTTTGCCCCTTCCTTCTTCACCTTACTCCTTTCATAAACTTTGGTCGTCGTTGACATTTTCTCTAATCAGATCTTTCAATTTCTCAAGAAGTAAAAAAATAAAAAATGAACCATTGTATATATATACATGAGTTTTGGTTAAAAGAATGATCATGGAAAATTAACATTGGGAATATCAATATTATGAATTAGTCATACATTTGTTACCGATGAGTGTATTTCTACAATTAAATGAATTATGAAGTATTGTCTCTTGAATTTTCATATTTTTATTTTTTTTTGAATGGAAGATGACTACTCTATAATTCAATTAATTGTAGAAATACACTCATCCGTAAAAGAAATGTATGACTGATTTGTTATTCCCAATGTTAATTTTCCATGGTCATTCTTTTAAGTTTTAACCAAAACTTCATTAACTAACTACTTAGGATGAATACCCAAATTAATACCTTTAATGCACATTGACTGGTTATAAGTAGGGAGTGGAGATGTTAATAGGTAAACCCTCCCTATTTATACCTACCCCATTTATGTGTAAATTCATTAACCCCATTTAAGGCCTTTGACCCATTTAATATTTCTTTTTTTTTGTAAACTATAGTATCATATAACCAATAAATATTTATTTGATTATCTAAAATTTATTGATTACTAGTAAATTTTTAATAACTTAACTGACATATATAGTGAATATATTAATAGCACTTATTAGTTTTTGATGAATAACTAGGATTTAACTTGCAATATAGACCAAAAAAAAATTATCTAACATGATCTCACTGTCCTAATATTGACAATGTAAAATGTAAACAAAATAGTAAAATGATGATCTAACTTATACTGTAGTATCAAGTTAATAATATATAAAAATTATATTAATGTCGATCTAAAAGCGTTTGTTGTAATTTAAACTATTTATAATTTTAAATATTCATAATATTTAAAATATTATTATAAGCTTAAATATTCAAGAATATTATTTATAACATCTAAAAAGTTTAAAGTTCATTATATCGGAGTATAATAAAACTGTTCAACTAAAAGAACAAAATTAAACGGAATACAAACTTTTAAATGTGAATGTGATTAAATTAAGATTCTTGTTCGCTAAGCACTTCGATTCATTTTGGTCTTGTTTCTAATATAAGTATAAATTATTGTGTAAACAATTTAGTCGATGTGGATGTTGACTACACAATTTTTCCTTCATTTTTGAGTAATATATATTTGTTTACATATATTTGAATTACAACAAATGCAAAAAATAGATTTTTATTAATTTTATGTATTATATGATGATTCAAAGCAATTCTGTAAATCAAATAATAGAAGAATCACAATTTAAAATTTTTGCAAATTCTATATTATTAGTTGTGAAATATGAATATTTCTAAGTGAAAATATACCAGTTTGACACAAATTTAGCAATAAATTGCTAGATTAACACTCAATCCTATCCAATAACTAAATTGACATAATTTTTTAGTAAAAAGACTAAAAACCCATAAATTTTCTTTTATTTTTTTTTTAAAAATGAAAAATGGAAAAAAAATTATAGTATTTAATATTTTGATTTAAAAATATGATTAATGAAAAATAAAAAATGATTAAAAAATATGATGTTTATTTTTTAATATAATTTATAAAAATAAATATGATTTAAAATATAGTGTATAAAAATAATATTCAAAAAATATTAAATAAAAGTATTATGTCTAAAGATATGATTTTAAAATATGAAGTGTAAGATTATATAGTTTAAATAAGTTTTATACAAAATATAATGTATGAAATTATAACTAAAAATAATGTATATAAAAAATATTAAAATAAGATTTATGAAAATCTAATATAATATATAAAAATATGATTTTAAAATAAGATGCTAAACTTTTTAATATGATTTAGGAAAATGAAAATGTATAAAATATGCTTTAAATATATGAGTATAAAAATATGATTTATAAAAAATATAATTAATAAAATATGACTGAAAAAATATAACTTAAAACAAATCTGTTGTCACTATATTTACATTTTACATCTAATAAATTTATTATCAAACACCAGATATGGTGTTCACATAAGTCATAACGTAAACAAACCTGCCATAACATATGGTGTTCACATAAGTCATTTTAGCAATTTTAAAAAAATGTTATAAATCCGTTATCAAACGACATATTTTTGGTTAAATTAAAAAATCAATTGTAACTTTAGAAAAATCTGTTATCACTAGAGGTCAACCTAGTAATTATTTATTTGTAAAAAAATCTGTCATGTTACGACAGATTTTTAATCAAAAAAATAATATGAAATAACTTTGGAAAATAAATCTGCCAGACATTATATAAAATCTATCATATGTTGTGAAAGTCTGTGGTGTCTTTATTGTTAGATAAAGATTTCATGTATATCTTTATCTAATATTTATAAATAAGTTTGTCGTAAAAATAAATATGTCATCAATTATAAATCTATCATAACTGTAGTTAAAAAATCTGTCGTCCAAAATAAGTTTGTCATAAAAAATCTGTCATACAAAAATAAATCGGTTGTTCAAAAACAGATCTGTCATACACAAATAAATCTATCACAACTAGTCCGGCAGACTTTTGAAAATATTTTGATTTTCTTAAAAGAATTTATGGGAGGATAAATTTGATTTTTTTTTTCCTAACAAAGCAAAAAGATATTTTAGGCAAAAAAATAACTCATCTAACCCTCACATTTTATGAGTTACTCTAGTAATTAACCTCTTAATTTGGCTCAATCTAGTTTTTCTCCCTATTTCTAATTCGTTTATCTTTTAGTGAGCTTCATACTATATGAAACTTCACTCTCTTCAAGTCTTCATCCCCTCTTCCTAGGATAATGTTCATCCTCTGAAGTTATAGAAAGTAATAAAATCTTTCCGGAATCCTCTTTTAACCGCCGGAAAGCAAACCAGAAAGTTCCTCAGATTTAATCATATATAGGTGAGTTTCTTCATGGAAATCTATAACTTTTTCTTCTTTTTAAACTCGAGAACGTGTTGGTGAGGGTTCTAACTAAGATGAACTTCTAGGTAAAAAGAGCTTCAGGATCTTTTGGCCAACCTCTCCCCGGTAATAGTCAACTGTGGTCAACAAACCATTCGTAAAATGAGGAGGATACTTCGGTAATGGGAAGGGTAGACTCCATTACTAACAAGTAAATCCTTTCTATGTGAAAAATCTACCATTGCCCGGTGTGGTTTTTTTGGCGTTGCAACACTTTTTGATATTTATTTAACTTGTAAAATATACACTTTTATATTTGTCTTATATTATGTGTTATAGATAGAACATAAGAATCTATGAAGATAAACTTTATTGTTCACGGTCTTCAGCTTCCGTGGAGAGAAGACCGAAGAAGGGATTGGTAATCGCATAGTTCAACTGAAATGCAGCGTCTCGAAGCCGGTTGATGTCTACGTCAAGGTAAGGTAGATAAAAGAACTCAGATCCATCCTCTCTCTTGAACCCACAAAGCTCCAAGAACTCAATACCTTGGCTATATATCCCTACTCTCTCATGGAACAAGCGGTTCGTGAGACGAATTCTTCTATATCTTTCTTCACCTGACTTATTAGCTGCGTTCCTCACAATTGTCAGAAGCGTTTCAAATGCCCTCCTCGTGATTCTTGGATCTTCATCCTAGACAACAAACATACAAGATTTCATCAGCTTTCTTGCTTCTTTTTTTTTTTTTTTTTTCGGAATTAAATCAATATGAGACCTTCTTACTTTGTGGTTTCGTCTTAATGACCTTAAGCATTCCCTCATCTCCTCTGCTTTTGATGCAGGGCTTGGCGGCGACATTATTACCCTCTGTAGTTGCAGTGTTGAAGTAAAACTGTCACGTTCTTCGTAGTTTTAAGGGTAACAAAAAGAATAGATGATGAAGCTTTGTACCTTAGTATTGAGTGGAGAAACATGAGTTGATGTCGAAGCAGATTCTGTTTCAGTTGGTAATCCAAGCCTCCGCTTTCTCTTCAGCTATACACAAACATTTAGTCCCAAATTTTTTTGGTGGAGATCATCAGTTTTCAATTTGAGTGTACAATAAGATATCAAGATTCATCACCTTGTCTTCATTAACTTTAAGCATAATTTGCTCTCTTGCTTTTTTCCCCTCATCTTTCTCAGCTTTCCTCAAAGCTATATTCCTGTTTTTATAGTATCCAACATTGTTTTATTTAATTCAAAGGGACAATGAGATAAACAAACTCTCTTCCTCATACCGTCTTCTTTCGTTTTCTTCAGGAATTCTCTTTGTCTCCATCATCTCTTTCCCTGCTCGTATCCTTTCCTGCAAGAGAGTTAGAGCTGTAAGTCTTCTTCGTGAAGATATTGTATGGTGCAAGCTAATTCCTTCGTACCTTTTCTCTTTCTCTTTCACGTTTAGTTTCTTCTTCTTCTCTTAGTTTACGAGCTTGTTCCCTAATAATATATGAACAATGAAGTATTGAAGTCATTTGTCCTTATAAAGAATTAAGTTTAGGAAATATGCATATATGTTCGAATGGGAGAGTTACTTACATTAGTTCTTTAGCTCTTGCCTGAGAAGTTTCTGCAGTATCATCATATGCATTTGGAGACTCAATCTCAATGTTAAATTCCATCTACAAGAACACCTTATTCAAAAGTTTGTATGGAATCTATGAAAAAGAAAAGAAGATGAATATAATTATACATACCAAAGGCATTTTTTCAAACTGTGAATCGTTCTCATGGTCTATGATCCAGTTCACAGCTTCTTCAAGACTAGAGTTACCTAAAGATGAAAAGAGAGACAAAATATGGATGATCCATGACATGATTCTAGGAATTTTTTGAAGTAGTTTTTACAACATATACCAGAGTGATGCAGAGCCCATGCTGCTCGAGCCATTGAGAATCCCATATCTTCGAGCTCCTTCAGCAATCCACGATTAACCTCAACTGCATCATTTTCTGTTTAATTACAACCAAGAACATCAAGAACAGCTTACAAAAACAAAGATGGTCTAACAAAAAAACAGAGCAATTATCGATCTTATATGATTGAAACAAAGAAGAAGCTATATTGTCACCAATATGTGCTGCCATATTTCAAAGATATCAAGTATATCTTGATGTGAGCAGACGATGCAAGAATGGTTTTAATGGTATGTTGCAATATTGATAATTGGTTAGATTCTTTAACTAATTATGTGACTCTTTTGTTACTTCCGTTAGTCAAAGTTTGCAACTCTTTTATTCTATTCAAAACTTGTAAAATAAGCAACAAAGCTTTTGTTCCTTTCTTGCATGTAACATTGAACCATATACTGTGTATATGTGAATTTAAAAATCTAAATATGTGTACTATTACATTCACACCATAAACACTCAACCTCTAAACAAACCACAATGAAAACAATAAAAGATAATTTTTGAGTGATTTATCTTAACATTTTGTAAGGATCTTTAAGTTTTAATTATAAAATATAGAACTCATCAGGTGTATGATACTTGTAAGAGAGAAATGTATATTAGGGATATAATTGTAATTAGTGTATATCAAAACCCTTGTGTATGAGACTATATATATCTTGTAACTCATATCAATAAGAAATAAGTGGCTTCCATAATATGGTATCAGAGCAGTAGTATCCTAAAAACCCTAAAATTTTTTTTTTACGCCGCTCTTCTTATCTCTCTTTTAAATCTTCATCTTCTTCTACCTCTCTCTTTGCTTCTCTCTCTCTCTCTTGCCACCATGTCTTCTCAGAGTGTAACCATTGTCACCTCCGATCCATCGCTCCTTCACAACGTTAACATGGCTAACGTCACGAAGCTCACAGCCACCAATTTCATGATGTGGAATCGCCAAGTTCATGCCTTGTTGGATGGACATGAACTTGCAGGGTATCTCGATGGTTCCACCGGCTCTCCCCTCAGGTCCTCACCTCCGATGGCGTTGACAAGGTCAATCCTGCGTACAGCCACTGGAAACGACAAGACAAACTCATCTTTGCGAGTCTTCTTGGTGCTATCTCTGTCGAAGTTCAACCCTTGCTCTCCAATGTAGAACTGCAGTTGACCGCTTCTTTGATTTAAAAATCATTTTCCACGTGAATTCTAATTCTCTTATTAGTTACTAGGTTACACCAGGATACTTTTTTTTTTTTTTTGACCGCTCACTACTCCCACCGAATACTTTTTGTAACTATTTTAAGATATATTTAATTATTAAAAATATGACTTTTTTTGAATTGGATTAATTATAAAATCTATAGTTTATACAATGAGAAGATAAAAAAATGCACTAATAAATATAAATAGAGAAATCTCAAAGTCAAATTTAAGATGACTTATAAATATCTATATTTAAATTGGGTAAAATTAATTATATAGATAGCCTAACCAATCCTAATTTAAATATATTAGTGTAGTTTGAATTTGTAGTGTAATTTTTGTAGTTTTTATAAATTTAATCACATAATTGTTATATAATTTTTTTTATATCGATCTTATTTTCGGGTAACTTCAAATGACTTTGTTGAGAAAGATCAGTACCTGTTAATTTTTTAGTACCATCATATTTGAATCATTTTTTAATGGGAAATTTTCAAAAATAGCACAAATTTAAGTTTTTCTTCCAGACTTAGCACACATTTTTTTATTTTCCAAAATTAGCACACAAGCTCTAATTAAATATTAAAACATTAAAAATAGAGAAATGCCCTAAAATGCCACTCAAATAGTTTTTTCCCTCAAATACCACACATTCCTTATTTTTCCATCAATACCATTCATTAATAAATATAATGACTCTTTTATCCTTGCATTTTATAAACCCAAATTGTGTTAAGATTTTATAAACTCAAATTATTTCTTCCACGAGATACGATGGCACCAACTTCTCCGACGAGATCTTCCGGTAACGATTAGCTCCGTCGTTGTGTCCCATCATTTCCGGCGATATCTGTCAACTTTGTCTAGCTCCGATGTCAGTTTAGTGATCGATCCTGCTTAATTTGATAGTGGTTCCTCTCGATTCGCAATTTCAATTTGGTAGTGGTTCCTCTCGATTCATATTGAGATCTAGCCTCAATCGCAAGGTGATCTCTAACTGATTAGTGACTATGATTGAGTTATACTCTGTTTGTGGGGAGTGGAAACAAAACCATAGAGGAGTATGGGATTTTGCAATTGATTCTAAAAAAGGAGGATCTCTTAGTGAAGTAGATGAGAATATCACATATAAGGTTTTAGCTGAGATGGTAATTGAAGATTTTGGACTTGATTGTTTAGTGAATGATATCAAACTTAGCTATAGGCTTTCTTCAAGGATGAATTTGATGGTAGAAGATTCTCCACCAATGTATTTGCGAAATGATCGTCAAGTACAGACATTTTTCAGGAAGTTTCAAGATGACCCTGAGTTGAATCGTTTATGTGTGACTGTAAGTGAATACACTGTAGTTTTCTTACTGCATTAGTATGTCTTTCTTATATATGATGTTTTTTTTTGTTTTTTTATGTAGTTGCCTATTGATTCTGGGAATGTTGAAAGTAATACTCTGTCAGCTACTTTAGAGAACAACCGATGCATTCAAGGTTTTCAGTTTTCAAATAGTGATATATCTGTTGCATCAGTTCATTATCTAACCAAGGTAAACTTGGCTTTATTTTTTTACTCAAAAAACAATGTCTTACAAATGATAGAATACATATGTGCTTTTTGTAATAGGTGCTTGCTGTGAAGAATAGAGTCATATATATTAGAATCTTTCTTTGTGCATTAAGAAGGATATGATGAAATCAAGTCTGATATCTATATGTTAGGAAAGTCGTCCTAAAGTCTTTATCAGATATCCCCTAATGTTTACATTTTATATGTAGGAGTTTCATGAACCAAGTGGAAGTGGCGCCACAGTTTCTGAATCACATTCTGATACCTGTTCAACTGCTGAAAAAGTGATTTATGATGGTATTCCTAGAGGTTTTTCACATCACACTCAAGGGACTGATTATATACATGAGGGGAAATATTTCAAAAACAAAGCAGAGTTGATGATGAAGATGCGGCTGTTTGCACTTGAGTTCAAGTTTGAGTTCAGATCTTTGTGGTCAGACAGAACAAGATTGATATTGGGTTGTGTCGACCCTAGATGCAACTGGAAGATGCGTGCAACGAAGCTCAAGTCATCTGATTTCTTTGTAGTGATTAAGTATATGGGAGAACACAATTGTGATACAACGTACAGGAATGCGAACCATAGGCAAGCCACTGCAAAACTCCTTGGTTCTTTTATTTGCAGTCATTTTGCAGAAAAGAAGGCTGGACTCAAGCCAAAACAGATAATTGAGAGAGTTAGATTAGATCATGGTGTTCATATACAATACAAAAAAGCTTGGAGAGCAAAAGAGGCAGCTCAGATTTTGGTTAGAGGAACTCCTGAGGACAGTTACCACAACATAGCAAAATGGTTGTTCATGGCTAAGGAAAGAAATCCAGGATCAGTTGTTTATCTTGAGATGGATTCTGGTACTAAATTCAAATATGTGTTCATTGCATTCGGTCCATCGATAAGAGGTTTTGATTTGCTGAGAAGAGTGATTGCAGTAGATGGTACCTTCTTGAAGGGGAAATTTAAAGGAACTTTATTAGTAGCTACAGCACAAGATGGAGATCATCACCTATACCCGATAGGCTTTGCTATTGTTGATTCAGAAAATGATAAATCTTGGAATTGGTTTTTTAGGTGTCTCCGTACTATCATACCTGATGCCCCAGATTTGGTGTTTGTCTCTGATCGTGC
Organism: Camelina sativa; assembly: GCF_000633955.1. Lineage (NCBI taxonomy): Eukaryota > Viridiplantae > Streptophyta > Magnoliopsida > Brassicales > Brassicaceae > Camelina > Camelina sativa. The sequence goes on from NC_025686.1 coordinate 12,462,136, forward strand.
ATCGTCCATTGCAAAAGCACTTACAGAGTTGTATCCAGCATCACATCATGGAATCTGCAAATACCACCTTGGAAACAACATCAAAGTAAGTTTCAAGGGTCAATTATATTTGCCACTTGTTGAATCTGCAGCCATTGCTTATACTCGTGAAGAGTTTGCTAAAATATTCATCCAGATTCAAGATGCAAATCCTAAGTTGGCTGAGTATTTACAAAAGGCTGATTTCAGAAAATGGGCTCGTTCCTATGCTCCTTCTAATCGTTACAATATTATGACAACAAACATTGCTGAATCATTTAATTCGATGTTGAAAGAACCAAGAGAGTTGCCAGTTCTTTCTCTCCTTGAGACAATCAGGTTAACTTTGACTTCGTGGTTTCATGAGAGACGTGAAAAGGCTGCTAAACATGACAAGCTTGTCACGCCGCAAGTAGTGAAGAAGTTGGTATCAAGGTTCTCAGATGCAATGAAACTTGACGTTTTCCAAGTTGATGAAGACGAGTTTGAGGTGAAGGACAACATTAACAAGTTTATTGTTCACTTGAAAAACATGCATTGCAGTTGCTGTGTTTTTGACATCGACAAAATTCCGTGCATTCATGCCATTGCTGCTGCGAAGCGTTCAAATAGGGATGAAAATAAGTTTGTTCATGTTTGCTACTTGACTGAGACATGGGCTAAAGTATATGCTGAAAGCATACACCCGAATGGAGATATAAAAGATTGGATTTTCCCTGATTCTATAGAAGAATTCTTTTGTGCACCTCCATTTAGTAAGCCAAACAGTGGGAGACCACCAAAAAAAAGAAAGCGATCTGTTGGAGAATTTGGGGTGCCAGGTTCAAAGTCTCAGAGTCACAAGTGCAGTAGATGTGGCACAGCAGGACACAATAAGAGTACATGCCGACTTCCCATATGATTATCGGTTAGTTATAAATTTCATACAGCAAAGCTATATGTTGAATCTGCGACATTTTTGGGATATGTATTTTAACATTTTTCATTTTTTTTTTGTAGGTGTTGTAGAGGATGATACAAATAGGATGATGTGTTTCATACTTTACAGTATTCTATTCTTTAATTTCAATTTATAGTTTTCATTTGATTGGGTAGTCATTCTGTTATGTGAAACATTAAGACAACATACTTTTATATTGTGAAGGAAGGTCATCCTGAATTTCAGAAACTCCTTCCTAAATATAATTAAGTTTTTTAGTAGATATAATTTGTCTTTCCTTTATGTTGTTATTTATGAAAGCTTTCAGTTTTTTTAACACACATTCTTGTTTTTGTGTGTTTTTATAGGTTGTGAATCCATTTTTGCATCATTATTTCTTAAATTAAATGCTATCCTAAATAACAAAATAGTCTTCCTAAAATAAATAGCCTATATATTTCATCATATATAATAAAGTTTATTACTAATTACCGAATAACAGGCTTTGGCCTACTGGTTACTCTCCCCTTTGTAAACTCTCGATGTCGCGGGTTCGAACCTCCTGGATGCACATTTAAGGAATGCCATCCTTATTTTTCGTAATCCTTTCCTAAATGT
>NC_025686.1:12463750-12464276 GCF_000633955.1 Camelina sativa
AAACAATTTAGTCCTAAATTAAAGAGAATAACTTACATGGTTTGATGTTTCAATGTTCTCCACTTGAGAAATCGATGGATTAACTGTACGTGTATATTTTTCACAGAGATATGCTGATGGTCGCTCAATTACACTCAATGTGCTGAAAGATGACTTTAACATAGGAACAGACTCTAGAATCCACAAGTGCAGTGCCAACGGATATCCATGTAAGTCATATTTATGCTTCATCAGATTTAATTTGACATTCTTCTTTACTGACTTAATCAGAATATTATAAGCATCTTTCCCCCACAGATAATTAGCCAAGACATCCAGATGCTGAGCTCTCTTAAGGTTTTTTGCAGGAAGCTTGTTACCTTTGTACCTCTGAAAGAAGATGCTTTCGATAAGGATCACCATCGCAAGAGAGAATCTTTCATCTGATGCCTCTGGATTAGTTTCTTGTAGAATATCCAAAAGATCTTCATATGTGTGAGCATCTTCAGTGTTAGCCCAGTCATAGCGATTCTGCCGTTGATCTTCA
>NC_025686.1:12464799-12476993 GCF_000633955.1 Camelina sativa
CAAAAACAACAAGAATTGAATTATAACCCACAAGAATCTTACTTAATTTCCCATCGAATTGATTTAGGGTTTAAGAAAATCAAAATTAGACATAAATAAAGTCAAGAAATATAATCTGATTTGAAATTCGATTGCTTTGATCACTAACCCTATCGATTTACACGAAATCAAACACATAATCACACATAATCACACAACCCTATCAAACTTGCATCTAATTGATTTAGGTTTTTAAAAAATCAAAATTAAACACACATAAACATAGCAAAAAAGAACCGCAAATCGAAATATGTTGAGATAATGGTGGTTAGATCAAAAAGAACAACAGCGACGACATACAGCGAGGAGATAGGTCGGTAAAGCGGCGAGCCTCCGGTAACCACCGTATCAGATCCTTTTTGGAATGAGGTGACGGAAGGAGATGAAGAAGAAGTCGATTTCGATGAAACGGCGACTCGAGATGGCGATATATGCCGGCGAGATATGCCGGCGACGAGAGTCTGATGATCAGTCTTTTCGTCTCAAGAGAGAGGAGACGCGAACGAGGGTTTGAGGAATGTGAGGGTATTTTCGTCAGACGTTTTAATTAGAAATGTTAGAAATGGAAATTATTGGGCCTTGTGGTATTTTTGACCCAAAAACTAAAAATGATGGTATCCATGACAATTGCCCATAAAAATATTAATTCAACTTTCCGACGATTCTCTAATTCTTTCTGTTACCAATCTCGGCGCCGCCGGCGATGGTATCAACTATGATTCTTCTGCAATCAGTCAACCATCGACGCTTGCAATCGTCACTAGTCATCGTCTTCCTCCATCTGCGGTGTCGTTTTCCGTTACAGCACCTATTTGACCGCCAAGCTCCATCTCCGATCTTGCGTCGTCGTTCTCGATGTGACGGAGAACCCAATGATTCTCGGTGGGCCAAGGATCGAGAGTTATTATCCAGTGGAGAATTTTTTGGGTTGATATCACCGATGTGGAGCGATTGATGGTAGGGATCACAGTCAGATTCGATTATAAGAAGAACGTGATGGTGAGTTGGAATCATATTGGTTCTTGCTTGAGTGATGAGTGTAGACTAGGCCTTGTTGGATTTGTTGACTTTAGAAATGTTGAGACCTGGAACATCATATTTGTTAATTTTTAAGGAGTGTGTTGAGACATGCGTATTAGTGGTTAGTTTTGATAATTTCTGCTTTTCACAACAACTCTCTATGAACTAATTTCAGTATCTTAGATCGAAGATAAGTAACACTAGCTGAGACTCTACGCTTATGTGATTGTGCAATGTTTAATAATATAGTTCGAAGAGTAATCTCAAGATTGAATAAATCTCTGGTTTTGTTATTTCACACCACTCATTGCAGCTTGCACATTGTGAGGTGCGAGAACACACAAGTCCTCGATGTATCCACCCTTGGGGACTTCAACACTCCAAATAAAGATTGAATCGACATTGAAGATTCAACACTGTTATAATAAGATGGATTCTACTAAAGATGGTTGGATGACTCTCGATGGGAATTGAATGTTTCTGCACTACAAGAGTGTCAGATGTTTCTACTGGACAAGTTAATTGTTGTTGCAGTAACTGTGATTGAGTTTGCTATATGTTCTCTTTAATCTCAAGAAAATTCAAGAAGAATCATGTGAAATTCATGAAAGATTTCTTGAATTTCAGGATGACATTCATAAAAGTTTAGAATTCATGATGAACCTTAGGAAGACCTTCATAAAAAATCTAGACATCAGTAAACACAAGGGTGAGGCTTTTAACGTATCTACTCACCTGATCCCAAGTCTTGTCTCTGGACAAAAGTGTATGCTGGTTTGCTTATCCACTCTTCTTTCAATTGCAACAATATTAGCTTTTTTTTTTCTTCAACTAAAAACATTTTGAGACGCAAGCCGTGTCAAATTCACCAGTATTGTGGTTTGAAGGGCTGAGTAGGAGCCCCTTCTATGTCTTTTTCCGACAGCAATTTCAGCTTCGTGATGTACTGTGGGGGATTGTCGAAACTAGTGGAGGCTAATACCACTTCTCTCCTCAAAGTGCTTGTCAACTTGTGGCAAACTCGGAGCTCGGATCGAGTTGCCCCACCAATAATGAATACAAAGATGTGTTGCCCCAGCTTCTTGAAGTCCGTAGAAGCAATTTTCAACACTGAGTCACTGGAGTATCAATCGTCAGAAGTCTGAGGACGCCCCCATGTTGCAATTCTTCTTGATCTCATAGAATGAGGGGTGGCTTTTCGCTCTGGAACCGCTGCGGGAGCAGAACTCTTCCTTACTGATCCTGTTTTTGGTTCACTCTCCTCCTTATGACTTGACTGGTTCATACATAGATTGTTGCTTTTAGATAGATCGCCTTTCAGGAGTTTCTCAAGCAGCTCCTCGATCAGGGGATAAAACCGGAACAGTTGTCATGTTTCTTCTTCATCAGATCAATCTTTCCTGTTTGCTTGTTTTGTCTTTCTAGCATCAAACTTTATTAGTGGATAAACAAACAAAAATTGAATTACTTTATAAATGATGAAGTCATTATCATCTTCTCACAATAAATCAGAATCCCTACTGTACTGTGTTATCCCTAAGTAAAAAACACTTTGTTTTAAAAATTTAAGAAGGATTCAATAATATTTGTGAATGATTCCTTGCATTTCAGGATAGTCTTCATGAAAATAATGTCTCATAAGATTATATGAAAATTACATATTTAAAGTGTTTTCTAAATAAATTTCATAATGGTTGAAAAGAATTAAGAAATGACTCAATTATATTCAGGGTGGATTCAATAACATTAACTCATATATCTGTCATATAAACAAATGTTTTAGGAAAGATTCAATAATATTCATGAAGGTCTCTTTTCAATTCAAGAAAACCTTCATGAAAAAAAAAGGATTAAAATTCAAATAACCGGCTACAACCGCTTACAAGAACTCGATCTCGTGTTCCTTTAGTATTTGTAAATAGAGCGCGTAACTAATAAGCCAAACTTTTCATTAAGTGAAAATATAGCAATAAATATCTATATGCAAGAAAGGTAAACATTATAGTATGCAAAAATGTGTTTTCAAGTCCAACTTTTAGGAAGGTCTTCCTATACTTTAAAAAGTCATTCCTAAATTTCAAGGAATGAGTCCTTCCTAAATGTTCATAAATGATAATAAAACTATAAATCTTATATAAACAGAGTGAGTAACAAGTTTTATGGTGAAAAATATAGCATTAAGTTTAAATTATTTGAAAAAAGAAACATCATCCAAATGGACATTACTTTTGATAAAGTTCTCTTATCTCTCTCTTTCTTGAAAAGAACCTTGTTCTACTTCCATTACCACCAATATCACAAACACAATGGGTTTAAAACTCTTAAACGACTCAAAAACTTTTTTTTCAGAAAAGAAGGATTTCATAATGTTAAAGAAAAATTTCTTAATATTTAGGAAGACATTCTTGAATTTTAGGAAGATTTTTCTAAATATTCATAAATTCTAAAAAGAGTGATAACTAGAAACAAATTTTAGGATAAACTTGCTCATTAGCTTCATAACGTTCTGCAGTGACTGGCACTTTCATCTTCTGCAGTTTGAAGAACCTATCTGTCTTTCCTCCATCACCACCACCATTACTCACATTTCTCTGTCTTTCACACAGTAATGGAGCTTTTCTCACACATCTGTTACTCCAATTCCATCAACTCCACTAGATGTTTTTGGCAAAACAAGTGACATCACCACAATTAGACCTTGCACTGATGGATTACTCTCCAAATGAAACTCTTTTTTTATGTACAACACATCTCCTGCAAAATTCCAAAGAAAGCTTTAAAAATCCACAATACAAAAACAAAAGAGATAAGCTATAAGGATGAAGCAGAATATGTGAATCATATCAAATACCCATCAAAATCATTTCTATCATGGTCGTACATTTTTATAAGCATAATTACGGTTTTGGAACATAAACAACCAAAATCAATCACATGCAATTGTGGTGTTATCCCACCGTTTTAACAAGTTGCCAACAGCAGAAGCAACAACAACAAGTACAGCTCCACTCATAATTTCGTCTTATCTTTTTGAAGAAATCTGAAGTGAATTTCAGAAAATAAAGTTATTAACCAACGATGAGTGAGACAAAACCTACATGAAAAATCAAAATCATATACAATCACTGGTAAGCTAAAAGATAAAGAGAGAGGTAACACCAAAAAAGCAAGACCATCTTAACTCCATGATGCTCAAGAGATGCGTAGATGCTTGTCTATAGCCTAGAAAGAATTCCTTATTTCGAAGTCATATTGAACCAACAAACCATCTAAATCTCTCACCATCAAGCCCCTTAGAGACACTCTCCTACAAATCATGAACCACATCTTCTAAAGCAGAACGATTCACATTGCAATCAGACCCAAATACAACACAATTGAGAGTCTATGTTCAGTCTAATTCCATCAAAAGCTTAGAAACATTTCTAAACTAGGTTCTGTTCCGATTTCTTCTTTGTTTAACGAATTAAGCTAGAATTGCAGATCCTTAATTTGATTCACAAACTAATCAAACCAAGTTCAGAGTAAACAGAAAAATCAAAGATTTAGGAAAGTAATGATGAATATTGAACTGTGGCTCACCTAGATGCGTAAAATTGGTTAATCGATGATGGAGCAAGCGATGGTAGAACTGGGTTCCGACGAGAACACGACGACGGCGAGAAATTATTGATATATTAGATTCTCCTCTATCTTATTTTTTTAATTAATTTTAAATGGTAAAAGATTATAAATAAATATAATAATGCTACTTTTGGAATAATATAGTATGTGTGCTAATTTTGGAAGAAAAACTTAGATGTGTGCTATTTAAGGGTATTTCTCTTTTTTAATTGCTTCAATCATCTAGGGTGTATATATATTTGATCATATCATCACCTGCGGGTTTGGTTTTCATTATTATTTTTATATTATATTTCTTATATATTTTTTATTTCATAAATTAATAAATGCTGTTAAGAATCAAGTATTATAATTAATTAAATTTTTGATATCTTTTTTTTTGCTATTATTATTTGCATCAACATATGATACTTGAGGTTTTGATTTCATAAATTAAATTTTTGAATATATTTTATTTCATATGATACAGTTCCCATGATTTGAATAACCAACTACATCCACAGCAGTTGTCTAATGCAATATTATGCAAGTTAAGTAATAATTAGGAACAAAACTGATACCAAACTTTACTCTAAGCACACTACGATTATTTCCACCAAAAAAAAAGTACACTAAGATTATGAGATTAGCTCTAATAGGCTGTGTAAACATCGTCAAGAGATAAAGACTATTATTTGGCATGCCTTTAATCTTATATCTCAATGATAAAGCCAAATCATTTCCATCACTAATTAAAATATTCTTTTGAAAGCCATGTGACCTAAAAATAAATAATTTTCTACTTATCATCATATGTAAGAAAACCAATCAACAATACAGAAGAAACAAACTGTAACGCCCCGACCGCCACTTCTTAGTGGGTCCCACGTCCTCTTACTAGGCCGATAAGCACATAAATATCCGACGGCCGGTTTGCTACGTCCGGGAGGCTTTAAAGACTTGTTACCGTCCCGACAAATCACCACATGATCTTTCCTTGTGTTTTGTCCTCACTCACAAAGTTCCGACAGCCACTTCCCGGAAGGTCACCCATCCTAAGACTACTCCAGCTCAAGCACGCTTAACTCTAGAGTTCTCTCAGGACCCTTGACCGAAAAGATAAGTGCACTTTGGTGACATAGGTGGCCAAATCAATTCTTTTAAACCTCTTCGCAAGTCTCTGAAACCGGGGTGTCACAATTCATCCCCACTATCAGATCGTAACGTCCTCGTTGCGCACAAAGACTGTCACCCTCAATGGTGTGAGCCCACTCAACTCCACACTCGTCTGGGTTTGGCTCTGATACCACATGTAATGCCCCCACCGCCACCTCTTAGTGGGCTTCATGTCCAATTCCAGTCCATGGCCCACCTTTCTTAATGGGCATCACATCCTCTCACTAGGCCTATGAGCCCATCCATATCCGACGGCCGGTTTGCTACGTCCTCGGAAGGCTTTAAAGACTTGTTACAGTACCTAACTCGCACAGTTCCGACAATCACTTCCCGAAAGATCACCCATCCTGAGACTATTCCAGCATAAGCACGCTTAACTGTGGAGTTCTCTCAGGACCTTTGACAGAAAAGATAAGTGTACTTTGATGAAATAGGTGGCCAAATCAATTATTTTAAACCTTTCCGCAAACCAGGGTGTCACAATTCACCTCCACTAACAGATCTCAATGTCCTTGTTGCGCACCAAGACCGTCACCCCCGACGGTGTGAGTCCACTTGACTCCACACTCGTCTGGGTTCGGCTCTGATACCACACTCCACAAATCATCAGGTTATTATTCTTAAATGAACAGATGAACATCATGAGAGAAACATATGAAAAACAATGATCAAAGATATTAGGAACCAGCCGAGATTACAACATCCTCTCCACTGGTAACTGCACAATAATGACATTGACTCAATGTCAAAGAATAAAATTACCAGATTTATAAACCGGAACAACTCCAAAAAGGTCTCTCTATTCTTTTTTTTTTTTTAACAACAGAAACATAACATAAAAAAATTGCAGAGAATTCTCTTAGAATCATGTATGATGTAATAGATTAACTATACTTTCATCTCAATCGTTCAGTGGAAAATGATAAGGAGCCATAGAAAACAAAAGTCAAATCTGAATAGGGGTATGTGATAAGGAGATTCTCAAACAGCCTCCAAACCAAACTAAAGCAACAGGTTATGGTACTTTCACACGGAGATTAATGTACCCAGCAACAACCTATCTCCAACCTACAAAAAATCAGCTAAACACCAAAGATAGCTTCGTAGAATCAAAACCCACAATTTCAATCTCACAATTATCCCAGATTCAGCCAAATACCAAAGATCAAGAAAACATTCAAAATTCAAACCTCGATAGCTTTGTCAAATCGAATCCGGTCCTTGTTCACATCCATCTCTCGAAGCTTCTCAATCAAACCATCTCCAATCGACATTCTTCAGATTGTCCTCCACCCGAGTCATTGAGTTCCAAAAACCTCTGAGAAATCTTCTTTCCCTAGGCTATGGATCAATCGTGGCTTCTCATAGATCAGTACAAACGAAGAAAAGAAGGAATCGATCGACAGATAGAAGAAGAAATTGACATAGAAAAGAAGAAGAAGAAATCGATGTGTTCACCTTGTCAAATAAAACAATGACGTGTATTCATTGTTATAATTTTATTGGTTACCCATTTTAACTGATGTGTCAACTCCTCATTCAACTAAAAGGTTGATGTGTCAGCTTTGTATTTGTAGAAAAACACATCTGTTTTTATTGTATTGATTATACAGTTTTAATTATTATATTAGAAATAAAAAAAAGAATTAAGTTACTTCAATGCTTAATTCTGAAAATTATTTATTTCTTTTGTTATTATTATGAAGATGAGGTGAGGTGACTAAGAAATCCTCATTCAGATGGTGAGGTGTTCCAGCTGCACTAGGAATTCCTCCTTATGTTCCTAGTGTTCCTCAGTTTCCCCCACCTTCTCCAACAATGGTTGCTCCCATGGAGTAAATATCCAGATCTGGCGGATATCTAGATCCGTCTAAGGGTTACCATGGAGGATCTGTTGCAGTCGATGAACCAAATGTTTGTTCAAAATGAGGCATTCCAGCAAACTGATCAAAGGTCAATTAAAATCTAATGTGTTCTTTACAATAATCGAATGATATATTGTTGTAACACTTTAGGATCGTACCCTCAAATACCAAGCAATACATTATGAGATAATGAAGAATAAGTAAAGCTAAGACAAAGAGAAGTTATAAATTTTTGTGACTAACAAAAACCATAATAGATGCAAGTAATTGTATTTAGTAAGTAAAAGGCATTAGGAACCAGGAATTGTTAGTGAATTATGATAATAAATACATACTTTAGCAGGGAATGCGTTAAACATCGTTCTCGAACTCAAATCACGATTAAAAAGCTAACTTAGTCTCGCACGGTTACCAATCTATGCAATGGATTTTTCTTGACCCTAAACTGATCTCGTTTGAATTCAGCAAATCAAGTAAGCATTAACAAGTTCAAGTTTGATTTGTTCAAAAAGAGTCTTAGCTTAAAGTTTCGGTTGTTAAGGATCATGTTACTCACCTATGTTCATTTCAAGAAACTCAACAACACTGTTGATGTCTAGATGAATCAATTTAAGTTTTTTTGTTTTTCAAAGTGACATTTCGGATTTGAAACACCAAAAGAAAATACAAAACCGACAATTTCATTTTCTCACTAGTTACGAGTTAACTGGCTAGTTTCCTTTCATATCACATGTAAAAGATATAAAATTAATTAATTTAAATTTCACAAATTATACATTAAAGTACAAGAATCTTGCGTCCACCCAAAGGCAGATCTAGAAACTAACTTTAGCTGGAGCAAAAATATTGAACTATAGCAAAATATAAAATAGTTATAAAATAAAATTCTCCTACCAAAAATGTTAGAAAACATATCCATTAGAAACATGAAATATGAACTTCCACTGAAACCAAAATAATAGAAGTGAAAATAAAAATTTTCCATATTTTTATCAATTTATAGCTCATCAGAATGATAAAAGAAAAAAAATCCAAAAATATGAAACATCTTACTTACATAAAAAGAAAAAAGAGAAATTCAAAAAATGTACTTTCAATTTTTTCATCTATATTTTTAAAATTAGAGTTGGTGAACTAAAGTTTATATTCAAATTATATCTTTAATTTTGTGAATGTGGATATTTTTCTAAAATAGAATTCATATTTCGGATTAAAAACGATGGGTTTAAAGTCAAACCCTCTAATCTTGAAAGAGAGTTTCTTTAGGTTTATTCTCGAATCATATATATAAACTCATTCTTCCTCGTATTCTCCGTCATGAAAAAATCTTCCTCCTTTATATCTACAAGCAAAAGTATTCTTCTACCTCGTTTCCTCCGACGGAATAGTTCTTATTAGTTGTTAATTTCTTTCTTCACCACCTAAACAATTGATTTTTCTTTCTTTTTCTTTTTTACTTTGTTATTATCCTCATCTTCTTACTGTAAAGGTACTAGCTCACTCTCTCTAATTCCCTATTATGGATACATATATTTACATTAATAATGATGCTATAAGTGATTATTCATTGCAGTTTTCTGATGTGATTCGCAATTCATCTTCTTAGTTAGTTTTTCTGAAACTTCTTTTGTAAACTTTTTTTCTCCGGTTTGAGCTATGGTCGATAAAAAACATTAACTAAGAAGATCTTCTTAATTAATTTATTTCGACGAAAAGTGAGTTAGATTTCTTCTTTAATATACTTGTTTGCGTTGTGCACTTATATTAGTTTGGGTTATATACTCTCTATTTCATTGATTTAATTTTGATGATTTGGATTTTGAGTTGTATTACTTCTAAAATGATTAATTTTGTATTGGCCCTGCTCGTTGACCAGTCGTCAGCGCGACTGCGATCAACCAACGCGACTTGTTTTTTTTTTTTTTTTTTTTTTAAAANTGCTGCGTTTGTTTGACATTTTTTTTTTTTTAATTTGTTAATTTATCAAATTAATATATGGATCTACACTATCATTTTTAAGAAACGAATTAACCGATTTCTAAAAATAATAAACTACTTAATACTTTATTTATTTTCTATCAGAATGAATAGTTTAGATACATACATTTAGAAAAAAGTAAACTCGTTATGAACAGAGAACCATAAATTGGTTTAAGTATTTAATCTTAAAATTACCTAATCTTTAAAATACAGGGTAACATAACTCTAATGAAGAATAACATGTAAAACCTCACATTAATTCCTTTCATAAGGCAGAGGATAATTTGGAGAAAGTGACCTATGTCACCGCCAAGATCGGATAGAACCGACGACGGCAACTGCAGCAACAACAATGAAGGAGGGGTACCCGATCACGAAGAGAACAAAATCGTACTCAAAGTAAGATTTCATTGTCAGGTTAGCAAAATTAGAAACTGCTTTAGTGTTGTTTATTTACAAGGGTACCATAATTTTTGATATTATGAGACTGAAATAGTAAAATCTCAGGATGATAGTGTGAGACACTTCAAGATGAAAAGAACCATGAGGTTTAAAAAACTCATGAAAAGCTACTGTGAGCTTCAAAATCTTGATCTCTACAACACCGTCTTCTTCTGCTATGCTCGTCGTCTCAATCCTGAACAAACACCTGATGAGGTAATTTGATGTGTGTTGTTTTCATGTTTCTTGGTCTAAAGATAAAACCATGATTCATGGCCTATAATGTGATCTAATTGTTTGATGTACTGATGCAGCTTGATATGGAAGATGGAGATGAAATCGAAGCATTAATTGGTTGGCCGATGTAGAGGATTTGATTCGTAACATTATTGTTACCATCATATGTGAATGTGTTTTATTTCTATTACTAGTTTTGTATGGATCTTTGGTGGTTGAACTCATAACTGGTCATGTACTTTGTATCAGTTCAGATGAGATGAGAATGATGATAATAAAGACAAGTCTAGACTTGTTATCATTGACATAGTGGTATGTGTGGAGTTTTGGGAAGAGAATTTAGACGAACAATATGGGACAATTGCATTTTTTGTACCTTTATTTGCATTTGAATGAAATCGTAAATCCCATATTCGATTTTTGAGAAATATAACCACTAAGGGTGCTGGAATTACAGTTGACTCCCTTACGACAAAACAAAAAGCAGAAGCCGAAATGACAGATTTAATCCGAGGAAGTCTGCAATAAATATCTTTACGGTTGATTTCAAATTAACGTCAAAGGGAAGACTTAAAAGTATGTCTACTCCTTAATTATAGGTTAAATATTAATTTTAAAAATTATAAAATAATTTGGTAAACCGTTTAACCAAATAATAACCACATAGACTTCCTGCATTGTAATAAAATAAATTTACATATAAACTAGTCAAATTAAGGGAGGAAAGGCTGATTAGGTTAAAATTATTTGATTTAGGGTTTGCTTAAGTAGACTTCTCTGTAGACTATTGGTGGTTGACTTTCTTATGCCATCAACTATTAATATTATATTATTTTAAGCTCACCGACAATTTAATCAAACCGATAGCTGAACCTAACCGAATGCGTACCAATTCCTTGATTTTAACCTAACCGGATTTGGTAACCATATAACTACTTCTTTCTGTAAGTCAACCCTAGTTTGTATGTGCTTTCTCTCTCTCCACAATTTCTCTCTCTAAAATTCTGATATAGTTGCTCTCGAAAATTCAGATTCTATCCTCATCATTTATCGTCTTCGAAACTCAAGGACATCTCAGATAAGTATTCTCATCATTTATCGTCGGCTATTTGCTTTTGTAACGCTTTAGCTAATTTTGTTCGAAAATATATATGTTCTCATAGTTTTTTGTTCATTTTGCACACAGATATGGGGTTACACAGCTACACTCAGCCATCTTCTAGTTCTTTGCAAGTATGGAGTGAAGGTCCACCCAAAGTAAACTTTCTTGGCCTGACAGTTGGAATTCCTGACAAATGTTTCTGCGGAAGGGAAACCAATATGAAATATTCCACCACAGCCGAAAATCCTGGAAGGATTTTCTTTGGATGCAATAACCATGAGGTTGTTAGATTGTATGATGGTTTATTCGTTTGGTATAATTATTATTTGAGTATAGATAATATTCTTATGGTATATTTATTTCTATGGTACAGTATAGGATGGAGAGGACCATATTATGAAATGGTGGGATGAGGCTATTATGTAAGAACCACTACAAGAAATATGTGTATCGATAGCACCACTAAAACGCTATGGTAGGTTTATGATAGCATTTCTATAAACGCTATCTTTGCCGCTGCCATCTTAGACCCCCCATCTAACATAGCGTTAATTGATGTGCTATTATAAATCAATATACGATAGCACTATTGTTGCTGCTATAAAAGGGTTTACAATAGCATCTATTATCTGCCATTTGATACTTTATTATGGCAATTCCTGTATGCAATTATAAACTTAGTAATGACAATAAATTACTGCTATTTTATACTTTACATTAGTGTTTTGTTT
>NC_025686.1:12478724-12564237 GCF_000633955.1 Camelina sativa
ATATGTATAGCTAGAGTTCAAGGAAATTACCATTGTAGATTGTTTAGTTTTCTTTGCAGGAGCTTTTGGAGTTGATTGAGATGTTTCAGAAGTAGCCATTGGACCTGCTGCAGATGTCTTTGGAGTTTCTGGAGACTTCTCAAGAGAAGGTGAAGGACCTGTTGTTGCTGGAGACTTCCGACCTTGTGAATATTTCTGAACCGATACTTCTATTTCTGTTTCATTCTCCACTCTATTGGCAGGCCAAGCTACGAAAGAATGTAATGTTTGCTCCATCTTTTCACATCATGTGTAGGTCTCCATGGAAATGCAAGAGGTAATAGTACTACATCCACATAAACTTTCACTGCATTTGGTCCAATAGGAATACCATTAACCATAGCCTGAGGGTCTCTTGACTAACAACGTCCTTCAGCAACAGGTTTGTCATAATTTTTACCCCAACCCATCAGTGTGCATCTGTTCTTTGAACTTAAGTATGGGCTCTGTGAAACACAATAACATTAACTACATAGTCTTATAGGCAACAATTCATTATCAATAAACTAATACCAATGTTATTACCATCAAAAGTTCAAGATTAAGTCAAAAGAAGGAAAACATTAAGTACCTTTGGCACAGAGTCATCTTCACTGACTTCTTTGTCTGCATCAACACAACTATCTGCATTCCATGAAATTATATGACCAACAGCCTCCTCTATTGATCCTATTTCTGTTGTAGGTCTCCAAAGACATGCATTTGGGATGATGGCTGATTCAACCAACACTTTCACAGAGTCAGGTCCTAATGGAATTTCATTAACATACTCCTCAAGATCAGCTGAAAGTAGTCGGCCCTCAGCGACAGTTTCCTCAGTTCCAGTCCAATCAATCAACAAACACTTAGCTGGTACTGATTTGTTAACACTCTATTAACATGAAAATCACATTTAGCCAATTTATTAAGTATATAAAGGGAAGGAAGACGAGATCTTAATGACTTACTCTTGGAGTTGAGGCTTCACCTTGCTCATCTTCTCTCTGTAGTAAAATGACAGTGTAAATATATTGGACTGTAGTCAAATCAGAAGTTGCGCATAATAGTAGGTCCTAGTGATAAAGGCTTACCTGATTATTCATTTTCTGAACAATTGCCTCTAACTCTTGAACTTTTTGTTGCAGTTGAGCTTGATTTTCTTACATTTGATTCATATAGGCAGACTTTACTTGGTAACAAGCTAGCTTTGTCGTAGACATACCTCGACCATAGCCCTTAACCGACCTGGATTATCAGGTCCTAATATTTGACTGAGTGTATTATTCTTACCAAAAGTAGTTGTTGATGAGGAAGTACCGCCAGTTTCAACATCCTCAGCCTTTCTCTGAACAACATCAAAGAAAATTCTACGATGTAATCATAACAGAAATCAGAGAAGTGATAGAAATTAAGATTAATCTCCTATACTTACTATCTTTTCAGCAGCCTGGTTATTAACTGGATTCCCATCTTTCTTTGTTCGTGACTTGACCCACACTTTCAGCCTTGTCAGTTGAGAGGTTTCAGGGCAACTCTTTTTCTGTAGAACAACCAAAGTTCAATGATCATTCATTTTTATAAACCAAATTAAAAAGCATTGTACTAACCATTTCTTCAGTCAATCGAACCATCCCTTTTCGGCTAACAGTGTGAGGAATCTGTTTCTGCTGTCTCTCCTTGTATGAATCACTCACAGCCTTAAAGGCTAAGCTAGTTTTTTGGTTGACAAATTTACGCCACTCCATCGGGGGAATGTTCTTCGGTTTCAGCTGCATCCTATCCTTCATAGTCCTAGCTTTCCGGATCTTTGTTACTACTCGTGATTTGAAGGATCTCCAATTACATCCCATCTGCCTGAACACAGCAGTCTTCTGAAACTCCTCATCTAATTCAAACCTTGCCTGCATTTCAGTTAGAATATTTAGCTAAGAAGACACACTTATAATATTTAGCTAACAAAGACACAGTAGAAGAAACTTTTACCTGAATAGATTTCCAGAGAACTATTTTGATATTTTCACTAACCTTTCTCCAATCATCGATTAATATAGGAACATGTTCTCTTACCAATACACCAAGGTATGATGACAGTTTCACTGACCCTGGTCCACACGGTTCACCAAATTCTGTGAAATCAACCGTTTCTCGTACATTTGGATCTCTGCCTATATGTTTCATTCTAGTAGGTCCACGTCTTTTCTTAGATGGAGGTTGAACTGGATCCTGTTCTTGATCTGCTGCAGCCTGTTCAGTTTCAATCTCAACATCATCAGTTCTTTCATCCTGCTCTTTATTCAGCTCAGTTCCATTCTCTATATCATGGTTGTTTTCCTCTCGCTCTGTATTCAGCTCAGTTTCATTCTCAACATCCTCAGCGTTTGTCACTTGCCCTGCATTCAACTCTCTTTCATTCTCAATTTCTACTGCAACTTTATCCCCCTTCTTATTCACTTTCTTTTTTCTGTTGTTTTGGTTGTTTTTACGCGCCATACTGGTTCACCTGAAAGCAAAATGGAAAACTAAATTAGAACACATGTTCCATGACTCACAAAATAAGAGAAACTACATTTAGTCAACACACAAGCAACAAACAACACACAATGGCGACACACAAGCAACAGACAACACATATAATTCCTACATTAATACTCTTTCACACATATATCCCTTCACAATCATTTCGAGCATTATGATCTTCATCATCTAACTCATCAGTGTCCATGTCAACAGCTGCAGCCACTGGCCCGATATCTCCAATAGCATCTTCATGCACTTCCTCGCTGTATCTTCTAGAAGAACCTTGCATCACAACATTCCAATTCGATGAATCATCTTCTTTTAAATAAAAAACTTGCTTCGCTTGAGAGGCTAGTATATATGGGTCCCTTGCAAACGAATGTTGTCCTTGGTTGAAGTTGACAAGTGTGAATCCATCTTCTTCCTTGACTCCATTTCCTTTGTTAGCCCATTGACACCGAAATATTGGTATGTAAAAGTTGTTGTAATCTAACAGAATAATGTCCACCACTCTGCCATAATAAGAGACCATATCAACCAGCTGTGAAGTGTCTCTTGCACTAGCTCTACACAGCGAGATAGCCTCATAAAGAACCCCACTGTTCTGACTTTGCCTTGAAACTGAACTGGTGTGAAATCTGTGACCATTTACTATATAACCAGTGTAAGAACGTGCAATGCTGCGAGGACCATATGCCAACCACTTAAGTATCTCTTCATGTCCTTCTGAATTCATAGGTACCTACCAAATATAGACAATTCAATGTAACAACAGTCAGTTGGCGATATATCCTAAATGGTAATGTAACTTAACACCAATATTGACCTGTTCTTTTTACCATCCAGCAAAATGCTTAGCATGCATATTCCACAGCATGTAGCATCACGATTACATTTTTTATTTGACTCTTGCAGATATTGAAGGTCCATGCTACAAAAAAATCAGAACTACTATCAGTTGATGTTCTTTATAAAAGGACAGGACTTGTGAAAAAAAACACAACAAAATTGCATTCACTTACTCGACAAAAGGTTCCACTAAGGCCATATTTTGAATGACAGCAAGATGAGCTATTCTCTTCTCTGTCTCACTAAGCGTAATAGTAGTGGCTGCGGATATTGGACGACCCTCTAAGATAGGGCTGCTATGGTCCTCATCATTTCTTTCTGCTTTTTCAACAACACTTGTTGTCGTTTTCAAAAACTCACTGCAAAACTGCATGCATTCTTCTGAGAGGTACGCCTCAGCAATACATCCTTCCAGTCTAGCTGGATTTCTTACAAAGTCTTTCATGACTTTCATGTACCTGCACACATATACCAAACATATACATTAATGTAACAACAGTCAAAATGATAACATAAACACGCTAACAATTAAAAGACAGCACAAAACTACCTTTCAAATGGATACATCCATCAAAAGTGTACTGGTCCACATAGCCGAGCTTTCCTGCCTAAGTGTACAGTCAGGTGCACTATAACATCGAAGAAGCTTGGTGGAAAATATCTCTCAAACATGCAGAGAGTTTCAACGATCTCAGTTTCCATTACTGCTATTTGCTCCCTGTCTATAACTCTCTGACATAACTTGTTGAAGAATATGCACATGCGTGTAATACATATCCTCGGGCCTTTAGGAAGCAAACCTTTTAGCGCAGCCGGGAGGAGTTGCTGCATCAACACATGATAATCATGTGATTTGAGTCCTGATATCTTGCAATCATCCATTGTTACGCCTCTGGATATGTTAGAACAATACCCATCTGGTTCTCTAAAGTCTAATAATCTCTTGCAAAATACTCTTTTCTCTGTCTTTGTCAATGACCATGGTGCTGCAGGAAGGTAAGTTCTTTTACCTTTTGTTTGAGGATGCAGATCCATACGAATACCAAGAAGTTGCAAATCCTTTCTCGCGTTAAGACCATCTTTGGATTTCCGACAGTGCAACAATGTAGAGACTAGGCTATCAGCCACATTTTTCTCCACATGCATAACATCCAAGTTATGCCTCACTGGTAATTCCTAAACAATACAAGATAGATAAAATAAAACAAAATTAAAAAAAATCATACTTTCTCAATTGTGAAGAACTAAATAATAAACAGAAGATACATACCTCCCAATAAGGCAGTTTGAAAAATATGGACCGTTTTTTCCATCTTAATAACTCTTCTGCGTCTACTACATCTTCCTCTTCCTCTTCCTTTGATTCAGTTTCATCATCAGAGCCTGATCCAACAGTTTTCGTCAGTTTTCTCTTCCTTCCACTCTCTTTAGCATTTCCAAAATCATTCTTGAAGTTTTTCAATAGTTGACTAATATCATGACCTGTCTGAATCCTACCCTTTGTCCCATATTCAGATTTTCCATCAAACCAAGATTTCTTTGAACGATACCTATGTGTCGGTGGCAACCTCTTTCTATGACACATATACACATGCTTCCTGCTATGCTTCAACCAGTGACTATCAGTAGATTTCCCACATATAGGACATGCCATTTTACCCTTAACTTTGCAGCCTGCAAGATTGCCGTACGCCGGAAAATCGTTTATTGTCCAGAGAAGGATCGCCTTGAGCGTGAAAGTAGTTTTGCTATAAACGTCATAAGTTACCTCTCCCGTGCTCCACAGATGATTCAGATCCTCAATGAGAGGTTCTAAGTATACATCAATATTGTTTCCAGGTTGGTGCGGACCAGGAATCAACAAGGTGAGAAATATGTGTTCTTTCTTCATACATAAGTAAGGAGGCATATTATTGTTAACCAATAGCACTGGCCAACAACTATACTTAGAATTGCACATATTGAATGGATTGAATACATCAGTTGAAAGTCCAAGCCGGATGTTCCTTTCTTCACTAGCAAAGGAAGGGTACCTATCGTTTATTTGATCCCAAGCCACAGAATCCACGGGATGACGGATTTTACCGTCGCTGCTCTTGTTTGTGAAATGCCACCTTAAATTCTTTGCGATTTCCTCAGACTTAAACATTCTCTTCAGCCTTGGGATAATTGGAAAGTATCTCAAAACTTTCTGTGGGACACCCTTCTGTACTTCACCAGTTTGCATGTTAATCTTCCATCTTGAAGCCTTGCATTTTGGACAACTCTCAGCCATCTCATACTTCTTTCTAAATAAAATGCAGTCATTTACACATACATGTATCTTCTCATAACCTATACCTAATGATCTCAGAAATTTCTTCACTTCATAGAATGACGTGTGAAGAACATTGTCCACGGGTAACATTTCTGACAATGTCTCAAGCAGCTTGTCAAAACTTTTGTCTGACCAACCATTCTCAGTCTTTAATCTATAAAGAGTCACAATAGCTTATAGCTTGCTATGACTTGAACAGTTTGGATACAAAGATGTCTCCGCATCTGCTATCTTTGATAAGAACTCATCTTCTTGCTTGTCTTCACCCTCAGGAATCTCATATAAGTCATCCTTCTGAAACAGTTCTCCATCTAAATATTCAGCAGCTTGAAATAATCTGAAAATCTCATCATTCCACTGGGAAGTTTTTCTTCCATCTTAAGCCTCTGAGTCCACTTCTCCATGATGAAACCAATCATTCTGCATCTTGTAAGTCTCATCCATTCCCTTTGTCACAAGATGATGCACTACAGTGCTTGGTTGATGACGATCTAAATTTTGACAGTCTATACATGGACATATTACCAAGTCACTATCTCCTAACACCGCATTAACAAAGCTCCAAGCACCTCTCTCATATGCAGGATCAGCTCTATAGTGTAGTAGTATGAAAGCAGACAAACATAAACTCTTATTCATCCTATGAGCACTCATTTAAAACACAACCTACATATATATATACTCCATACCTGCGAAGATAAACCCATGCCTTGTCCAACATTTTATGTTTAAACCTTAGTGAAGGGTTAAACAAGTTCATCAAACTCAGATTATTCAAATAACAATACCAAATAACAACTTAATCATTAACAGATTTTAATAACATATACATAAAAGTCACAGCTTATTCAACAGTCAAAGACACAACAAAAAACTAGCTACCTTCTTTGTTATCGAGAAAAACATTTAAGATAAAATCACATATATTATTCTTTGTCAAACACATAGACATAACAATAACAGCTTTTGTCAAACACATAGACATAACAATAAAAGCTTATGTCAAACACACATGAACATTGGGGAACATTGCTTCTTACCTCTATAACCAAATGCCTCAAGGAGATGATTGTCTTGCTTCTTTTCAGTACTAAAACAACTGGCTTCTTTGTTACCCCTTGCTTGAAACACAGAAGAACAAAATTAATTAGTAAGTAAAATACGAACTACTGAAGTTGAAGAAAAACCTAATCGACTTATTCAAGTGAAAATAGCAAACAAAAGAACAATCAAATACTGACTATTAATAGGTTCTAAATTGAGTCCTAAATTTGACAATGTTGAGTCCTAAATTTAACAATTTTGAGTTCTAAAAATAACAAACAAAAGAACAATCTCACACTCATAAGTTGAGTCCTAAATTTAACAATGTTGAGTCCTAAATTGAACAATGTTGAGTCGTTAATGACATCGTCTTCTTCACTCAATCATTTGGGCTAAGCAGTGTCACCCGAAACACAAAACACAAAGCACATCAAAGAGGACAATTGAAGCCGTCGAAGCTCGAAATTACCAGATACAATTCGGGTAAAGGAAAACCTAATAGAGGTATAGATTGGTGAATTCGTACCTTCGAGTTTTGTCTTCTTGCAGAGATCTGATGTGAACTCGAATCTGAAGAACCCTAATTTGAACGATGGAGATGCAAATTTCAGCTGCCGAAGGTGGAGATTAGCACCGGAAATGTGGAGGCCGTCGAAGATAGAGATTATTGCCGGCAAAGAACATAGATTATTGCCGTCGAAGATAGAGATTGTTACCGTCGATTGAAATCGAGATTGTAGCAGAGAGAGAGATGTAGAATCGAGATGTTTTTTCTTTTAGTCAAAAATATATTTTTTTCTTTAAGAAAGTTGTCTTTTTTTACTAAGTATGGCGCTCAGTATTGGCGCTTATAGCACAATATTAGGCTCCAAAACACAATTTAGCTTCCCGCATAGTAAAATTACGGTAAAGCACTAATCTAATGCTGTAATAAAGTACCCTAACCAAGTTTGCTATCTACAATAGCAGTTTCCAAATTAGTGCTATCCTCATGTGCTATGAATACACATATTTCTTGTAGTGAACTTCAAGAAATGAGAGGTGGACTTGCTGACCAAAGGGATTCTATTACAGCCATCCAAGAAAATGATGAAATGCTATGGGTTCAGCAAGAGCTAGACAAGGTGAAAGATCAGATGAAGGAATTATGTCTGTCAATTCGTCGTGTACGCGGGGTGGTCGAGAATGTCTTAATCGCAAGTATAATCTTAATTGTTGTATTAATCTCTTTTGCTTCGTAGATCTTTCAATTAAAAACTGTGAACCTCTCTTTATCGTGGCCGTTTGTTTGAATGGCGTATTTATGTCTGTAATCTGGTAACTTGCTTCAGTTTTTGTAATATATAGACGATATCGTTGACTTCATTATTTGACCTATTTAGTAGACTTCTCCATTAAGAAGTCAGTCGACAAAGTCTACTCGTTAATGATTTACAACGCGATGGTTTGCGTTATTAATTATGTAACTGTTCATTGTAACCGTTTCGTCTCGTATATATAAACCAGCCCGGGGCCTTTTGATTATTTTAAAATTGCAACCAAAAAAGTTATCAGTAAATCATTTCTTTTCTCTTTTAAAAAATTAGTACGTAGTTCATCTTCACGACGGAGAATTGGTGATTGAAAGTCTTTAAGTACTTGTATCGGTCAATATAAATCATCCACGCTTAACTGGAGACTGATCACGGTTGGGTAATTGAAACTTTCTCTATATCACTTCACTTCATCATATCATTCACGTTTGTTTCATTCTTAGAAAGATTCTATATCATATCACTTTATACTTGTAAGTGTAGAATTCTATATTCACACGCAACTTTTATCCCTATATTAATTTGGTAGATTTGATAGATTGCAGTTTAAAGTACGTTTTAGTTTCCCCAGACAGAAGTCTACTTGATAAGTCTTCAGCATAATAGTACAAAAATTAATTAGATTTGATGGATTTGCAGTTTAAAGTACGTTTTAGTTTCCCCAGAAAGAAGTCTACTTGATAAGTCTTCAGCATAGTAGTACAAAAATTAATTAGATTTGATGGATTTGCAGACGGTTCAGTTTCCCGTGGAGAATTCTGCCAGAGAAGTCATCAACATAATCATTACAAGGTATAAATTGATTTGATGTTAGTTGGCAGTAATATTTATATGTTTAATTTACCGATAAGCGAGATCCGGTTTTAATCGGTTTCTTTATAATTTCCTGGTACTGTTTCTAATAAAATGGTTTTGGTTTTATAAAATTGGGATTATTATAATTATTGTAATTTTATTCAACTTAAAAACCGAGATAACAAAGGATAGTTATCTCTAATTCTTTCTCATAAGGAACTAGAAAACTCTTCTCTTCCGCTTATCTCTGCCGCTTATCTCTATCGCTTATCACTAACGGTTTGTTCATGTTAAACCTAAATCTCTATCTTTCGGATTGTCAGTTTACTTACTTTGTTTAACTTATTTGTACCAGATCTCGACGAACTCTGTATTCTTCAACCCAGCCGCTTCAGCTTCATCTTCGCCACATCGCCTTCGCCGTCGTTGTCCTCTTTGATCAAACTGAAGGTTGACTTTGATAGTAGCCTTCTTTTCCAATTTGACGCATAGACTTATTGGATTAGTCTTCCTCTTTCTCAATCTCTCGTTTTTAATTTTCTCGCGAAACCTAATCTTATCTTGCAGAATGGATGAGAGAAAACTAGAATTTCCTTGGTTTACCACACCAGAGTTCACCAAACCGTTAACAACTTATGTGTTAACAACACCAGAGTTCACCAAACCTTTAACAACTTGTTCTTTCATTTCTCTTATAGATTATTTAAGTACCTCGGTTTCTTCTCTGAACCAACGGATCTCATCCCTCGCATCCAATATGCTCCGCCTCTGTCAACCACGTGATGGTTCTGCGTCTAACCAATGGAAAAACCCATGAACAGTGCATCTAAAGAAATTTCTTCTCGGATTTGCATCTGTCCATGATTTCACAATTATTGTCGATCTACCGCAGTAGTTGCAGATTGTACTAGTAATTTGTATTTGCAAATTTGTATCGGAAACTGACCCCAAAATTTGACTCATCATCCTCTAGTTGTTGGTGCTTGGTTAAGAAGAGGAGTATCATAAAATGGTCTTACGAGTAAATGATAGTTAAGTACTACTCTTTAATAATGTCGACTTGAACACGTGGGATAATCCCGAATGTTTTATTACAGAGACAAATTATTGCTACACGATGACTTCACGATGAAGTTAACTTTACTCGCCATCTTCAGCAACTTGAACAAATTGTATAATTGTTAGTGTGACCGACGAACATATACAAAACGTAAAAAAATGTATCAAGTGGGATTGTTACTTACACAATGAGGTCGAGTATGTCCAGGCTGTCTGCATTTTGAACAAGCATATTGTTTGCAAGACTTCCTCAGCTTGCTCCCATTTTTACGTGACAGTTCTAGCCATGTTAGCCAACGAGAATTCTTTTGCCTCCCAGGCTTCCGCTTCGGTATGGGAGGTATACATCGGATATCTAGCCCAATTGGATTGTGCTCGACATTGAGCATGATGTTAGCCGTGTACGACGCATAGACATAATCTTTTTTATAGTAAGCTTCGACTACGGTAGACATATGCCATCCGCTTGACTTGGCAGCCTTAATCGCATGTGAACATGGTATTTTCTCAACATTAAAAACCCCGCATGAACAAGATTTTGCTTCCAAGTCAACCAAACAGTCACGCTGCCCACCCCTAACGTAGAAACGCCAACCATCAATGCGTTCTACCTTCATCATATCTACATAATGCTCCCTTACGGCCAATAAGAACTCAACACCCTGGCTAAAAGTGGTTGTCAGACTAAGTGCATCCTCTCGTCTTTTCCAATACCACCTACCTGAATTTTTCTTAATAAACTCAATCAGATATGTGATAGGATAACCTTTGGCTTTCTTTAGCATGGAGTTGATAGATTCCGCAATGTTGCTAGTCTTGATGTTGTATCTATCTCCTGTACAGTAAACCCAAAACCATAAAGCTGGATCTGCCTCATTCAAGTACGCTGTAAGGGCCGGATTTACGTTAGTAAGGGAAGCCATGTAGCGGTTGTAATCATCATATGTATGCACATATGCTGCCTCTTTCACCAAGTACATCAGTTGCTTCCCATGGAAACTAGAAATTATGTTTTGTTGGAGATGGTAGTAACATATCCCTCGTGTTGCCCATGGCATAACATTGCGACATGCTTTAGCTATTGAACTACACCTATCCAAAACTACTACCAGTGGATATTCATCTGAGATACACTCACTTAATTTGGTGAAAAACCAATCCCATGAAGCATCATACTCCGAGTCCACAATTCCAAAAGCCAACGGAAATATCTGAGAGTTATCATCCTGTGCGCAAGCGACTAGCAATACACCTTCATACTTTCTAGTGAGATGGATCCCATCAACCACAATAACTCGCCTCATGTAATTGAAACCACGGATTGAAGCATCAAAAGATAGGAAAATGTACTTAAACCTATACTTGTCATCAACAACAAGGTCAACAACACTTCCCGGGTTTGACTGCTCTATTTTTCTAAGACAATAAGGCAACTTCGCATATCCAGATTTGGCGTTTCCTCTCACATATTCCAAGGCATATTGTAAAGCCCTGTACGAAGTTGTGTAATCCAATGTCATGCCGAACATTGTTCTCATTGAATATTTGATATGTTGTGGGACAACACCATCTACTATTCCTACCTGGTCTACAAAAAGCATCCTAATATATTTGGAGGTGCAACGCCTACGGTGAGCTATGCGGTCCACAATAGAACATGTATGCACGTACAGATATTTGGTGACCCAAAAAGTGGTTGGATCATTCTTCACAGTGGCCACGACCCTCCACCTGTATCCTGGCACAGAGCATATTGCCACCAACCGAGACTTTGTGGACTTCTTAATTTTGAAAGAGAATTTTAACATAATAGCGGTCAAACGCACCTCTTTTATGACATCATGTTTACATGGAAAGCATTGACCTACTTTCAGTTGGTTTATCCAAGGATTATTTAACTGTCCATGAATACCACCAACAAACGGTTTCCCTTCTTCAGCATCTACATCCAGGTGATCTCCATCTTCATCGTCATCTTCATCTTCAAATTTCCCGTACTCATTGTAATCGAAATCCATGTCATCAACATCTTTTGGCTTCTCATCTATAGTATAATGGAGAGCTTCTTGGCATTCTTCTACACATTCATCCGCACCTGGATCCACATCGTCTATAGAACAAGAGTTGTTTGCATCATTAACACATTGCTTAACCGGCTGTCCATCCATGCATCGCGTAGAGACGCAAAGGCGAACAACATTCCTACTACTAAAATCTATCAATTTCTGAACTGATCTATCATTTGTGACATAGACAAGAGGGGTATCTTAGGGCAATTGCTGAAGCATCATCTTTGTTAAGGGATACGATAAATTAACCATCTATGTTTCTTTGTCAATCAGATAATCTTCTACAGCCATTTCAAGAAGCTCAGCGTATGTACAACCGTGTCGCAAAAAAAACATTCTCCCCCCTTTGCGTCCATCCATATCAAAATGTCAAGAACCATTTCTCGTCACCCATACTCCGAAAACAACAGGTATTTGCGCCATTTACCTGAAAGATTAAGCAGCAAATCAAATACTCATTACATAGCTGATTATCCATAGAAGTCTTAAATCAATAACCTAGATGCCTAACAAAACCAAAAACATGATTGATCCAAAAGTATAATATATTATCATGAAAAAAATAGACAGAGGGAAGTACATAATCGATACAAAACAAATGAACTACAAAAGCAATAAGAAAAATTTATAAATTTCAATTAAACACTATTTCAATTATACAGACTTTACAGATAACTCCAACACTTTGACTTCCTAAATTAGTCTACCTTAATGACCTAACTGCCTATGAAAATCAAAAACTTGATTTCTCCATATGTATAATATGGATTCATGTCAAAAACATACAGAGGCAAGTAAATAACATATATCAAAGAATACAACAAGAAAATCTTAAAAGTTATTCACCAATTTGCAATAATTTGGTTTTCAAATTATTCTGACTTCATGTTGACGTCAACGGGTAGACATAAAAAAGACTATACGAAGATAACTACAAATGAAGTCTATTTCTTGCTGTCTATTTTTGCAATTACAATTTAACAAAGCAGACAGCGGACAAAGTCTACCAGAACCGGTTGACTTCTTTTGTGGTCTTCCTTTGTTAATTTTTTGGTCAGTTTTGTAATTAAATAGATAAAACTAGGTAGACTTCAATGGAAAGTTAAACTGGTTAACTTCAGTTATAGTCTACTCTAGTTATTTTTGCAATTGACCAACCCATTGACTTTACAATAGACTTTTGTCTAACAAGTAGACTTCATCTATCTGTCAACGAGAAAAAGTAAACTTCATCGTGGTTAGTTTTGCAATTGACCAAGTTTGACTTTTCCCAAGTAGACTACGTACGAAGTCTACAGTAATGATGACTTCGTTTGCAGTCTGCCGTGGTCATTTTTGGGGTTGACCAACATTTTAATTTTTTAATTAGTAGACTTCTTTTGCAGTCAACTAATTATTTTAATATAATAATATTACGGTCAATGCTTAAATATTTTGGTCAACTCCAAAAATAGTCATTATAGAAGTCTACTCGTTTATTATTGTAAGAAGACTTCTTAGTCCAACAGTCATCACTAAAAAGTCAAGAATTTGGTCAATTGCAAAAATACGCCTTAGTAGACTGCAAACAAGGTATCGGTTGGAAATATTTTAATGCAGTCTAAACTATATTTTTTTGTTTTCAAATAAAATTAAGGAGACTGAAATTTAAGTCTACGGGCTCGAAAGTAGAAAAAAATTAAATTGCAAAACTGACCACATAGTAGACTTTACATGATATTATGACGGTTGGACTAACAAATGAAGTCTAATTTCGACAAAAATAAAGAAAATCACAAAATCTACCGGAAAATAACCTTATCATAGGTTGTTTCGCAATGTCAAGCACCAAAGACGTCGTATTTAGTCACCGCTGAAGAAACACAGCGCCAATTTTCCTTGTTCATGAGATATAACAAGATTAACGAACTTTCAATTTTTTCGATTAAAATGGAGAGGAGATGGAAGAAAATGAAGTTCTCATAGCATTGGGTGTTATTTAAGCTCACAAATCGGGTTGTTGAAGCATTACGAGCTTCAAATTTAGTTGTTCATGGTGGTTGGAAAATTGATGGCGGTGGTACAACCGTAAATAAGACAAGAAGATGAAGATATAGATGTAATTAACATTTTCGCAAGAAATTCAAATAAATCAGAAATAATGGCATTTCTGTGAATACATTGAATGACAGAGGATTTAATAGGGAGAAAGTGGCAAATGTTGGAGAAGGAAAAATAGGGATCTAGTCTTGCAATTGACTCAAGTTAGAGGTCTAATTTTGCAACCGTCCCGAACATTATTGTGTTTCCGAGAGATGTTTATGATGATCATAAGGTTGTTATGTAGTATGTTATGCATGATCTAAGCCGCACTTATATTAGTAAGACTGAATATTATATATGATAATAACATAATTCTTTTCAGTTTGATGTGTGTAAAATTGATATTTGCATACACAAGAAAAAACTTGGCATATTGTTATTTTCAAAGAATCTATGTGTTAGAAAATTTGAAGCCCTTAAACTGCAAGAATCTTGCCTCCACTAGTCGAAAGCCTCTACCTATATATTATTTGTTTTCCATTTTAAAAGTCTTCGGATGAGGGTATTTACATCCTCTCGTACGTTCTACTGCACATTCGTTGTTTGGAAGCGTCAATCAGCTACACTAGAATTGTTGTCAAAATTGAATCCCTAGCACTTGTATAAATTTGGGTCTATCTAATCCCTATATACGCCTTAAAGACTATATACGCCTAATATAAAAATACACATAGGATTTGAATGGTAGATTGGAAAGGAAAAAAATAGGGTAAATTGGTAGAACGGATAAAAATTCTATGTTTGTCATCAATATAAAATTTTGGGCCCATCGTATTAAGACATTCACTCAAAATTTTGGGATCATATTTAACAAAACCAAACATGAATATACATGGGCCACATCTATCATAATTGTTTGACTATTCATGGGTTTGATATATATATTTTTTATGTCCAGATTTATTATTTATTAAAAATTACGAGAAGTGTTACATAGACGATTCTACCATGAGCAATTCCTTCTGACCCTATTAAATTCACGGCAAACAATAATTTCTTTTCCATATTCCTTTTGGACACTTTGGATTTTGATTCTAATTGTGCATCACTAGAGATCTCATGTAAACTTGTCTTCATTAATCTGCATAATTGTTAATATATTGCATTATCTGGGACTTGAATTCGTAGAACGGTAGAAGCATCAATTAACCCTTGGACTAACCATTGGACCAAGGGGTTCCACAAGTTTGGTATTTGTTTATACAAGATTTGTTACATAAGTTACAAATCAAATCAAAATTTCTATTTTTGTTTGTTTGTTTATAACACATTTGATACTATTTGAAAATTTTTGGTTTTCAGAGTTTAGTTAAATAAATTGATATAATGAGAAATAATCCGAAGATAAGGAACTTATTAAAACACATAATATTTTTTAAAAAAGAGAGAAGAAAAGTTATATTTCTATCAACTATATAATCAATGGAGAATATAGAAGAATCACTATGTTTAGTATTAACATAATTAAAAAAAAAAATCAATTGAGGATAGTAGACTTATTACGTTTAAAAAAAATACATTTTTAATATAAAAAACATTTGCATTGAAAAATCTGCAAATGAACTTAAGAAACGTGAGTCTATTGATTTTTTTATTTGAAAAATAAAATAGACGTTATATTTTGTTTTTTTCTCTTATTATGAATTTTAACATTTTTAGTTATTGTTCATCAAACGTAATAGACGTTATATTGTTTTAACTATATTTTTATGTTTGTTATATTGTGGTAAGTGAAAAATTTCTAAGTAATGGCGGTTAGATGAAAATTTTCAACAAAGTATTGGTGGATAAGTGATTTTAGCTTCCCGCTCAGTGATTTTTTTGTTAGCGTTTTAGTGCTATGATATAGTAACCAAAATAAAATATTATCTTTCATAGCATTTACGGAGACTGCGTTATGCTTTTCTGCTATTGATTTCCATATTTTTTTGAGTGATAATTGTTAATAAATCATATTATCTGGGATTCGAACCCGAGACCTATGGTGTAGAAGCATTACTTAACCCTTGATTAACCATTGAGCTAAAACAGGGGACTTCCACAAGTTTGGTATTTGTTTATAGAAGAGATTTGTCAGATAAGCAATAAATTAAATCAAAATTACCTTTTTCTTTTTCTTAACTTACTTTATAACACATTGGATACTATTTAAACAATTAAGGTTTTCAGATTTTAGTTAAATAAATTGATATAATGGGAAATAAGTCAAGGACATGGAACTGATTAAAAACACATAATAATTTTAAAAAGAGAGAAGGAGAGTTATATTTCTACCAACTATATAATAAAATGGAGAATGAAGAAGAATCACCATGTTCAGTTTTAACATAATTTTTTTTAAAAATCAATTGAGAATAGTAGACTTTTTACGTTTAAAAAATATATTTATGATATAAAACATATTTACTTCAAAAAAATGGAAAAATGATTGTCAGGTACGCCAAGTATAGACCAACATATTGAAACGACCCGACCAGTTTTTTTTATATAATAATATTAATAATAATAATTATTATAATAATAATAATAATAATAATAATAATAATAATAATTTATATATAATAGCAAACTCGTTTTTGAGAGACTGCTGATGTTTTCTTTTTCATCCAACAGTTTAGATTGTTTTAGTTTCTCATCCAACAGTTATTTAATAATATTATTAATAAATATAACGTCTATTACGTTTGATGAACAATAACTAACGTCTATTTAATTTATTAAATAAATGAAAAGGCACCTCTTTTCTTCCTTTCCCAAATCGTCGTTTCTTTTTGTTTTGCCCTACAGAATCAACGCTTCTCTTCGTAAAAACCTGTTCAATAACCTCTTTTCATACCTTTATATTTGGAATTTGCTCAACTTACAACTTATTTGGTTTTGTGCACTTCTCTCTCGCTTATTCTCTTGAGATGTCTTGCTTTGTCTCTTCCTCTTATACCAAGTGAGTTCTGTTACAAAAAATCATCGTTTAGTTAGACTGTAAAAAATAGCCACTGTTTAATAAATTCGTTGGTTCTTGAGTTATTTAATTCATTTGACTTTGTATGATCATTTTTAGTTCTGTTTTAGAATCCCTGATTTGCAATTTTCATTCACTCATCATCGCTGATCTGGGTTTGATCTTGTTGTTCATCATTTTTGTACCTTCTCTCTGGTTCTCCTTTTGGTGACTTGTTGTATAGGTATTGCAATTGTAACATTTCTTCTATGATTGAGTAAACATATGATGGTTATTTTAGACATATATCTTTAGCAACATGCCGTTATGATCAGGCATTGGTCAATGGATAGAGGTGAAATTTCATAACGTCTCTTTTAAAACTGTAGGTTGGGTTCATTCTCGGTGGTTAGAGGTGTCAAGCGGGCCTCCTGCCCGCGGGTCTAGCCCATTTAGTATCATAGCGGGACAGGCTTGAACATCATTTTTTGTGTCCATGAAATAGCAGACTTAGCGGATTAGTCCATCACAGGTTGCGGGTTGGAGCGGGCTAACCCGTTGCGGATTGCGGGTTTGCGGGTCGACCCGTCAAAGTCTGAAACCTTTCTTTGAACTTTGAAGCTTCTGTTTCACTTAAGAGTTTGTAAAGGTTTTAGAATAAAACTTATAATCGAAAACCTTAAACTTAAGAGTGTTTTCAGTTTGTTTAACAAGGAAACTGAAGAGTCTTTTTATTTTTTACGACTTACGCGACTCAAACATAGAAATGAGAGTTGAGAGATTTTCGTTTGTTAATTGTGAGTATCATTGGAGGCTTGGAAGCTGAATCCATACACATCTGAACATATTTGTAATGGTAATGTTTCATACTTATCCTTGACCTTTGATTGCATTCTGTTTTGAACTTTTGATTTTTCATTTTAGTGTTTGAAGTTGCAGGTTTATGCAGGTTTAGTATTTTGAACTTTTGATTTTTCAGTTAAATGTGTTCTAAGTTGCAGGTTTATGTATCTTTGACCTTTGATTGCATTCTGTTTTGAACTTTTGATTTTTCAGTTTTAGTGTTCTAAGTTGCAGGTTTATGCAGGTTTAGTGTTCTAAGTTGCAGCTTGGTGACAACATCCAAACCAGTCATATGAAGCCACAGGAAGAAACAGATCGCCATTTGGGTTTTCGGTTAGCGAGTTATGATCAAATCCGTAAGACAGCTCTGAAACAAAACAGACCAGCGAGCAGCCAACTTTGAGAGCGATTTACCATCAAACACACAAGGAATCAGAAGGTGATCTTTATATCACTGGAAAGATCTCGCTGCCAAGTTTCTACAACACCTTTCAAAGCAAGAATCCAAGTTTTGTAGCCATAGTAACTGAAGAATAAATTAGCAACCTGTGAAAAAAAAAAGAACTGTTCTTGAAACCTGCAACCTTGTTTTCATCATTCTTTGATTTCTCTGCAACTATCAGAGTTATCTTTATTCTTTAAGAGGAAAAACTATTTTTGATGGCATTATCAACAACAAAATTCACTATTTCTTCCTTTTGAACTTTTTTCTATGAAGCTCTTTTTGATGAATCTATTTGCTCTTCGTTTCAATAGACAACGGTTACATGCTCTTGTTGATTGTGTGTTTCAAATTAGAAATCCATGCCATGACACATACATCATACCAACTCCAAGATTTCCTATCAAAAGAAATACAGAGCTGCTAATTGCTGATCACACAAATTCAACATCAAAATGAACAAAAACTAAGAATGAAAACTAAAACCAAGAATGTACACAATGCCAGCGGGCCGGACCGTTAACCCGTTGGGTCTTGCGGGACGGGTCTAGACATATATATTTCGCTCGCGGTCCTAAACGGGCCGGTCGGCAGCGGTCCAAAAAAAAGTCCACGGCGGGGCGGGCTAGATGGGCGCGGGCTGGCCCGTTTGACACCTCTAGTCTCAAAACAAAGATTTAGTTCCATTTTTAAAAAAATATCTATATCTTAGCATTTGTTCCATTAATGAATAAGTTGGGTTTATTAAATGTAGAGTTTAAGACTACTTATGTGGATTTTGGGGATTAGATGGCTGTAATGTATGTTTCAGTTGGAGATTTGTTAAATCTTGAGTCAGAACTACAAAGTATGTTACTTAGTTAAATACTCATGTAATGTATATATGGGCGAAAAATTACGAAGTTCAATTTTCTCATGTAACTATTTTCTGCAACACTTTATTTGGGGGGTTTGACTATATATATTTGGTATTTGCACGGTCAGAACTCAGAAGCAATCAGTCACCATTCCGCACCATAAGTGGCTTTAGTCATTAACTTGCTACCGTTGTTGTTTATTTTTTGTGACGTTTCATCTTACTGCTACCATCGTTTCAATGTACATTTTACCCTCTAACAATTTTCTTGCAGCCTGCAGGTGATATTACTGTTACCGATGTTCTTTCACCAGTTGAGAAGATACATCCTACAATCGTCACTCGCCAGTATAACTGTTCTATTCACTTCAGTGATCTCTCGCTTCCATATGGTCCTTGACTCCTTGTGGATGATCAAAATGAACTTAAAACATTAATTCCTAGAGTTTATAATCTCTTCACCAACTAATATGGTTGAGACTGGGCTATGTAGATGACAATTTGATAACACATATTGTTGTGTTTTGAACCGATTTAGTTTCAGACCGATGAGTAACTTGTTTGTTTGTGTGTGTAGAACAAGAACGAGTGAGAGAGAGAAACGACACGAGGGTTTACAAGTTCCCAATGTCAAGGTGACCAAGGTAAGTCTTGGAGAGCTAAAACCAGCTCTCAAGGTTTATATCAAGTGTTTAAAACAGAGAACAAGAAACCAGAAAGAAGAACAACCCTAGAGAGATTTTCACCAAGATGAGAAGGAAGAAGATAAGCTCTAAAACCTCTATCTTTCTCTCTAGATCTTTCTGCTTGATACTCACACTTCTTCTTACTCTTTTGTCTCACCCTGTGCTCTCCTTATATAACCGTTGAACGTCTTTCTTTACAGCTCACATTCAACCTAAAGGAGCAACAAACTTTGGAGCACAGCTTCGTGTACGGAGACACGTCCACAAGGCGACATAACACTAAGAGTAATCCAGAACTTGCAACTGGGCCATGAATGAGATAAGAAGCTTACCGGGCCTTTGCCTACCCACAAGGCCCATTAGTCTCATTCGATGCCCAAAACATTTGTTGGACTGAATCGTCTCACAAATCTCCACCTCGATTCTTCCGACAAACCAAGAGAACCCTGTCCGATCCTCTTCCTTGTTCCGATCATCCCGATCGAAACCCTAGCTCACTCACGAGCTAGAACTAGTGCCTGTAAACAAATAGATCCCTCCTCCCATCCTCAAATTTCTTCACCGGTAGAGGTTTAGTAAGAAGGTCTGCTGGATTGATCTCTGTATCGATCTTTGACACAATCACATCCCCATCTGCAATCACATCTCGGATGAAATGGTATCGCACCTGAATATGTTTTGTCCTCTCATGGAAGACACTGTTCTTCGCTAGGCAGAGAGCACTTTGAGAGTCGCTGAAGATCTCAACACTCTCCTGCTTGAATCCGAGCTCACAGGTAATTCTTCTTAACCATAGAGCTTCCTTTACTGCTTCGGTTAAGGCCATGTATTCTGCTTCTGTTGATGATAGTGCAACAATCTGTTGCAGGCCAGAACGCCAGCTAACGGTGTTTCCTCAAACTTGAAAGACATATCCAGTAATGGATCTTCTCCGATACAGGTCAGTAGCATAGTCACTGTCGCAGTAACCTACGATATCAAATTTGTCCAGATAACTGCTTCCCTTTAAATATCAGACAACAGTTTGAGCTTCCCTTTAAATATCTGAGCGACCAGATAACTGCTTCCCAATGTGTCTTGTTAGGGGAGCTCATAAACCGACTCACAAGTCCCACAGCATGAGCGATGTCTGGTCTGGAGCCTACCATCGCGTACATGATGCTTCCGACTGCGCTTGAATAAGGTATGTTCCTCATCCTTGACTCGGTTTCTGCCTTCTCTTCTTTACTTGTACTAGCGAGCTTGAAATGACAACCCATAGGTGTCTGAACCATCCTTGAATCTTCAACCCCAAAGGTCTTTAACACTTTATTAATGTAGGCTTCCTGAGATAGAATTAGAGTTCCCTTCTGTCTATCCCTTATAATGTCCATACCTAGGATCCTTTTGGCTGGTCCTAGGTCCTTCATTTCAAACTCCTTGCTAAGTAACGCCTTCACCTTACTGATCTCATGTGAATCTTTAGCTGCTATTAGCATGTCGTCCACATAGAGAAGTAGGTAAACTTTCTTTCCTTCACCGTAATCTATGAAATACACACAAGTGTCAAACTGACTTCTTGAAAACTTCTGTGACTTCATAAACTTGTCGAATCTCAAATTCCATTGCCTTGGAGACTGTTTTAAACCGTATAGAGATTTCTGAAGTAGACAAACTTGATTTCCTTGTTCATATCCTTCTGGCTGTTCCATGAGTATTCTCTCTTCCAAATCCCCATTCAGAAAAGCAGTCTTCACATCTAACTGTTCCAGCTCAAAGTCTTGATCAACTACCATTGACAACATCAATCTTATAGTAGTGTGCTTTACAACTGGTGCAAACACTTCATTGTAGTCAATACCCTCAACCTGAGCATAGCCTTTTGCTACTAACCTGGCTTTAAACCTTGGTTCTTCATCTTCAGTTAACCCTGGTTTAAGCTTAAATATCCACTTACAGCCAATAACCTTTTGTCCTTCTGGTCTCTCTATCAATCTCCAGGTTTGACTCTTACTGTGTGATGCCATTTCCTCATCAGCTGCTCCACCCCATTTTCTCTTTTTCTTTGTTGTTCATTGCTTCTTGAAATGTTCTCGGTTCTTCAACCTCAAAAAGCTCTGACATAGTTAAAGCATAAGCTGCTACATCACCATCATCAAACCTGCTAGGCGGTTTAATAGTTCTCCTTTCTCTATCTCTTGCCAGGAGATACGAATCAAGACCCGTTGGTGAAAATATTCCTTCAGAGTTTAACTCTGTTTCTTCTTCAGTGTTTATTTCTGAGGTAGCTCCACCTCCAACTGAACATTCTCCTTGCTCTCTAATCACTACACCTTCCTGATTACTGTCTGTGAGAGTGACACCAATTTTTCTTTTATCCGAAGCTTGTTCTTCGGTCTCACTCGACAGTTTTCCAATGTCCTTGTAGAGAGTATCTTCCCAAAATGTTACATCCCGACTGATGACACATTTTTTCTCTTCATAACTCCAAATTCTGTATCCCTTCACTCCTTGTGGATACCCCATGAATACTCCCTTCTTTGCTCGTGGTTTCAATTTCCCTTGATCAACGTGATAATACACAAGACAACCAAACCTCTTCATGTGTCCATACTCTGGTTTCGAACCTGTCCAGACTTCCTCTAGAACTTCAAAATTCAGAGGTGTTGATGGTGACCTATTTATCATGTATACCACTGTGGAGGTTGCTTCAGCCCAAAAAACTTCTCCTAGTCCTGTTTCACTCAACAGACTTCTCACCTTTTCCAAAATAGTTCTATTTAGCCTTTCAGCCACTCCATTTTGTTGTGGAGTGTAGGGACAAGTCTTGTG
The DNA here is from genome assembly GCF_000633955.1 of Camelina sativa. Classification (NCBI taxonomy): domain Eukaryota; kingdom Viridiplantae; phylum Streptophyta; class Magnoliopsida; order Brassicales; family Brassicaceae; genus Camelina; species Camelina sativa. The sequence continues at coordinate 12,501,364 of NC_025686.1, forward strand.
TCTCATTATGCCATGAGACTTGCAATGATCATCAAAGATTTTGTTGCAATACTCAAGTCCATTATTTGTCCTTAGTGTCTTCAGCTTCTTCCCGCTTTGATTTTCCACCAAGGTTTTCCACTCCACAAACTTGCTGAATGCTTCGTCTTTTGTCTTTAAAAAGTAGACCCAAACTTTTCTGGAGAAGTCATCAACAAATGAGATGTAATTTTGGATTTTGACAGACTTGGAGTGACGTTAGGAGATCCCCACAGGTCAGAGTGAACATACTCCAAACGGTCCTTGGAAGTGTGCTTTCCACTTTTGAATGATGACCTGTGAAACTTTCCAAGAACACAGAATTCACAGTCTTTCAGCTCTGAGATGTCTTCTGGTTTTAACATTTCTTTCTTTGCCAGTAGCTGTAGACCTTTCTCACTCATGTGCCCCAACCTGCTGTGCCATAGCATGGTCCTATCTCCATCTTTAATTGCTGAGTTTGCTTGTTCCACCACCGGTTTTCCGTCGAGGATATACAGGGTGTCTTTGTAGTCACCAGCCAAAGCCTCTTTATCTTTACAGAACACACGCAGTCTAAAATCTTTAGACTGGAACCAACATCCTTCTGATTCCAGTTGTCCCATAGAGATTAAGTTTCTCTTTGCGGTTGGTGAATACCTGACTTTTGTCAATATGACAGTAGTGTTGTCATGATTAACGATCTTGATCTTCCCTATAGCTGTAATGTCGCAGAACGTATCATTTCCCATTAGGATCTTTCCTCCATCGACTTCTTCAACATCAAACATTAGATCCTTCCGATAGGTTAGATGATAAGAACACCCTGTATCCAGAATCCACCCTTTCCTAGTCCTTTCAGATGTAGTTAGTACCACGGGTTCAGAATTTATGCCTTCTCCAACGCCTGCTTCAGCGTTACTGGTTTGACCTTTCTTGGGACAATCCTTTTTAAAATGTCCCTCAGCTCCACAAGTCCAGCATGTCTTCTTTCCCTTAGCCTTCTCTTTTCCTTTATTTGCTTGTTTTCCTTTTTGATTTGGCTTTTTATCAGTCTTCTTGTACTGAACGTAGAGACCTTCACCGCTGGACTTAGCCAAATAGTTTCCGCTTTGCTTCAACTCCGTTTCCAAAGAGTAGGCTGACTGAGTTATCTCCTTTAGCGTAATGGTTTCCTTACCCCCCTATACTTGAGAGTATGAACCAGCTGCGCAAACTTTGATGGTAAGCTGTTAAGGAGAATAATAGCCTGTTCTTCATCACTTAGTTCCACATCTAGACTTCCCAAATCCTGAACCAGTTTGTTGAACACGTCCAGATTCTTGTCCAGATTCTTATCTTCCTCCATCTTAAAACTGTAGAATCTCTGCTTGAGGTAGAATCTGTTTGGTAGAGACTTATCCTGATACTGAGACTCCAGTTCTTCCCACATACGTTGAGCAGTGGTGTGTTTCATGAGCTTTCTCAACACCGGATCCGTTACACTCATACCCAGCAGATTTCTAACTCTTCTGTCCTTAGCTAACCACTTAGGATCTGATTCACTTTCTTTCTCTCATGAAGCTTCGGGTGAGTCCTCAGTCTTGATGACTGACTCCAGACCAAGTATTTCCAGTTGGCCTAACATCCTATGCTTCCAGATCGAGAAGTCACCTTCCCCATCAAACTTATCCACTTCGAACTTTCCCAGAGTAGGCTCCATCTACTCCTATCTCCAAACTTGATCAGAATCTAGGGATACAAATATCAAGAACAAAACCACTCAGAACACCACACCAAAACCCAGAAAACCACGATATGCAACTAGATCCAGAACACCCAGATAATCTTCCCTTAGAGCTTCACACTAATACCCGGGATACAGAAGATAACACCTAGAACTCAGAAACCAGATAAGAACCGTTACCTGCTGAGATTAGATCTTCTGATGTATGAACTTCACGAAAGAATATCTCAAGCTGAAAGACACCAACTTTATGACCTCCAACCTTGCTCTGATACCATTTGTTGTGTTTTGAACCGATTTAGTTTCAGACCGATGAGTAACTTGTTTGTTTGTGTGTGTAGAACAAGAACGAGTGAGAGAAAGAAACGACACGAGGGTTTACAAGTTCCCAAGGTCAAGGTGACCAAGGTACGTCTTGGAGAGCTAAAACCAGCTCTCAAGGTTTATATCAAGTGTTTAAAACAGAGTACAAGAAACCAGAAAGAAGAACAACCCTAGAGAGATTTTCACCAAGATGAGAAGGAAGAAGATAAGCTCTAAAACCTCTATCTTTCTCTCTAGATCTTTCTGCTTGATACTCACACTTCTTCTTACTCTTTTGTCTTCACCCTGTGCTCTCCTTATATAACCGTTGAATGTCTTTCTTTACAGCTCACATTCAACCTAAAGGAGCAACAAACTTTGGAGCACAGCTTCGTGTACGGAGACACGTCCACAAGGCGATATAACACTAAGAGTAATCCAGAACTTGCAACCGGGCCATGAATGAGATAAGAAGCTTACCGGGCCTTTGCCTACCCACAAGGCCCATTAGTCTCATTCAATGCCCAAGACATTTGTTGGACTGAATCGTCTCACACATATCTATTTGATCGTATGGAAGCGACTGTGATGGTACCATATGTTCTCACTTCTCTCACATGTTTTTGATACCTTAGGAAAGGGGAATTTTTTTAGTTGGAGTTAATAAACAGTCTAATATTCTCATGATTTAGTTGCTCCAGGCGAAGGAAAAAACAAATGTCTCATCAACGGAGATAATATATTAATATGAGAAGCACAAAAAAGAGTATTTAACTAAGTAACATACATGTTTAGGAACTCAGAACTCCTTTACTTCGTTACAAATCATAATTTTTGTAACCCTGCAGATACGGCTTTTTCAGGTTTTGCCAAGTAATTCAGTAATCTATTCAACATATTCTTTCAGGAAGTTAACTCGCAATGGAGTGATACCCCATCTGTTTTGTTGTTGTTTGATCTTCTCTTAATGGGTTTATGCTTACGTTGTATTTAGTGATTTATGTATTTCAGGTCATGGATGCTTTTTTATCATATTTTGAAAGTTAGCTAATAGCAAGAAATTTGTCATCAGTGGTTTCATTTTAATGAGAAATTCATAGATATTAAGTTTACAGTTAATTGTTTTACTTATATTTCACGAGTTATCAGAAGAAAAGTTAGGGAGAGGAAGCCGTAACTGCGTCTATATTTGGGATACACAAATTATTGAGGTTCGGGAGTTGGGTTAACACAAAAATATGTTGGGATTCGAGGGACAGCGCTTGGGAGAGGACCATATAAAATGCTCTAGTCCCTGGTCTGAGGGGATGTACAGGCCTAGGCCCGGAACCTCTTAATAATTCAAAAAAAAAAAAAAAAAANTAAATACATAAATGTGTATAAGACATGGAAAAGAAATTATAAGCATAAGTGAGTTTTCTCATATGAAGGAAACTTATTATATGTTAACTTTCTTAAACAACAATAAATTATAATAAATATAAAGAATTAATGTTATCTAATTTTAGATGTTCACTTAACCGCGCAGTAACGCGCGGGTCTGCTTCCTAGTAATAATAATAATATAATAATAATAATAATAATAATAATAATAATAATAATAATAATAATAATAATAATAATAATAATAATAATAATAATAATAATAATAATAATAATAATAATAATAATAATAATAATAATAATAATAATAATAATAATAATAATAATAATAATAATAATAATAATAATAATAATAATAATAATAATAATAATAATAATAATAATAATAATAATAATAATAATAATAATAATAATAATAATAATAATAATAATAATAATAATAATAATAATAATAATAATAATAATAATAATAATAATAATAATAATAATAATAATAATAATAATAATAATAATAATAATAATAATAATAATAATAATAATAATAATAATAATAATAATAATAATAATAATAATAATAATAATAATAATAATAATAATAATAATAATAATAATAATAATAATAATAATAATAATAATAATAATAATAATAATAATAATAATAATAATAATAATAATAATAATAATAATAATAATAATAATAATAATAATAATAATAATAATAATAATAATAATAATAATAATAATAATAATAATAATAATAATAATAATAATAATAATAATAATAATAATAATAATAATAATAATAATAATAATAATAATAATAATAATAATAATAATAACAGTGTCGATCGATGCTGCTCCATGGTGTCGACCGACACCCACCTGGTGTCGCTCGAAACTGTCTCCGCCGACGCGATTTGCTCGAAGCCGAGAGTCGAATCTCGCTTCTCATCACCTCTAATCCGTCCAAAACTCGATCCCAAAGCCATATGAATCCGTAGGAACCCTATAACAACCATAACAAGCAAGAAAACACCACAAACAACACCAAACAAACAAGACAAGAGAAATCTCAGGCTTAGATCAACCATGGTCATGCACTCACCTCTTTGCAGGAAGTTTCTGACCAACAAACGATCAATCCAATCCTTTTGAAGATTCCTCCTTTGTTCCTAGAACAAGATCTCCACTCCATTAGAACAGATCTCTCAAAACAAATTCATAAATCTCACAATCTCTCTAAAACTCTCAAGAACACTTGTCTCCTCTTTTTCTCTCTCTCAAGCGGCAAAACACAACTCTACCCATGACTTAGGTCGACTTTTAGTTTAAATAGCTCGGTTAAATGGTTTCCTTAAACCAAACCGACCCCAAATCGACAATTCAAATCAATCTGGTCAACCCAGAAAATGTTGGTGTCGACCAACACTACCATTGGTGTCGATCGACACCCATCCCAAAACCCCACAATTTGGTTGCGGATGTTACACATATCGCCACACATGTAAACAATATAAATGTTTTACTAACTACACGAACTATTGTCATTACATAAAGACATCCATAAACAAACATGAGTTATGTGTATAACACCATAACCATATAATTCTGATGTTTTGTTTGCCAGAATCCGTTGTTGACCAGTATTAACCGGCGTTGACCGATGTTGACCTGACTAAAAAAATAATATTTTGACAAATAACAAAAATTAAATTAAAATAATTACATAAATTTACTAAAAAATTATATAATAAAATTTTACTACAAAATAATATAACAAATATACATTTTCCTTTTATAAATTCAAAAATTGAATTTTAATTTTATATCATATCATTTGTATGCCATATTATATTTTATTCTGTAGCATGCTATTAAATATTTTTATATAACAAATAATGGTAAATCAAAGTTTAAATATATAGGAAGGTGCAATATACTTTGACAAAAAAACAATATAACAAATTAGACTTAATTGTAAAAAGATCTATGAACATTAAGCCAAAATATTTTAAGAAAATATTATATCTCTCAACATTTGTTATATACCATATTATATTTGTTATATACAAAAGGAAAATTTTGTATATTATAAAAATTTACTACAAAATATTATAACAAATATACATAATCCTTTTGTATATAACAAATATAATATGATATAACAAATATACATTTTGTGTATAAAAAATATAATTTGGTATACAAATGATATGGTATAAAATTATAAACCATGTTTTGAATTTACAAAAGGAAAATGTATATTTGTTATACTATTTGTAGTAAAATTTAATTATATAATTTTTTAGTAAAGTTATGTAATTATTTTTAAATTTTTTGTTGTTTAAAAAAAAAAATTTTGGTCAACGCCGGTCAACATCAGTTAACACTGGTCAACACCAGATTCCGGCAAGCAAAATATCAGAATTAGATGATTATGGTGTTGTACACATAACTCATATTTGTTTATGGATGTGCTTATGTAATGACAATAGTTCGTGTAGTTAATAAAATATTTAAATTGTTTGTATGTGTGACGATATGTTAACATATACTTAGCGTAGCTTGGAATCATTGTTCCTTGAAAAATCCGCAAATGAACTTAAAACGTGAGTCTATTGACTTTTTTATCTGAAAGATAAAATAAAATAGACGTTATATTTTTTTTTCTAATTAAACATTATGAAATTAACGTTTTTAGTTCTTGTTCATCAAAACGTATATTATATTTATTGCGCGTTTAATATTTTTGTTAACGTATAAATCATATAAGAACTAATTTTGTCACTATTATATCAAGAGCAAAAAAAATTATTTATAAAAAAAATAAAAAGAAACAACCTTATACCAGTTTATTCCACTATCTGTTTTAAAAAAAAGTTTAATATGAAATTTTTAGCAAACTTTTTTTTTATTACTAATATACACATTTGAAGAATAACATAAAGTTGGAAATGAATCATAACACATTTTCTGCCATTTTATACATGCCTAAAGTGACTAACAAATGACTCAGAAAAATCAGAATTGATCTAATCTAACTCTATACATATATTTATGATGTGTATTCAACTCTATACAAATTAAAAAAAAAACACTAAATTAAGTGAAATTAAGATCTAAAAAGTGAATATTGAAATATCCAAAATGAATAAAGAGATTCATTTACACAATGAAGAAAAATAAAGTTGATGATGATGATTAGTAGTAAGTAAATTAAGTAGTTAATAATAATAATTGCGAAAAACCAAATTAAGTAAAGAAAAATCGCGAGAAAAGAGGAAAGCACTACGACGACATTGAAACTAGAAACCAGAAAGCGTGCTTCGCAATGGTCTTTTCTTTTTCTTCTCAAAGAGAGAGATTAGACAAAAATAAATAAATAAAAGCTTCCCTTGCAATTTTCTCTCTCTCCTCATAAATAGAGAGACGCAGAGAGAGACTAGTAGTAGTACTATAAATATTGACCAGCGTGTCCTAGAGAGAGAAACTCGCCGCTATTAACAATACTTTTTTTTTTTTTTTTTTTTTTTTTTTNTTGCTTCTGGGTTTTAAGCAGTAAGCACTAAGCACATATCTCGAGCACACCAGGTCAGTGATTAAAAATATAAATCTGTTTCTTTTTTATATATAAAATGGTTCTGGGTCTTTGGAGCGTGCATGTTTTTTTTCTTTTGTTCGTAGTGTTGATTTTTTTTTTTTTGTGTGGTTTCATTTTTCTGGGCAACGGCTAGTTACTGCTTCGGAGAAGTTGGAAGGAGTTGAAGAAGAAGATCGATGGATTACGGAGACGACGATCGGTAGATTTCTCCCCTTTTTTGCTGTTTATTTCATCTCGATTTGTTTTTTTTTTTTTTTTTTTTTTTTTTTTTTTTTTNGATTTTGATGTTTTTTTTGGTTCTCGTTTAGTTATTGTGCTTGTGTGATTTGGTTGATTGGTTGGTTTCGCATTCTTCGATTTTTGTGGGATTTTGTGTTTGGTTAGTCTGATTCGAGTGTTCGCTTGTCTGGGTTTTGACTGCAATCGCTTAGATTTGGTTCTGATTTGTTCGGTTTGATTTGATTTCTGGGTTTAATGCGAATGATGAAATGTTGGATTTTTTTTTTATCTTAATTGTGAGTTAAGAAATGTTTTGTGGAGTTTTCTTAATGAAAATGTTTGGATCATTTATTAATTGTTTCATCAATCATTTCGGATTTGTTAATGTTTAAGATTACTCAAATCATAAGCCCCTTTTTATTGCTGTCAGAAATGGTGTTTTATGTTTGGTTCTCGAGTCTTAACTTTAGACAGTGGTCATGATTCAGGTTGGGATGTTGTGATTGAGCTTGATGTTTACAATGTACTACTCTACTTGCATAGTTTGCTCATTTGTTAAGGCTTTTCCAGCTTTCAAGTAGACTACATTGATTGGTAAAACAGTTGTCTCTAAACATGTAATTTTGCAGTAGCACCTCATGGAATTGGCAAGAGAACTATAATCACCAACCACAGTCTCATTTCTGTAAGTTTTTTTCTTACATCAAGTAACTCTTTACAGCAACTGTGACAAGCATGATTGAATTGTTCTCTTTTTCAAACTCCAGCAGATGTGCCTGATTGCACCATGACTGAAGTCACATTAAACCAAGAAGATCACTCGTACATGTTTGATGATGAAACCACTCCTGTGAAGGCGTGTAGCGACTTGGGTTATCATGTCACAACAGGTTGTGCTTACTTTTTTCATGTCATCAATTTAATTTCTGATGTCTTTTTAATGATGGTTTCTAATCTAAAGAGTATGGCTTCAGATGACACCAACAGGAAACTGGAAGCGCATAGTGAGACACGCTCTGCTTTGAAGAGGCGTCGGATGTTACAATTTGAAGACCAACCTGAAACATCCCTTTTCAGCAGTGAGAGTTTCTCTGCAATCTTGAAATCAAGCGTGAGTACACAAACCCCATATCTCGTCTTTAGCTATGCACCAAATGCCCACAGATGCGTTGCAGATATGTTCTTGATATCCAAACTCATTGCTCACTTGTTAGGATGCAGACCTAAGATGTAAGATCATTGTTTTTCACACTGCATACAGGCTGCAATGTGGATGCGTGTTCATTTCATACGTTTGCAAATGAAATCTCTTTTGTGTCTGACTGCCTAATTCAATTGTTATGGACCTATTGTGGCAAGTTATCTTAGTAAAAATGGATAGCTTAGGAGGTTGTATGAGGTTCTGATACTTTCTTTAATGTTATGATTGATGTCTCTCCTATGCATGTTCAGGCTAGAGATGATACATTTGATGAGCTTTTACCCGAAGGGTCTCAGCTTATAGAAGGGTTTTCAGGTTGGGATCTCCTATAATTTTTCCAAGTTAATCTGGCCAATGCATTTATCATTTAAACAATAATACATTGTCTCTTTTTCAGAAGACGCCTCTGCCTCAAGCTTCGAGGGCCTTGATCTGTATGCTGAAGAGTGGTACGCTGAATGCTTAAATGATGCTGAGACTCCAACCCTACCTGATGGCTTGTATGTTCCGACCTTCATTTTTTTGCTTATGTTATGTTTAGTAGCACCATTTGCTTAATTAATTGATAATAATTTTTGTTCTATCTCAGAAACTTTGGTTCACCTGATGTCCAAGTAGATATTTCAGGTCAGATTTCTTTGCTTTGGTCTCTCCCGTAGCTTGCTTTAGCTTTGGCTTTTCTTGCTAACATCCCTGTGTTTGTTGCAGAGTATCTAAATGTGCCACCAGAAACAGAAACCCGGGAAGTTCAGCGGCCTGTTACTCGTTCTTCTCCAAATGTTATCTTTAAAGGTAAAATATATAATGATTTAGTCATAAATTTGTCTTATAGTTACACACTTATTTCGTGACAATAATATGAGAAAACAAAACATTATTTGAATGTTAATTGGTAATAGCAGGTAGGAAATCTTTTTCAAGGCCGGTTTCAAAGCTGCCATCTTCTATCATCTATCCATTTGCATTCATCAAACCATGTGGGGTTCATGGTGGTATGACTCTCAAGGACATAAACCAGAAAATCCGAAATCCACCACCAAAACCAAAGGAAGACAAAGAAGAGCCTGTAGTGATCCAAACTTCTGCATTCTCTGGGAAACCTGTTGTAGGGAAGACTAAAATCCGCACCGAAGGAGGAAAAGGAAGCATCACGATAATGAGGACGAGAGGCTAAGCTAAGCTGAGCTAAGTAAGTAGTACTAAGCTGATAGGAAGTATTTTAAGGTTTGAAATTCACTGCTGAAAACTTTTAAACTTTTTGCCTTATTCTCAGAAGCCCTTAAATCCTTTTTGTCGGATATAGTTCCAGTCAAGGGCCTTCATCGGTACAGCGGCTAAATACTCTTCAAGATCTTATTATGAATCATGTTCTTGTTTCTTTTGGTGTCTGTGTAGTAAGGGCAACTCCAACCATAAAACACCAAAACACTAAATTTAGTATCTAAATTTAATGTTTTGGTGTTCCAAAAAGTTTTTCATCTCCAACCACAACACCAAATTTCACATTAAAAACAAAAATTTTGATTATTATATTATTAAACTAAAATTCTTTAACAGTTTAATAAAACATCAACATTTATATAAACGATTTATTCCAATTCAGTACTTAACAGAAAATTACAATCAATAAATTAAAATAACAGAAAATACATTTTTTAATAATTTTGAGAAGAAGAGCAGCAACAAACTAAAATGAAGAACACGGAGAAGGTTCTCAAAGCTAGTATTTTGGATCCCAATATCGAGCATCCCAAAATCAAGAAGATTTAGTTCAAGGAGAACATGTTCAAGGACAATAATCTCAAGATGAAGACCAACCAAATTTTAGTCAGTACTATGATTATCTTAGTGGAAATTAGATTAAGATTGTTGTTCAAGGAAATTAGATTGTTGTTCAAAATTATATTATGTATCTTATTGATTTTAGTTTTTATGTTTGTTTAGTTTTAATTTTGGAATATAATGTTTTTATTATTTTTATTGAAGTTTAGTATGACCTTTTAATCTTATTAAATTTAATATTTATTTTAAAATTTAATTGTAATTATTATTTTATACTATATTAATTATAGTTACTAATTTATATTACTAAATGTAATAAGAATATTTTACAATATTAATGATATATCTAGTTTTTAGTTGATTAACAATAATTTTAATATATTTTTAAATCAAAAACATGAATAAAATAATATATATATTTTTAGTGTTTTGTGAATAGTGTTACACCAAATATGGTGTAATACTATTCACAAAACACCAAAAAAATGTTTTAGTGTATGGTTGGAGAACATTAACACTATAATTTGGTGTTTTGGTGTGCCCGTTGGAGTTGGCCTAAGAAAGAGAACTTAAAATCTGTTAGCCATGTGGTAGGATAATTTTTGGTTGTATAAAAGTCTCTGGTTCTTATTGTTACCTGAAACTGAAAGCCAAAAACCTCTGTTATGTCTCTGGTTGGACTGCTATATAGTACAAGTAAAAGAAGCAAATCTTTTTTTCCATTAATTTGTTCTGATTTGACGTGAGGTCGATCTCGTTGAAGGGAAGTTGTTTTCATTCGTCTGGCTTTGGTTGACTAGGGAACTTCTCTCCTAGATCTCAGGTCGCTTCTAACTAAGTCCCTATCCCATTAGCATTAGTGTTAGAAAAGTATTCAATATTCGGATGCAACCTCCAAGTAATACAAATTTTAATATCAGATGCGAAAAAGACTGGAATTTGGAAGATAATATGGGGGGAAAATAATAATAGTTGCAAGACAATACTTCCTCCAATTCAAAATATACAAGTTTAAAGGTAAAAAGCACCCCAAGAAACATCCTATATTATTTTTTAAAAAATAAAAAAATAAAAAGCAAAACATCTTATATTTTGAAACAGAAAGAGTATTAATAATGCAAATAATGAAATATTATTATTAACTGTTAATGTATGTCCTATGGATCATAAGGATATAAATTTAAAACTATAAGTTGATCTGGTGATGATTACAGTTTTTCTTTTTCTTTTTCGGTTCAATTAGTATTCTCGTTTCAGCATATTATTGCAAAGCAGTTAAAGGACTTTCCCTTTTTTAACGGTTGTAAAAAATATAGGGAGAATTACTAGTTTGACCCAAATTAAACAGTTAATTGCTAGATTAGATCCTAAAATTTGAGGGTCAGTTGGGTTAGTTTCATACCAAAAATACCCTTTTTGCTTTGTTAGGAAAAAAACAAAAGTTAATATTACCCTTTGTAAAAAATTCCTGCAATTTCGTTATTTTTTTTTTTTATAAAAGTCTGTCATACATGTAATGGCAGACTAATTTGTAAGTGGCAGATTTATAGTTGATGGCAGTTTTTTTTTGGCAGACTTATTTTAGATGGCAGATTAATTTGCAGAATTTGACGGCAGATTTGTTTTATATGGCAGATTTATTTGAAGTGTATAATGACAGATTTTTCATGGACAGCAGATTTTCTTAACACGCAGACTTATTTATAAAGTCATGACAGATTTTCATTGTTTTAGTCAAATTTCTAGGAATTTTGTGGCAGATTTTTTATGATTGTTGCAACAGTTTTATTTTTCACTTAAAAAATCTGTCACATTGCGACAGATTTATAAACGTAAAAATAATTGCTAGTTTGACATCTAGTGGTGACAGATTTTTTTTTAGTTATGACTGACTTTTGGATTGAAGGGAAAATCTGTTGTTTGATAACAGATTTTCGAAAGTCTTTTTAAAATTGCTATATTGACCCACATGCACAATATACGTTGTGGCAGATTTTCTTATGTTATGACAGTTTTTTTTTTCTTACTAAAAAATCTGCTGCTTAATAACAGATTTATTATATATGAATACAATGATAACAGTTTTGTTTTTTGTTGATATAGTGACAGCAGATTTGTTATCTGTAATGATAAATCTATTATTTCGCGTTTGATAACAGATTTTTTATAACAGATTTTTTACNTGACAGATTTTTCATGGACAGCAGATTTTCTTAACACGCAGACTTATTTATAAAGTCATGACAGATTTTCATTGTTTTAGTCAAATTTCTAGGAATTTTGTGGCAGATTTTTTATGATTGTTGCAACAGTTTTATTTTTCACTTAAAAAATCTGTCACATTGCGACAGATTTATAAACGTAAAAATAATTGCTAGTTTGACATCTAGTGGTGACAGATTTTTTTTTAGTTATGACTGACTTTTGGATTGAAGGGAAAATCTGTTGTTTGATAACAGATTTTCGAAAGTCTTTTTAAAATTGCTATATTGACCCACATGCACAATATACGTTGTGGCAGATTTTCTTATGTTATGACAGTTTTTTTTTTCTTACTAAAAAATCTGCTGCTTAATAACAGATTTATTATATATGAATACAATGATAACAGTTTTGTTTTTTGTTGATATAGTGACAGCAGATTTGTTATCTGTAATGACAAATCTATTATTTCGCGTTTGATAACAGATTTTTTATAACAGATTTTTTACAGAGTAATGACAGATTTATTAGTGCCTTTGGTGACAGATTTTTTTTTAAGTTAAGCGACAGACTTTTGTAGCAGTTGCCATATATGGCGAGAATCTAGGGTTTACCCCTTTTTTCTCTTTTGTATCGTGCCTCCCCTCCCCTATATCGACTGAAATTTTTTTCTTTTTTTGGTTCATCTTATTTTTCCATAAATTCCTTCTTCTTCCTCTCCAATGTGGATTTAATCATGCTTTCTCCTTTTTGAGATTCATAATCATACCACACAGGTTCGCTGGTTTGAAATTGTTAGAAAGTATCAAACATATATGAATAAAACAATTTCAAAGGTTCTCTTTTGTTCTTGGTTGTAGCGAAGGAGAAATAAGAAACTGAATGTCCTTTTTTTTTTGTTATGTTTCAGTATTATTAGTTTTATTTAGTATTTAATTCTATATTTTTTATTTCCAATTTCAATTTTTGTTGGCTTTTTGGTAATTTAAACATAACATTGTGTCAATCTAGTTTTTCTCTAAAGTAGGATGTCAATCTAGCAATATTTTTCCAATTTTGTGTTAATCTGGTCTATTTTCACAAAAATATAATTAACAATAAGACGGTTAGCTATAGCGAAAGAAAAGCATTGGTTGAGTGAAAACGAGCGGTAAAATAATATTTATGATTAGTAAAAATAATATTTTTTTATAAATAACACATGATTTAAATATTCTTTGTAATTGAAGATTGAATATTTTTTTTTTGGTAAGAAAACGGAATAAAATCCCATATTATTAAAAGCAAAGTAAACACATTACACATGCACTAAATGTGGTCTTGAAAAACCAGCAACATCCTCCCGGTAGATCAGAATAAGCTCCGTCGGGATCAAATTAAAAGAATGAAAACCTAAGGACAAAGAAAAAGCATAGTTCGCCAATCCGTCTGCAAGACAATTGGTCTCCCTATACACGTGTGAAATCTGGACTATCCAGTCCCTCATAAGAAAGTCATAGCACAACCGTACTAGGAAAGACAGCGGGTGAGAATCACAAATCCCCGCTGTCAAGAAACCAACCACCACCTTTGAATCCACTTCCAACTCCAAATGTCCAACCCTCCTTTCCCAAGCGATGTGTAAGCCATAATAGACTCCCCACACCAGCAGATGCTAGTCCTGGATTACCTTGTGAAGCACCGTCTGTATTAAGTTTAAGCCAACCATCCGGAGGTTTAACCTAGCTGATTTGTCTTTCCACCCTACCACTCCTAGTACTACCTTCCCCATTCCTCTCATTGGCCCTAGATACCTCGGTCGCTAGATCTTTCAGAAACTGAACTCGATCCCGCCATAACCTATTCTCACCAAACACATTTCCACACCTCCATTTCCAGCCCCACCAAACTTATAACGCAAAAAGTGTAGGACCTAGGCCAGCCCATTGATCCCCCTGATTCAAACCCGCATAAATCCATTCCAGTAACGACTTAGAGAAAAACACTTGTACCTGACGAACGGGTAACAAGCAAGACCACACTCCTGCCATAGCAGGACAATCACGAAGGATGTGCAAAATAGTCTCCACTCCTCCATGACACACTTGGCATACCTGAGTATCACACAAATGCCTCCTAAACCTCTCCTCATTTGTCATCAACACCTGGTTACCCACCAACCATAGAAATGTTCTGACCCTTTCTGGTGCCATCACTTTCCACACTCGTTGATAGAAGTCTTTCACATTTGGTCTTGGTGTGTCATCCCTCGTGAGTAGAGCGTAGGCGGATTTGACAGTAAACTTACCATCCGCAGTCTCACCCCAAGACAATTTATCCCGAGCCTCTACTACACTATCAACCACCACTACAACCAACTCTAAAATTTGGTTTTCAGACACATGTGGTGAGATCCGAGTGAAATCCCACCCCACTCCATCTTGCCATAGATCCCTCACCATCAGACCCTGCATATCTACTGGAACGTTCTCGGGAGCCTAATCCACCATCGCCTTCCCCCATAACCACTTATCAGTCCAAAATTTTATACGCCGCCCATCCCCAAGAACCCAACTCTGACCTTTGAGCACCACCTCTCGTAACCCAATACCCACACTCCGCCAAGTTGAGGACCAATTACTACGAGCATTCATCTAGGTAAGATCATGGATATCACCCACTTTATATTTACTTCTCACAACCCTAGCCCACAGATTAGTTTGGTCATGTAACAGACGCCACCCAATCTTCGCCAAAAACGCTTTATTCATATCACAACTCTTTCTGATACCAAGCCCTCCGTCTTCCTTTGGTAACAAACTCTATCCCATGCCACTAAGTATTGTTTCCGCTTCTCCAAACTTCTCCCCCA
Organism: Camelina sativa; assembly: GCF_000633955.1. Lineage (NCBI taxonomy): Eukaryota > Viridiplantae > Streptophyta > Magnoliopsida > Brassicales > Brassicaceae > Camelina > Camelina sativa. The sequence continues at coordinate 12,516,629 of NC_025686.1, forward strand.
TAGAAAGTCTCTAGACACTCCGTCTAACTGATTCAAAATACTCATCGGTAGCTTGATTGTGCTCATCGAATGAACATGTATTGAAGATAAAACTGCTTTCGTGAGTGTAAGACGGCCCGCAAAGCTTAGTAGACGTCCCTTCCAGCCTGATAACCGCAAAGAGACACGTTCAAGAACCACCCCGAAAGTCTCCTTGTTTATCCTTTTGTGAAGAACTGGCATGCCTAGATACTTGCCAAGATTCCTAGTTGCCTGGATACCACTGACATCACTAATACGCATCCTCAATTAGCGAGATACATTCTCAGAGAAGAACACTTTGGACTTCTCCAAGCTTACCTTCTGCCCTGAAGCTTTCCAAAACACTATGTATCACACGGACCTGCGATACAGAAGCCTCTGCAAATAGGATCAAGTCATCAGCGAAGCAAATATGGGAAAGCTTCGGTCCTCCTCTTGACAAACTAATTGGCTTCCATTTCTTTTCCTCAATCGATCCCTCTATTAAGTGACAGAGCCGTTCCAGGCAAAGAACAAAGAGGTAGGGAGACAAAGGATCTCCCTGTCTCAAACCCCTCAGAGGCCTAAACGCTTCTGTTCTCTCTCCATTAATCAGCAAACTCATTGAGGGCCCTGAGACGCAAGTCATAATCCATCGGACCCATAAATTTGAAAGCCCAGCTGCATTGAGCGTATCTTCCAGAAAATCCCACCTGATTCGATCATAAGCCTTCTCTAAATCAAGTTTCAGCAACATCCATCCCTTTGTTCCTTTCTTGCAGCGCATGGAATGAACTGCTTCCTGAACCACAACAAAATTATCTGAACTGAGCCTACCGGGAATGAAACTTGCTTGAGCCGGGCCTATCAACTTAGTCATAACTCCTTTTAATCTTCCCACCATTGTCTTGGTAATAATCTTCAATAGAACATTGCACAAGCTTATCGGTCAGAACTGGTTTATTCTCTCAGGCTTCACCACTTTAGCAATCAACACAACAATCGCATCATTAGCCGTAGGAGGTAATATCCCTATCTCAAAAAAGTCTAAGACAAAGCGAGTCACCGACTCCCCAACCACATCCCAACACTGTTGATAGAAGACAGGTTGGAAACCATCCGGACCCGGAGCTTTGTACTTACCCATCTTCCGCATTGAACATTCTACCTCCAAACCAGTAAAAGGTCTGCTCAACGCCATTTGATCATCATAAGTCAACCTCACAAAACCTCTTAATGGTAGCTTCTCCACAACCTGCACCACATCCTCCAAAGAATAAAGCCTTTGAAAATACTCGACAACTATCCTTTCGATATCTTTTGCAGTCGAGACCCACCTTCCGTCAGCATCTCTCAACATGTCAATGTGATTCTTGCAGCGTCTAAGAATAGTGGACAAATGAAAAAACTGTGTATTCTTGTCCCCCTGCACCACCCATTTCTCCCTCGACTTCCGGAGCCAAATAAGCTCTTCTTGCTCCAACACCACATCGAGTTCTTTTAGTAGCACTGCTTCCCTCTCCAACAGATCATTAGTCTGGTTCTGATCAAGCATAGCCTGTACAACCTCGATCTCCCTTACCAGCTTCTCCTGACGCGCCTTAACATTACCAAATACTTCCTTATTCCATCTTAATAGGACTCTACGCAACTCGCACAACGCCTCTTGGGTTGACAGATTCCTATTCCAAGACGTATCAATTAACTCCTTAAACCCCGGATGGCTTAACCAAGCCGCTTCAAAACGGAATGGTCGTCGTCTCACATCAACAGTCACTTCTGGTGACAACTGCAAGTACAAGGGAGCATGATCCGAAGCTAGGAAGGGAAGGTGAGTTACATTGGCTTCCTGCCACTTCAAACAAGAATGGGGGCAACACAAGATGCGATCCAATCTCTTTGCAACAAAGGACTGTTCCACTCGACCTCTTCTCCAAGTGTATTGGTTCCCTTTAAAACCTAAATCGATTAAGGACAGCTCATGGATCCAATCTCCAAAAGCTAATGAGTCCGGCGATAGGCGACCTTTACCTCCAGTTCATTCATCCACCCGAACAATAGAATTAAAGTCTCCACCAATTATAACGGGCCCAACCACACCCCGAATCACCTCCGTCAACTTCTTCCTTAAACCACTTCTCCTACTCAACGTCGGAGCCGCATACAACAATCAGATTAATAACCTCCTCACCATTCGTAATCCTTGCATAAATAAACTGGTTGGAAGCTTCAACCACCTCCACACTCCCGACTTCGGTTCTCCACAACAACCAAAGACCTCCGCTTTGCCCCACTGCATCCACACGATAATTGTGCTCAAACCCAATTCCTCGACAGATCTGACTAGCACGATCTCCCCTGGCATGCGTTTCGAACACCGCTAACACATCAGTTTTGAACGTCTTCAATAGGTATCGGATTGACCTCCTAAAGTTGGGTTTATTCGCCCCCAGCAATTCCACATCAGACAATTCCTATTTTCTATGTGATAAACAAACAGAATAGCCGGAGAGGTCCGTCAAGCACTTTGAGGGACCATCACCTCCTCCAACGGACCTTGTCCGACAGCCACATCTGTATTTGAAACCCTCTCGCAAGGTTCCATCGGTAAGCTCGCATCCACCACCTCCGAAGAGGAAGCCGCCATCTGAGCTTCCTGAATCTCATTCCCTTTACTCACAAAACAACCTCCAGGTCAACCAACCGTCTCCGACACCACACGCAGGCGTTTACCATTGACAGACATCTCCTCAGTTTTCTTTGTCGGGCCGTAAACTAAACCTCGAGGAGGCCCAACTGCCCTATGATTGGCCTTATGATTTATCTTATCCGAGCCCTTACCCGTGACACTCTTCCTCCCTTTAATTCCCTCACAAGGCCCACCTCAGCCCAAATCCACATTAGCTCCAAATACCACTTGTTTTGATTGTGTCCCACGCTTACCATCTTTGAAAAGATTAAGCGTATTCACATTTTCCTTATTCCCTACATCCTGATTCACACCTTCCCTTAACTCTAGCGAGGTCATACCCTCCTCCAACATTCCAAAACTATTCAAGACTTGAATATTCTCTGATCTGCCACCATGATTAGGTTCCCTTAACGCACATTCCGAATTACCTTTTTTGGTCACCCCCGCAAAAGTTTCCTTATTCGAGCCTGACTCTGTCTGTCTACCTGTCTTCCGCACCAGGATGAAACCATCCCCGGTCGGTGCTGCACCCTCGGTCGGAGACTCGTCCCTCGAACTCACATGACCCGATACCACCATAGCTTGCGACGTATGATCCACCACCTTCTCCTGTGCCCTCCGTGGACAGGAATGAACCATATGGCCATACAAACCACAACCGGAACAGATGCTGGTTAGCCCCTCATATGAGACAAAGTACCTCTCTCCATTGATCAAAATGGAACCCTTGAGCGGTCTCTTGAGATCCACTTCCACACAAACCCTAGCGAATATCCCACGTTCACATCTTAGCGTAGTGGCGTCCACCCGAAGTAGGTGTCCCAAGCCTTTGGCAATCTCCAACAAAATTTGGCTATGGTAAAAATTCACTGGCAGGTTCGACAAGCGGATCCACACCGGCGTTGTATCGATGTCGTTCCTCATAGGGTCAAAAGATGGTGACCACGCTTGGACCATAAGGTAGCTATCAAATGCTCTCCATGGTCGCCCGTGAGCGCCCCCATGTATTCCTCCTCTGCCTCAAATCTAATCATGAAAAACTGACGAGGGAGATCCATAACATACATCATTCCTTTAGGCTTCCACAACTCACGTAACTTGCGTCTCAAAGCTGCAATCGAAACATTCACCCCCAGCACTTTAACCACCATACACCTTTCCCACACACTATTCATAGCCTCCAGGACTTCATTACCTATCGTGACCACCGGTTCCCCATCTTCCCCATTCGGGAACTCCAGTCGGACCCTTTCCGAAACAAATCTAGCATCCACCACTTGCTCCGGAGTCCTCATACCTCCCGCATTCGTACCTTTCACTCGATCCACCCAAGACCCCTGTCCATCAGGAGGATCCCCCGGCAACCTATGCCGTTCACCGATATCCTCCATCATCGCATCCCGCTCGTGCGCCTCCAAAACCCTAATCGCCTCCTGACTCATTTTTTTCCCGTATACTCCAAGACTCAAGATTGAATATTAACAACAAAGTTTTCAAAACTTATAATAACTCTTTAAAAACGACAAAACTAATAACACCCAGTCACCCCTCTTAATTTTTCTTATATCGCAAAGGATCTCCTTTTAGTTACTTGGGCCTGGCCCAACAAAATTCAATAAACCTTTCCATTTTCCTTTTTCCCTCAGTAATGTCTGATCCTTAAAACTTTCTGAGGATAGTTCAAATGGTTTCGCTCTCCACCTCCACACCCCACGCGCCTCCACTCCCGACGGCGTTTAACCGCCGGCCGACGGAGATAATTGTCACAGTACGATGCATCTCCATCTCCCCTCGCGAGCCGAATCATACAATTGCTTCCGATAATAGCAACAATAGTTCCTCCTTGTCGCTTAGAGATACGAGGCAAAGCAAATGGCTGATGAATTCTGAGGACGCGAATGAGAGAGATTACAAGCAGAGTAAAGAGGATACGAACACGAAGATCGCTTCGAGGAAGGCCATATCGATAATACTACGAAGAGAAGCTACAAAGGCTGTAATCGAGAAGAAGAAAGGCTCTAAGAAGCTTCTTCCAAGGACTGTTCTCGAGTCTCTTCACGAAAGAATCACAGCTCTCCGATGGGAATCTGCTCTTCAGGTTTGATTTCGTCTTCTCCGAATTTATCTCAACGTTTAATTTTGGCATTGATAGTGAATTTGACGCTCTAATTTGGCTATGTTTGGTTATAGATTTTGTTGATTAGCTGAAAATTTCAGATTATGGTTATACTAGCTTCAGATTGTATAACTAAGTAATGGTTTTAGAGTGAAAGTGTTGAGTTGTGTGCGCGTACTTATAAGATAATGTTGGTGTATATGTAGGTGTTTGAACTGTTGCGTGAACAGCTATGGTATAAACCAAACGTTGGCATCTATGTAAAGCTGATTGTGATGCTTGGAAAATGCAAACAGCCGGAGAAGGCTCATGAACTATTTCAGGCAATGATTAATGAAGGTTGTGTGGTGAATCATGAAGTGTATACTGCACTTTTATCTGCGTATAGTAGGAGTGGACGATTTGATGCTGCGTTTACTCTTCTGGAACGTATGAAAAGTAGTCATAACTGTCAGCCGGATGTGCACACGTATTCCATCCTCATTAAGTCGTTTCTTCAGGTTTTTGCGTTTAATAAGGTTCAGGATTTGCTTTCTGATATGAGAAGACAGGGTATTAGACCCAATACAATCACATATAATACCCTCATCGATGCATATGGGAAAGCAAAAATGTACTTGCCACCCTGTCCTGCCCTTTTGAATTTCATTATTTTATATCAATTTGTAATCACTCCATCTCATGTGATGTTTCATGGTTGCAAACATTTTGACTTATGCCAAAAAAGGAGTGTTTAAACATGCTGGGATGGAGTGAATACTTGAATTTAACAATTATATGGTTTCACTTATCATGTTTTAGTTCAAAGCATCCATGAACTGAGATATTTCTTCTTTCTTTGGAAGGTTTGTGGAGATGGAATCAACACTTATCCAAATGCTTGGGGAGGATGATTGCAAGCCTGATTCTTGGACCATGAACTCGACTCTTAGAGCCTTTGGGGGCAATGGACAAATAGAAATGATGGAGAATTGTTATGAGAAGTTTCAGAGCTCTGGGATTGAACCCAACATCAGAACCTTCAATATCCTCCTTGATTCATATGGAAAATCAGGAAATTATAAGAAGATGAGTGCTGTGATGGAATACATGCAGAAGTATCAGTATTCATGGACCATAGTCACCTACAATGTGGTCATTGATGCGTTTGGGAGGGCAGGAGACTTAAAACAAATGGAATACTTGTTTAGACTAATGCAATCAGAGAAAATTAAACCAAGCTGTGTTACACTATGTTCTCTTGTTCGTGCCTATGGACGAGCTGGTAAAGCTGATAAAATTGGGGGAGTCTTGCGTTTCATTGAGAACTCAGACATAAGGTTAGACCTCGTGTTCTTTAACTGCCTGGTAGATGCCTATGGGAGGCTGGAAAAGTTAGCAGAGATGAAAGGAGTTCTCGAACTCATGGAGAAGAAGGGATTTAAACCTGATAAAGTTACATACAGGACAATGGTTAAGGCGTATAGAATTAGTGGCATGACTACCCATGTAAAAGAGCTTCATGGTGTTGTTGACTCTGTTGGTGAAGCCCAAGTTGTGTTGAAGAAGCCGGATTTTTAGCGAGGAATAGAGCTCAATTTTCTGGTATATATATATATATGTCTAGTATTCATATCCTTGTTCTAGTGATAGAAGGTAGTTAGTATGAGAGTAAATACATTTTAAGTTGGCTTACAAAACTTTGTAACACAAACACAAAAACAAAAATTTGTAACAAGTATATTTTTTTTTACTCTTCGTTTGTGGTGCGTTATCAGTTTGTATGTGCTGAAGCAGCTAGATATGAGAGTTGAAGACTGTACGCTTCTTTTAGTTTAGTCAAAACTTCTGCAATAGACGGTCTGCCAGATGCATCTCTCTCCACACATCTTATAGCAATCGAAGCAGCTTTTCTCATGCTCGCTGGATCAAATGTATCCTTCAAGATATCATCCACAATCTCAAATGCTCCTGCTTGTAAGTTTGGCCTTGCCTGCATTTTTCAGTATTTTGATCTTATAACTACACTGTTATCTTAAATACTGGGAGATGAGAAAACAAAGACAATCATGTTTCTCTCACCCATAAGACCAAGTTAAAAGAATCTGGTGATCCTGAGTGACTTAAAGGTTCTCTTCCACAGATGAGCTCCAATAGGACCACACCAAAGCTATAGACATCACTTTTCTCTGTCAGCTGCAGGGTGGAGTAATATCTGAAATGACAAAGTGTTGATTACTGATAAGCTAATCAACATGTTAATACATCATGAATGCGGAGATAAGATACAGAAGAGTTTACTCAGGATCAAGGTATCCTGCAGTGCCTTTAACAACAGTAGTAATATGAGATGCATCTGCTTTTGTAAATTGTTTTGACAAGCCAAAATCTGAAACTTTTGCGTTCATATCCTTGTCCAGAAGTATGTTACTGCTCTTTACATCCCTATGTATAATTCTCGGCTCACTTCCATTGTGCAGGTAGTCCAATCCTTCATGAAGAAGACAAAAATGTTACTATCCGTCAGGGGGAATTGTTTTCTAGTATGATGATACCAATTACAGATGTTGAAGATGTACCTTTTGCAGCATCAACTGCAACTTTTAGTCTTGAAACCCAGTTCATTGACAGCCTTTTGCTACGTGGACCTGCTGAACCAAGAAAACACAAAAAGCTATATGTTTGTGAGGAAGAAGACGTTGATAAAGGACAATGAGCTATTGCCAGATACTTGAGGATTTGCATACCGTAAAGATGATCAGCTAATGATCCACCAGACAGATACTCATACACCAGTATCTGCCGTTTCGGTTCGTAGCAGAAGCCCTCAAAGGATACTAGATTTTGGTGGCGGATCTGTGACAAAAGATGCACCTAGAAGGTTGACAATACAAAGGGAGACTTTTAGATCTCAGCACTCTTATCACTAGATGAATGCATCATTCAGATATGGCCAGTGATTTATGAGGACATTGTGGGCGCTTAACCTCATTGATGAAAGAATCAGCTCCAAGTTGAGTTCTATCAAATCGCACTTTGACCGCTACTTGTTTTCCATCTGGTAGTTTTCCACGGTATACAGCTCCAAAACTTCCACGACCAATTACTTCCTTGAAGTTCCTAGTAGCTGACTTGATCTCTTTGTGAGAAAAGATTCTTGAAGTGTTCCAGTTCTGCATCTTCAGTTGTGCTCCTGATACAGATTTTGCTATACTGTAAGAATCATAAAGCGACAACTTTGTGGGGGCAAAGAGAAAGCATTGTTCCCATACTGGTTATCTCTCTCTCTTTGTTTCTCTGTCTCCTCGTGCAGATCGTCATGAAAACAAAGACGAGGAAGGTGGCAAACAAGGCTCCACTAGAAACTCCAAGCAAGATCGCTAAGCGTTTCTGCTTCCTGTGTTTCTTATTGATAGGGATAGTGACTTGTGGTGTGTCAATTGTTGAAGACACATTGTTGCATGATAGTGAAGAGAACGAAAGGCATGGATTTCCCGTTGTCCTGATCAAACATCAATTCAGTAATGCCAGGAACAAATGAGCAGAATATTGTTAGAAAATGCCGAGACAGAGATTGTATACCTGACTTCCAGACCCGTTCGGTTAAGAGACTGTGGCAAGGGGCCTACTAAGTTATTGTTTTCTAGATTCCTGAGAAGAAGTAACAAAAAGATTCTTCTTGTGTGAATATGATAATGTACAAGCTACTTCCTGATCTTAATGTTTACTTACAGGAGACGAAGTTTCTCCAGCTTTCCTAATGTTTCAGGAACTGATCCTTGTAAGTTGTTGTTTTGCAGGTCCCTTCAAGATATGGAGATATAATTTAAATTTTCAAAAAGAAAGAACGTATATGCAGAAACTCTCAGTAAGATCACTTACAGAACTTCAAGGTTGGCCAGATCTTCCAGTTCAGAGCCAAAAGATTTCAACTGATTGAAGCTCAAATTCCTGGATATACCATCAGAAGCTTTTTAATACTACAGGAAACCTAACAAAGTACGTTACTGTTCTATGGATGAGTATTACAGTTTCTGGAGATGCTGGAGGCTGCCTACATTCTGTATTGCTCCAGTAAGTGATGTATTATGCAAGTCGCTGCAGGAGAGAAGTGGAGAACACTCAAGATAACACACATGTATACATGAGATGCTAGAAAAATGGTTGAAGAATTGCTAACTTACAGTGTCTTGAGATCGAGCAAGTCTCCAAATGTTGGACTAATGGACCTCAGGTTGATTTGTGAAAGAAACCTGGACAGTCAGAAAAAGAAAACTATGAGCTGCGATCAAGAAATGGTGAAAGCAATGGGTATGACAAGGATCGTTTTTTTTTACAATGATGTAACGAGGTTTCCTTCACATTCTATGTGGTTCCAAGGAAGCGGAGTACATGGGTCGTCTTGCCATCCAAGGTCTTGCCCGGTAAATTGCTCTATGACTTTAAGTGCTGAAACTGTAGAGATAACTTAAAACATGAACTTTGGCTCTGGTGGAGTTTGCTCTATCCAGGAAAAATCAACAGAGAGTTACCTGTGGTAGAAGAAGCTTCAGGAGGGATTTGGAGTATTTGATACACCTCAAGAGCGTTCACCTGAGGATTGAACTTGATTTTTTCTAACGTGATGTTCAAAGAACTGATTCTGTTTTGCGTAAAGTACAAAGTTTTAGCTTCCGAACTGGTCACTGTGTAATCAGATTGTTTGACTTCACCGTTGATCATCACACTAAAAGAAGGGGAGAGTGAGAGTATCCCAGAAAAGTAGAGGATAATGTAGTAGTCCCCTAGTGTATGTAGAGGAAGCTTACACGAGAGACTGTCTTTGCGAGCAAGAATTCTTGCAGTCTGAAGAACAGAAGCTGGCGGATTCTCAGTAATGTTGAAGGCAGTCAGTTTTGTGAGTCTACTGAAACTCAAAGAGGCGTGAGACGGTGCAAAACTTTGATCTGGATCCCATATTCGATCAAACGGATCTAAAGGGTACCTACCATTTAAAAAAATTCACCAAGAAAATTCAAGAAACCACACCAAAGAAGGAAAAAAAAATCAGAGCAAGTGATCAAGTTCAGAGCCTGAGAATTCATACCGGATAGTCCCATTTGTGTATCCGCTATTGATTCGGTAACTTCTCCTGAGAATTACATTGGGTGAACCTTCCAGGCTGTTTCTGTAAGCACCAAAAGGAAGTGGCCGTACTTCTAGAGAAGAGATAACCGGTATGCCTCTCCCTTTAATCGCAAGCAAACAAAGCAAAAGAGAATCATTGTTGACCGGCCAAACCAACTCTTCAATCCAAGGATCATTGGTTCTAAGATCAACAGTACTAGTGATACTCCTTCCAAGAGAGATATGAAATGCTGGAGGACTGTTCTGGCTATCATAGTTTCTATAAACGAATGTGGCCCGAATAAGAACCGAGGACAAGTCCTTCTCTGTCACAGGTACTTTATAACATTGGCGATCATGAGTATCCGGGAAGAATCTGATGGGAACACTGGAAGTAGAATTCTTGTCGATGTACGTAACCGTGCTAATGTTACCCGTTTGGATATAATCGTTGTCTGAAACCCAGGAGATGTTATAAGCCGCAGTGTAACCTGATCCGCCACAGGACAAACTCAAGAAACCTGTTCCATTACAAAGATTCAATCAAACTGTTGAAAGCAAAGGATTAAAAAGAATGTGAGACAAAGTCTAGACTATGCATACCATCTGGATTGGAGAAACCAGACACCCAAAAGCCACTGAACAAAATCAAATCGACCCAAAAGAGCATCATCTAGTTTCCTGATTGAAATCTGAAGAACATATATTTATTAAGTTTTCGTTCGTTTCCTTGTAATGTGTATGAATTAACTCTTTATATATATGATGATGTCAATGACGATGACTCGTAGGTACTTTACTCAGTGGTCATAATTTCACTAACAGTCTGTGTCGACTTAATAATTTAATTAACAATTTAACTACGTTTTTTTAGACTTTAGTCTTCCTTACATACAATAGAATGAGAGATAGTGTCAAATATGTGACTGATATTTTGGTTGCTCAATTATAAAGAATGATTATGAGAATTATGCTTGAGAGAGAATCTTCAAATGCAATGATATAACATAACGTTTTGCTTAGCTTCAACACTAATCCTCAATGCATCCTCCTCAAGCTTTCTCATAAAGCAAAACCTTTTTGGACAAAATAAAATAAAATAAAAACCTTTTTGGACAAATCGTTTATATACTAAAGTCTCCCAGAACTTGGAAATATGTAAATACTAGCGAATTAATGCCTTAGAAAGCATTAGAATTTTCATTACGTCAAAGTCATTTGAAAATCAGCACTAATTGATTTCTGTTGGACTTTATCGTCTTAATTAAGGTTTGAACCCTCCTACGAGGCTAGGACATACTAACACATTTTATATGCTCAGTTAGGCCTATTTAAAAAACTTCGAATTCTTCTATCGAAAGTTTTTAGTATAATTTCTTTAGAAAAAAAATCCGAAGTCTTTTACAACTAAACGCAAAGAATGACACAAAAGTCATAGCAATGTAAAATCCCATTAACAATACTAAAAAAAAAAAAAAATCATGTTTGATTATTTAACAAAAGAACTGTCATTCTGAAATAAATCTTCTACAAGTAAAAATGGAAAATAATCATAACAACGTAAAGACAGAGCATACGAATGCTTGAAAACCTTAAAAACTAGACATCAATGGAAGGAGTTTGAATAGCTTCTAGGTCTTCAGATTTCTTGCACCACAAATAACCCCATCTATTTTTAAATTGCAGAATCTCCATCACAATTGCAAACAAACCAATGATACCGATGATGGTACTATAAGCAATCTTCCATAAGCTTCCCGGTTGCAAGATAGCTAGGCCTTTGTAGATGTTATAGATGCTCAAAACAATCACTACATATCCCACTGTATGATGGTACCAATTCCAGTATTTTCTATATTTATGATCCTTGTCCGGCCTTGCTTTGAGCGCAAGTATTTGCAAAAATCCTAGAGCAAACAGAAGTATCCCTATCACTGTATGTGGTGTAGATCTCATTCCCGTTTGCTTGGACATATAGATTGCAGTTCCTAATCCTCCCAATAAACCGACGACATAACCTGTAGTTTGGAAAAAGATGTGAACGTAAAACCACATGGGATCGAGTCCTTTGTAGGTTCTCATGTACCTTGCAGCCATTGCTCCAATGGGCATAAAAATCCCCCAACAGACCGCGTTGACCAGTCCATGGACTCTTTTGACAAGAATCATGTTNATTTTTGTGGCTGTGACTTGTCCGGACAGCAAATCCAAAGTAGCCATGGATTTGAGATGATTTCCACTCATGGCGTGCATCCCAAGTCTATCACCTTCCTTCAGCGGCCCGTCTTGCCATAGATGGTTAACAACGGTTGTGTTAGGAGGCAACACCATAGTGGCGAATATAGTCATCTCTCCATTGAGAAATTCAGCGGCTAGTTGTGTTACGCGGAAACTGAGAGGACCTTCTTGAAGCATAGTTGAATAGTCCTTGATTGAGGAAGTATAAGCACGCATAAAACCAGACGTGGAGTTACGGTAAGCCAAGAGAGTTTGAGCACCTAACATGCCTTTTCTCGTAGGGTTTATCCCCCAAGCAATCCAACTGGAACTCTCGATGTTGGTGTGACGATATGCAACTTCAAGCACTCCGGTTTCTCGTACGTAACTGAAGTGTAAAAACGAGTCTAACACAGGAAGGTCAATGCAAGAGCGGAAGTGTTTTCCGTTTTTAAAGATGTGAGAGTCACATCTACCCTGAACTCCATCGATTGTTGCTCTAGTGAAGTATGGAGCGAGCACGAATAGAAAACACAAAACCACAAATATGGTTCTTGAAGACAAAGACATGATGATGATTGCGTTTTTACTCGGAGACGTAGATTGAATCTTCCTGAGTCAAGAGTCCAGTTTTCCTTTCGAAGAAAGAGATTTATGAATTCCCCGAGTTACATGAGTTGTCTATTTATATATAGCCTTATCGTACAATTCCAACTCCAACTGTAATTAGGAATTGTTTTTTTTCTTCAGCAACAAATTTCCATTATATATTTTTGATTACCTTTTCATTTTTGTGGCCGACATATTGTTTAAATTTTAATCATTCTGCGAAGTTTAGAAATAATTTAATTTATTATGAGAACCACGTCAAATATATATAAACTCTAGGATTCAAGAAAGAGAATCAACACAATCTCAAAAGAACTCTCTTTATTACTTTAGGAAAAATAACTTAAAAACCTAAAGCTCTCAATATCTCTAATCTCAAATAATAGGAAGTCACAATCCGACATCTCTATTTATAAGGAACTTAAAGACTCACTTTCCTAATCTCTCTAGGAAGACAATTTCCTTATTTCTCACAACTTCCTAAACTTCCAATTCTAATTTTTTTGGGCTTGCTTGTGCATCAAGCTGATTGAGGTTTATGTTTACAAAATTGAGTATGATTTACTTGTATGTTTAAAATATGTTTACTTTGCTACCTTCTCATGATCTTTAAAATTGTATAACACTGTAATCAAGTGTTCACGTTGACAGACCCAAAGTAGTACGTCTTCATACGGTTGCACTTCCGTTATGTGAAAGGGTTGAAAAAAAAAAAGGGTATTCTTTCGGGTAAAATATGGCAATTTAAAGTCGATCGCAAGTAGGAACATTAATACTCTCATATAGATGGAGGAAATACATGGTCAACAAGATCCATTAGATGTTTGCTTTACATAATAAGAAAATATATATCAATTAACGAAAACAAGAAGAAAAGAGATCTATCATGTATTCATGTCGTCTCGTCAAGATGTAGCCATGGATCAAACGCTTACCATGGCAGACTCTAGAGGAGTTGGTAATGATCTCTCATCATCGTTCTTCTTCTCCGTCATTCTCATGCAGATCAGCAGACAAAAACAACCAATCTACTTTGTATGGAGTATTATCATCATCATCCTTCGACTTCAGTAACCCCTTGACCACGCTACTTAATTCATTGTCATTACTCGGCTCTAGGTATGACGAAACCTCCTCCCCGTCGTCGTCTTCATCAATGATGAAGATTGCATCAGTAGAACTTGTAGAAGAAGGTAGTGATCCCAATGACTTGAATGTCTTCATATTGTGACTTGAACGTTGCTTGGAGATCAAGGCGAGTCCAATCTGCGACTCATGAGTCGCCATGTTCCTCTTCGTGCCTATTGTTGATTCAGGGATGAACGGATGAGACGAGAGACTCTGAAGCTAATAAACTCTTGTTAATTTTTGGCTTTGTTGGTGTAGTACTGTAGTATATATATAGACTAGAGTCTAGAGCGACAAGGGGTTTTACTTTTACTTTTCATATATATAAGGAAAAGGAAAAAAGAAAAAGGAAATTGTTTTCTCATATAAGAAAAAAAAAAAAAAGGACACTACGTATAGAAATGGTAAATATACATATTCTTACGAATAACAATTATTGAGACTACTGTACGACTTATAAAATAAATCTAGCATGACTTATTTACAAGCATAAAACAATTTATAAAATAAATCTAGCACAACTGGTTAGTTTGTTTGCTTTACAACTCCATCCTTCTCGATTGCTTTCAACGGTGAGCTCATAGGATATTTTCCTGGGAAAAAAGGCTTACGCCAAGGTGACTCTATCTCTGCGCCTCTTTTTTACTCTTGTGATGGATATATTGTCGCGGAAGGTGGATATGGCGGCTAGTCAGCAGTTAATCAAGCCTCATCCTATGTGTGGTAATTCCTTGGTAACTCATCTGAGCTTTGCAGACGATCTCCTCGTGTTTTTTGATGGATCTGAAGACTCTTTGGCTGCAATACTGGAAGTTCTTGATCAGTTCAAGTCAATATCAGGATTGGGAGTCAACCTTACAAAAACATGTCTATTCTTGGATGGAAACAACCGAATGGGCATTACGGATATGGCTTCAAGACATAACCTCCTCCATGGCTCGTTGCCGGTTAGATATCTTGGTGTTCCTCTCATTACTCATAAACTCACTGCAACAGATTATCAGCCCTTGATCGACAAGGTTAAAAGTCGGATAATGGGGTGGACACATCGACATCTCTCCTTCGTTGGCAGGCTGCAACTTCTTCAGTCAGTCATAAACAGCACAATCAACTTCTGGGCATCCATCTTTCTACTTCCGAGTAAATGTATTGATGAATTGGAGAGGTTATTTGTTCTCCAAAGGCCTCGGGTGGACTGGGAATTCGAAGTTTGAAGAATTGGAACCAAGTTTTTGGACTCAGGCTTCTTTTCTCTCAAGCTGATTCTCTATGGGTATCATGGATTAAAGCTCACTTGATCAGGGGTAGAAGCTTCTGGACGGCTGATTTCAGACTATCTGGAAGCTGGATTTGGAGGCGACTGATAAAACTTCGGTTACTAGCAAGGCCTTTTGTTTACTGTGAGATTGTCTCAGGCCAGGATGCATTGTCTCAGCCCACTGATTGAGATTACTGGTGAAAATGGACCGAGGTATCAGGTATTGGTCTTCTTAGTAAAGTATCCCAAGCCTCAGTAAATGGGAGTTGGACTTTACCTCGTGGGAGGAACCCTCTGGTGCAGCTACTCAGATCGTGTCTCCAGGAACATTCACCTCCTACTATTGGTTTGGGTGATGATGTATTCTTATGGAAGTTGTCTGCAGATCAAACTGAGGGAACCTTCTCCTTGTTGGAAGTTGATTAATTGGTTAATCCTGCAAAACAAGAAACAAAGAGAAAGGTGAGAGGATGAAGAGAACAGAGATGCTAAGCATCAAAGAAGAAGAAGAGAAGAGCTTTTGTGTCGTAAGGTGAAAGAGGAAAGAAGAAAAAGAAAGAGGCCATGGGCCATGAGTGTAGTAAATGCCCATTAACCATTATGGGTTAAGTGTGTTTGCTATAGTAATTAGGTTAACAATAAACCTAAGTATATAAGTGTTGTGATGTTGTAAGAGCAAGTTCAATGGTAGATACTAAAAAAGGATACTTAAGTATGTTTTTAATTATAATATTTGGAAATAATGGAGTTAAAAACTTTTTTAAAAACTGTAAAATTGTATGCTCCAACGGTAGAACCTAATTTTGGGTTCTTAAAATTCTGAATTTTTTTTTTTGAAAATTAACACTCAAGTTTGAACAAGTTGATCCTTTAAACATGATTAGACAACACTGATCCAAATGATGTTACTTCCCTGAAGACATAGCATAGAGAAGAAGTGTGTCCATCAAAGCCAACACTGATCGATAAAAGCATCATCCAAAACCTGAAATAACAGAGACAAGTAGGATTAATAGATGTAGCATCAGAAATACAAAAAACAGAGAAGATAGAGGAAAGAGACGAGTTACTAACCTGATGCTTTTCTTCTTATAGAACCTCGACTATCTGCATCAAAGAGAAACTTGCAGTTGCTAATCCCATTGATCGTTGCATTACTAATACAGTCAGAGGAAGAGTTGGAGAGCTTGCTCTAGCTCTTTCAGCAAACGCTTTCGCCATTTCTTTAAACTCAGTTGCCACTTCTGCCTCATCAGAACCAGTTAAACAAACATGGATAGTTTCACATGAGATAGAAAAATTAAAACAAGAAATAATCGTAGAATGGATGAAAAACATTTTATACCATTCAAGACACAAACCTGAACAATAAGCATAACCTCCACAGTTCTTGTAACGACATCTTCATCACTTGAAAACACGCCGGGTTTTCTCCCTTCAAAACTATAAACATCCAATCAAAAGGACCAAATCGTGTTTGAAAAGTTTCTGATGGCAAAGTCCAAAACTCAGGAAGCCAAACTTCATAATCAAGTTTATAAAAACAAAGAGATATCCCAAACGGAAAGAGAACAAGAACATGAATAAACCACATGTCCTCCAGCCTTGTGCATCAGAGGAGCCTAGACTTGGCAGACCTAATTAGAGACATATAAAAAGGATCCAACAAGGAGCACATTACACTCACAGTTTTTGGACCACAGCCTTCAGATATCAGCTTCAACCTTTCAGCTTCTGTTACGGATGGTCGAGCTATGTCTTTAGACTCTGAAATATTCCCATCCTGCAACAGTAAATTTCATACCAAATGTTTTTTAGAGTGTGTTAGTTTCAAAATCATGTCTTGTAGCTAAATCCAACGGCATATACAATATTCATCATGTGAGTTGATATAAATTCTCATTCTGTTTCATCAAACCAAAGAGAATAGCAAATGAGAAACGAAATTACCAATCAGACCAAAATAATCAAAAGTTAAAACATTGAGCTTCGAAACAATGGTGATTATAAACCAGTCAAAACCCAAAAAGGAGGAAAATTTATAAAATCTCAGAAAGCAAAATATGTTGAAACTGAATAAAGCAATCAAAACTCATTGAAACACGAAACTTAATTTTTTAAACTCGATCAACATGTGAAAGAAACAAACCATAATAAAGAGCATCATCATGTGAAATTAAAACTAAAGGAGAACAAATTCAAAAACTGTTTCAGAAACAAAAAAAAAAAATTCAAAATTTATAAAAAAATTCATACCTATCGGTGAAGAGTATCCCAAAGCAGAGTAATAATGTCCATCTCTTGGCAGACCTAAGGAGGTATTCAGAAGCATGAACGGCGGATTCCCAACCTTTTCCGATTCATCTCCTCTCTCAATTCGATGGATTCCGACTTGAGAAAAAAACACCGATTTTGGAATCGGTTCGTGAAATGAAAGAGAGAGGAAGAGAAGGAAAAAAAAAGCTTCCGTCGATGTTTTTTTTTTCTTTTGTTAAATTCACGAACCAATCAGAGAAAGACGCATGTGAGATAAGAATCGATACTAACAATGCTTAATTAAGGATCGATTTTAACTTTTATTATGTATTATGATTTATTTTTATTCTTAAGCAATCCTAAAAACCCATTAAATACCACCGTTGTACATGCTCTAATAGAACCTCATCCAAGATATTATCAATGTAGAAGGTTAAGCATAAACGCTTCTTGGATACTTTCTCTCTCTCTACACCAACGAAAGTGAAACAAAGAGAGTGAAAGAGAGGAAGTGAGAGATCAAACCTTTGTGAGTAAAACAGAGGTCAAAGTAAGAATTCCAACACTCCTCAATGAGAACCTGGAGGCATTTGCACCCGCAAGGTCCAAGGGTTCAATGGCATTCTCAAATATGGCTAAAGGAAAGAATTCCCAAGATGGCATTCATGGTTTGGCTCACGGTGCTTAACAGACTAATGACAAGGGACAGATTGAGAAGTTGGAATTTGCAGGTTCCAGCTAATTGTTTACTTTGTCTAGCAGGGGATGAATCAAGGGACCATCTATTCTTCCAGTGTTCGTATGCGAAGGTCTTATGGCTGGATTTCTTTGCTCAGCTACATCCGCCTCTTTCTAACAATTTCAATGGACTCCTCACTTGGATCAAGAATCCTACCGCAAATAGGAAGCTTAATGTCATCTGCCAATTAATTTTTCAAGCTCTTCTATACTCAATTTGGGCGTAATACAAGGCTTCACTCTACCTCCTCTTCTACAGATAAGCTCAGGAAGGATATACAACTTCTGCTTCGACGTAGACTCATCGGGCTTGACAATGCAGTCAGCCGGGGACAACCTCCAACTCCAGACCAAGACACCTTTCTCTATCTATGGTTCCAAAACTTTCAATCCATTTGAGTTGTTCTCTTCTTTCTATTGTTGCTTATGCGATTTGTTGCTGAGCTCATCAAAACTCTGTATTTCACTATTAAAACTCTGTATTTCACTATTAAAACTCTGTATTTCACTATTACTCAATACTAGGAGATATCCCAGTATAAGTAATTAAGTAATTAACTGCTGACAAAATTTTTTTACAAATAATGTGTAAGTAATTAAGAACAACGTAAAGCCGACTCTGAAACAAAAATGTACCTTTGAAATGGTCCTTGGGAAATCTTGCGGCAAGGTTTCTATGAAATAATCTGCAAGCATGAGGACATACCGAATGATATTCTGTTTCTAATTAATTGGAAACAAAAATATCCAATGAGACGGAGGAAGAAATCTACCATAATATCAAAGAGATGGTTCTTCCTTGCTCCTCGCATCTATTCTCCTATCTTCCTGAAACAAATCTTCTGATGGTTCTCATAATACTAGAAAGATCGCAGCAGAGCATGAGTAGACTCCAACAATTTATGTACTTTCTGCGTCTAATATTCATAGGGTTCGAGTCACACACATATCTACGACTACGAGGAGCAGGGACATGGACATCACTCTCATCTTCAGAGGAATCGCTGGATTCAATCTCATTGATCTCATGACTGACACTATGTAGACGATATCCAACCACTTGGTTATTTAATCTTGATTTATTTCTCCCTTCAGTGCTTTGCTTGGTCCAAATCTGAACACCACATTCAATAACGTCGAAGTCATTGAATATGCTGATGAATTCGAACACTATCTCTCTGCAGAATCCAGGGTACTTAATATGATCTTCAAGGAAGTCAGAGTAAAATATAAACAGGTGTTCCGTTTGAAATCCAGGAAAAGTGTAAACGTAGACCTCATGAATGGGGAGAAATACGTCCCCTTTGCCTGTGGTACGACACAATAGTTTGGAAATGCTACCTTCTTTTATCTGATGGTTGGGTGAAACAACGAGGCAAACCTTAAATCTCGAGAAAGCAGAAAGAAGATTGATAACATTAGGAAGAATGGTCAAAGAACTTCCTTTAGCTCGGTAATGGAATGCTGCAGGTACTTCACTCCCAGGTAAGAGAGCCGACCCATGAAGAGATGATTGTTGCATATTTTCTGTTTTCGATTGTTGACCCAATTTGAAGCAGTTGTCGAAACTGAGCAGCGCATTTGGAGTGTTCAAAGGGCAGAATACGGTCTCCAGTGATTCACAATCCTCTGCACGTAGGAATGTGTGTGAACCAGAGAGCTTTGGCATTGATTCAAGTGATCTACAGCTTTGACGAATAAGGTGTTGTAACCCATGAAGAGCTTTGATGGAATCTGGAATCCTTGCAATGTCAGTATATTTCAGGGCTAGTTCGGTTACACTCGTGTGGTGATGTATAATTTCCTTGAGCATTCCACTTTTCTTAGTAGAAGAAGACCTTAGACCAGACCACAGCGTAACTGATGCAGGTACATCTTCTAACTCCGTGTTTGATACATCTACCCTTTTTATGTGCGTTGAGATAACTAGAATGTTTCTCAATTTTGAGAATCCTCTCATGAAGACGTATTCAAGGGATTCCAAACTCAAGTGAGCTGGAATGACTTCTTGGTTGCAAGTACTCAACCAGAACTTCTGTAGTTTATGAAGTTGTGAACATGAGGATGGAATCTCTACCAAACTCACGCAAATACCCAGTTTCAATGTCTCAAGATTTATAGCTTTTGAAAGATCTGGGAGAACCTTCAGGTGATAAGACGCTGACAAATCCAGCTTCTTGAGACTTGTAAGAGGCTAATATATAGAACAACAAAACAGACAAGCCAATATCATATAACATGCAGAGAAAAATACATAGATTCAATGCAAAGAAATAGAGAAACCAACCTGGATTCCATCCCAGAGCTTCTCAACCTGGCTATACTTCATATCCAGTTCAACAAGATATTCTGGATGAAATGTTGGAGGAAGACACTTGCTTGGATATGCCTCCCAGTGTAGTAACCTTAAGCGATGGGGAAACTCCATCTCTACTGGTATATGCATTCCTATCATTTCCATCATATCTTCTTTTGTAAACTTTGAGGAAACGAAGATTAGGCATTCTTTTAAGCGCTCTCTTGCTTATAAACACTTCTTTGGTATCTGACGTATCAAACGATATGCCAGAAACAACTCCCGTACCCTAAACCAAATTCCAAATAAGAGGATTTATTTCTCTTTGCCTGCTAACTTTATCAATGTGTTATATCTAACGAATATAACATGCACATAGAAAGAAAGAAACAAAAAATACTTACTGTATCATTTTCAAGGACATGAGAAATCTCATGAGCATCAATTAAGATTTGTCTTTCCCAAGGCTTTTGTCTCTGAATGGCTTTACGACCCACTTGTTGTAGTAGTCTGTGCATCACTATTTCCCCAGTACCAGTGGTACTTATTAAGGATCTATTGAC
The DNA here is from genome assembly GCF_000633955.1 of Camelina sativa. Lineage (NCBI taxonomy): Eukaryota > Viridiplantae > Streptophyta > Magnoliopsida > Brassicales > Brassicaceae > Camelina > Camelina sativa. The sequence goes on from NC_025686.1 coordinate 12,537,587, forward strand.
TAGGATCTTCAAACCGGTTTTGACATCCACATTACTGTCAGCGAACATGTCTTTCACCAATTCACCATCGTTATAGTTGAAGAAGACTGCAATATGGAGAAATAATATTTGCTCATTCTCATCTAAGCTATCATATCCGATTCTAAGTACTCTCTCGATATCTCGATCAAGGCTAATTTCTAGCCTATGCAGTATAACTTCCCACTCATCTTCATCCTTTCCGCGTAAAGATGAACCCATGACACGGAGACCTAACGGAAGGTTGCTGCAGAGCTCTGTTACTCTTTTGGCAAGCTTTTCAAAACCATCAGATGGAGTGCTCTGTCTAAAAGTATATCTACTAAATATATTAAGAGCTTCTTCTCTAGATGGAAACCCCACATGGTATGTAATATCGATACCATGCTGGACCAAAATTTCTTGATCTTCCGTGGTTACAACAACCCTGCTTCCAGGACCAAACCAGTTAGTATCATCAGCCAAAGCCTCCAATTGCTTAAGATCATCCACATCATCAAGAACGATAAGGACTTTCATGTCGCATAACCTGTCCTGTATAACACCTAAATGACCTATCCTCATTTCATTGTGGTTCAAAATCTTTGAAAGAAGGTGTTCCTGTAAACGCAACTTCAAACCATAATCATCAAGACCACTATGATAGCTTCCCCTAAGATTCTCCACAAAGCAAGTAAGCTGAAACCTATTGGAGAGTAGACTTTGCAAAGCTCTAGCAATTGTAGTCTTACCAATACCAGCAGGACCATAGATTCCAACAATCTTAACTCCATCATAATCCAAATCTAGCAAAGACTGCATTTCCAACAAATGAGGTTCAAGTCCAACCATGCCATCGAAATCATTAGACTGTGTAGTAGCAACTAGTTTGTCTGATACATCTCTCGCAATCTTCTCGATCATTTCCGCTTCGTTTTCCCTAACAAAAGAGAGAGAGAGAGAGAGAGAGAGAGAGAGATTCAAATCACAGTTTCCATCAAAAAATAGCCAAATTATAGCAAATGTTACCAGTTAAGCAAGTGTTCCCCAGCTATGTTGCCCACAACATTCAAAGCTTGGCTCCATCTTCGCCTCTCTTCCTCTGTTCTACGAGCACAAGTTTGATTGAACACGCTCCCAAATACTCCGGTTTGGTTCCGCACATGAGATGGATCTACGCCGTAAAAGACCGTCATCACTATTTGTCCTATATCTTCTTTGCATTTCAAAATCTCCAACAATTCATCCAAGCACCATCCCGAAGAAGCGTAATTCTTGGAGAGCACGACGATAGAGATCCTTGATTCCCTAATCGCTTGGGTGAGAGAAGGAGCTATGGTTTGGCTTCTCTCGATTTCTTGATCGTTGAACATGGATATGCCATTGTAGCTAAACTGTTTGCGTAAATGACTGAGGAATAGTTTACGCACGTCTGGTCCATGGAAGCTCGTGAAAACTCGGTATCTCCAGGTTTGAGGCGGCGAAGAAGGAGAAGAAGAAGCCATGAGAGTGAATTTGTGACTTGAGAGTTGTTCAAAAGTCCTCTGGTTTCAGATTTTTTGGTTGGGAGAAGTCATACTAAACGAAGGAGACAAATTATAAGTTCTCTCACTGTTGAGCTTGTTGACTTTTAAATTCCTTTGACTCAAAAATAATTAAAGAAAGTGAAAACTACGTTATTTAAGAGCATGTGGTTCATTTACCCTCGCAAAAAAATCTATATCTATATATATAAAGTTAATTTTACTCACTTCTACCTAATCAATTTTTTTTCTTAAAAAATATATTATTTTTAATATTCATTTATTGCAGATTTATTACTTATAATTAATAATAGTTAAAAATTAATAAAAAACGAATTAACTAAAATTAATTAAATTTTAAAATAGTATAAATAATAATATAATTTTTTAGTAAATAATAAAAATAATAACTATCTAAAATGAATTAAGTAAAATAAATGAAAACTTTATATATATATTATCAAATGCATTTAACCCAAAACATTAACAAAAAATCATATTTAAAGTACACTATGCTTTTTTTGAGAAGACGAAGCTGGGATTGCATCACAAAATTAACATATGCAAATAACATATGAGATTTTAGAAAAATATGTAACTTGGATTAGTCAATAGATATTCATTGTGGAGTTTAAACGTTTCATCATTTAAGCATTCATGACTTAGTCGGAAATTCTATTATTGCAGATGATGCATTTGGACAGCCTCATTGTAGCGACATAGCACTAAAACTGTTCATGAAACTTTGTTTATCGCATTTAATATAAGATATCGATATGTTTAAATGGTCTCTATAATTAGGTCAACGATCAACATTGACGTTGGAACTTTTAAAATTATTTTTTCATAGGATATGAATATGGAATGAACTCTTTTAAAGATAAAAGGTCAGAATATTGTCGACAATATTATTGCGACACTAGACAATATATGTTATATATAGATTAGTAAAATAAGTACGGCATTTTTATAGATTTATCTTTTAATCTTCAAATTATATTCATATTCAATGATTCTTATTGATAATTTTTTTAACTAAAATTCAACGTTAAATCACAAATAGATATAACAAAGAAATATTATCTTCAAAAATATATATGTTGTATATCACTGAGTAAAGTATATAAGCTTAGTATTTATATAGATTTATACTCAAAAGTTGGAATGATTATATTGAGCTCAACAATTTCTGTTGATAAGAAATATTTTAAATTAAAATCCCGCGCGTGCGCGGGTACAAATTCTAGTATATATATAAAGTTAGCTTTTCTCACTCATGATGCAGCCACCTCAGCTGCCACATCAGCCACATCTTCTTTAATTTTATGGGCCTTACAGATTTTAATAGGCCATTTAAACAATCATACAAATGACAAACTGATCAACTAAATTTTATCTAAAATCTGTAGGCCCAACACTATTTCATTCAAATTCTCTATACCCATCACTATTTTCAAATCCTATGAATTCAAATTTTTATTTTAAAAGAAATTTAAAATATTCATTTAGTGCATATTTTTTATTAATTATAATTAATCGAAAGTTTAAAGAAAAAATAATTATGTAAAATGAATCAAATGTTAAAATAAGAAAACAATACTATAATTTTTCATTAGTGGTAATAATATAATTAAAGATTTCTATTAAACTGATCATAATTTAAAACTTCAAATATCAAAACAATGCAACCCAAGCAACACTTTCAAAGAATAAAGGAAACACAACTACAAATCAGTTAAAATAATTATTTGGCAGCACTTCACAAATCCATCACCAAAGACAAAGATGCAAAGAGATGAACACACATTTAATAAACTAAAAAGATTCAGATATATGAATGTCACAATCAGATAACCGTAACACAAAATTATATGAAAAAGACAATCAAAGAAACAAAAAAAACAACCCGGACTTTATAAAATTACAGCAAGATAAACAACAAAATTAATTTTCCCCAAAACACAACTCACATCGAATCAAAAAAATCACTCACAGGACAAACGGAAAAAAAAATTACAACAAATAACAAAAAACAACCGCCTTACAGATTTTAATAAGCCCTTTAAACAATCATACAAATGACAAACTGATCAACTAAATTTCATCTAAAATCTGTACGCCCAACACTATTTCATTCAAATTCTCTAGACCCATCACTATTTTTAAATCCTATGAATTCAATTTTTTTATTTTAAAATAAATTTAAAATATTCATTTAGTGCATATTTTTTGTTAATTATAATTAATCGAAAGTTTAAATAAAAAATAATTATGTAAAATAATTTAAATGTTAAAATAAGAAAACAATACTATAATTTTTCATTAGTGGTAATAATATAGTTAAAGATTTATATTAAACTGATCATAATTTAAAATTTCAAATATCGAAACAAGGCAACCCAAGCAACACTTTCAAACAATCAAGGAAACACAACTAGAAATCAGTTAAAATAATTATTTGGCAGCACTTCACAAATCCATCACCAAAGACAAAGACGCAAAGAGATGAACACATATTTAATAAACTAAAAAGATTCAGATATATGAATGTCACAATCAGACAACCGTAACACAAAATTATATGAAAAAAACAACCGAAGAAACAAAAAAACAACCCGGACTTTATAAAATTACGGCAAGATAAACAAGAAAATTAATTTTCCCCAAAACACAACTCACATCGAATAAAAAAAATCACTCACAGGACAAACGAGAAAAAAATTACAACAAATAACACAAAATAACTCACAACTTAATTAGGAAACCTAAAGAAGCCAACATATTTTCATATAAACAAATTTGCAACCCAATTGACATTCACCTTTAACAAAATCAACAAGGGATAACCAAATATCCCCAATAGATACGAAGCGAGCAAGGAATCAATTAAATATGCAAACCCCAAAAAAATCAAAAGAAAACGATTACGATAGGAATGATTGAAAAAAACGATTACGAGCATCAAAGACATAAGTTCAATCCTCAAACAGACCTCTAGATCGGAAAATTGCTCTTCTCCTATCTGTTCACGAGGACATCGGATTTTGAAAAAGAACAAATCAATTTCAACTCAATAACATACAAATAATGGTCCAATTAACCCACAAATTATAAGTCTTACAGAGAAATTGGGTCTGAATGAAACAAACAAAAATAGCCTAGAAAAAATATTGACAATAAAATCCACAATAAATAACTTATTTATTTTTCTTAATAAAATCCACAATATTTTTCACTCCAAACACTAAAACATTGACAAAAAAATTACTCCAACAGTTTACAAAATACATATGAAAATATTAAATAACAATCCAACCACAAAATGGAAAATAATAATAAATTAATGACAACTAACAGCTACAACAAAACAACAACTTCAACTAAACAATGTTAACTTCTAATAATAACTTTTTTTTAAAGCATTATAAACACACAAAATGATCTCAATTTTTCCTTTAAAAACAGCAAACTAAATTATACTTACTCCAAAAAATATTTTTATTAAAATATCCAACAAAACAACATAAGCAACCAAAATTAAATACAAAAACAAACGTAAAGATGAATTTACAAAAACCAAAAAAAAATGTATAGAACAAAATTCGGAATACACTTTCATCTAACTACCGCGCGTAGCGCGGATCTATTGCTAGTACTAATATAAAGAGCTTGATTAGTTTACTCTTGTTCTATAGAATAGCTAGACCCCTATACTAACTATAAAACTTAAATAATGGTTAGATTTTGTCATACATAATTTAAGATTTCTGTGTGTTTAAAGCTGTCAAATTTGAAAGTCTTTTTAAATTAATAAACAAAATATATCTAAACTACTTCCGTGAAATAGCGTTCAGCATGAATGAGTACCAACTTCATGCCTTACCACAGAAAATTGTTCAATTACCATCTTTGATGGAGGTAATACAATTATGAATTATGTGCAAATCTGTTCGTCGCACTAGTTTGGAAAAGTTATGTTCCTATCTCCTTCTTTTAACTCTTAGTTTCCAATAAATTACCTGTTCATCCCAATAAAAAAAATCCTACAATGCAGCCATGTTTCCTCTTATATCCCCCAATATTTCAAATGGGTTAGAAACCTTTTTTTGTTTATTGAACACAATTGCAAATTATTTTTAGAATTAATGATATTCATAAAAAAGTTGAAATACCATGGACCATAACTAAGATGTTATGAACACAAAATTTAGATTACAAACTTGAATATATAAAAAAATAAATTTCTATATTCAAAATTGAAACCTTAATCTTTTAACTTAAACATAAATTAATTAGGATTGCAATTATGCAATTACAAAAAAAAAATTTGTGTCTCGTGCTATACTATCTTTGACTAAGTAATCAGGCGAGAATGAGCTAATCATGGTTCAGTGGTAAAGGGAGAAAAACCTTGCCACCTGAGTTCGAGCAGCATTGGCCATGGGGGTTTGAAATTTAATATGGTTTCCCCGTTAAATGAGCTAAGCATGCTCAAGTCTCATCCTAAAGCATATCAATTAGAGTCAAACTCTGTGGTTTGGTCCGACCCAACTCTGAAAAACATTGAGTTCGGACTTAAATATAGATATCTGGAAAAAAAATTGGATTTTTTGAACTCAGACCGTTCGGACTATAGAGTTTTACAGACTTAACCTAATCGGGTTCGGATCGACCTAAAAGCCCTTAAACAAATATATTTACACTTTTTTGTTAATATTTTTATATTATTATAATATTTAATTAATGATTTATTATAAATAAAGTTTAAAACTCTAATCCTAGTTTCCATATTTACTTAATCTTAGTTTATCTTTGCATATTTTCCAGCCGACTAGATACTTTTTTTGTTTTTGCTTCTCTTTTTTTCTATTTTTCTTTTTACTCTGGTAAAAAAAATTAAACCCACAAAGTAAAACGCTTAGGAATTAGATATACTGGATATAATATTAAAATATGGAAATTTTGTTGGGAAAGTAAAAAAAACGATTCACAACTACAGTTGGAATTGTATATCTCTCTATAAATAGACAACCGAACTAAAAAAGGATCTCTCTGACTTTTGGTAAAATTAACCTTCGTGTGTCTCCAATTAACAACGCTATCATGTCTTTGTCTTCAAGAACCATATTTGCGGTTTTGTGTTTTCTGTTCGTCCTCGCTCCATACTTCACCAGAGCAACAACCGATGGAGTTCAGAGTAGATGTGACTCTTACATCTTTAAAAACGGAAAACACTTCCGTTCTTGTATTGACCTTCCAGTGTTAGATTCGTTTCTACACTTCAGTTATGTTCCAGAAACCGGAGTGCTTGAAGTTGCGTATCGTCACACCAACATAGAATCTTCTAGTTGGATTGCTTGGGGGATAAACCCTACGAGAAAAGGCATGTTAGGTGCTCAAACTCTCTTGGCTTACCGTAACTCCACGTCTGGTTTTATGCGTGCTTATACTTCCTCAATCAAGGACTATTCAACTATGCTTCAAGAAGGTCCTCTCAGTTTCCGCGTAACACAACTAGCCGCTGAATTTCTCAATGGAGAGATGACTATATTCGCCACTATGGTGTTGCCTCCTAACACAACCGTTGTTAACCATCTATGGCAAGACGGGCCGCTGAAGGAAGGTGATAGACTTGGGATGCACGCCATGAGTGGAAATCATCTCAAATCCATGGCTACTTTGGATTTACTGTCCGGACGAGTCACAGCCACAAAAACAGTGAATGGAAACATGATTCTTGTCAAAAGAATCCATGGACTGGTGAACGCGGTCTGTTGGGGGATTTTTATGCCCATTGGAGCAATGGCTGCAAGGTACATGAGGACCTACAAAGGACTCGATCCCATGTGGTTTTACGTTCACATATTTTTCCAAACTACCGGTTATGTCGTCGGTTTATTGGGAGGATTAGGAACTGCAATCTATATGGCCAAGCACACTGGAATGAGATCTACGCCACATACCGTGATAGGGATACTTCTGTTTGCTCTAGGATTTCTTCAAATACTTGCGCTCAAAGCAAGACCGGACAAGGATCATAAATATAGGAAATACTGGAATTGGTATCATCACACTATGGGTTATATAGTGATTATTTTAAGCATGTACAACATTTACAAGGGATTAGCCATCTTGCAACCTGGAAGCTCATGGAAGATTGCCTACAGTACCATCATTGGTGTCATTGGATTGTTTGCAGTTGTGATGGAGATTCTGCAATTTAAAACTAGATGGGGTGATTTGTGGTGCAAGAAATCCGAAGACCTAGAAGCTGATCAAAGTGCTTCCATTGATGTCTAGTCATGTAGGTTGTCCTAGTTATAAGCATTAGTGTGTTTTGTCCTTGCATTGCTAAGACTAGCTAGTTTGTCATTCTTTATTTTTACGTGTACGAACTATCAAACAGTAGTATTTTAACTGGAATAATCCAATTAGAAGTGTTCGACAATCGGATGATTTTACATTGCTAAGAATAATTTTGTCATTGCTTTTGAATTACGTCTGAATAAAAAGTTTTCAACATAAAATTTATAGCGAAGAAAATCAAAGATTTTCCATAGACCAAACTGAGCTAGTTTTGAAGTTGTAATTTGTAATGCTTTGGTAAAATAGCTCTCTCGATAAGATTAATGATACAATAAAACTCACGATCAACAACAAATCAATTCACCAACGAACCGTAACCGTAACCAATGTTCATAGAAAACACAGAATCAACATTGCTAGCTCTCAAGATAAGAGAAACCTAGCAAATACAGAACTATTTTTGAGTTTTACAAGTTTTTTATCAAATGATTCTTTTTCATAACTCTGCAAATGAACTCCTCCGTCTCTTTATACTTCAATGTCGTTAATGGTCAACAACAACAATGCACACCACGTCATTGGCTCCTTTCCCTCCAATCAGATTCCTCAAAACCTCCACATCAGCCATATCCAAACTATGTTCTTCTTCTCTCCAACTAATCCTTCTTTCCTGTATCAATTAACTAGGAATGCTGTTTTCCCTTGTTTCTAATTCTTTTTTTGGCAAGCTTAACTGGTTATCTTATCCAGAGAGCCATTAGATTCCTGAATTGCTTCAGGTTTCGTTTGGCGGTGATGATATTTCTCAGTCCCTTCTCAATGGCTATGAAAAAACTGCAGCTGGTGTGACATAGATCTGGTTATGAAGAATGTTGTTCCTAAGCTCCCAGAGGTGATAGACCACATCTTGTGAATTTGTATACTCAATTCCTTTTTTCGCAAAACTAATTTACATATGTCTATTATTCTCATACTTCTGTTAACTAATTTTCCCACAAATCTAATTCAACCACAAGTAATATTCGGAAACCGTTTTGTTTTCGGGGATTAAGCTTTATAACTTGGGGATTTTGCCAAGCGATATTTAGATTAAATAGAACTCAAAAAAGAAAATGTTAGGAGTACAAATTCCGATACAAGAGACCTAAGTAAAATAGTAAAAAAGTAACTGGGTCGGCTCAAAACATGCAAACACAAACTACTACTGAAAAGCTCAGTACTTAACTGGTGCAAGAACATCGAGCTGAGCTCCAAGCTTCTCTTCGGCAACCTTCTCAGCCTTGACTCTAAGTTTGTTAAGTTGCTTCTTTCGCTCGTAAACAGCTTGAGATCTCTCCTTCCTCTTCGTCTCCAGCTCCTGTTTATCAGATATCAAACACCATTAATTGCACACAAAACCTCATAGCTAAAGATCTATCCTTCTTTCTACTTGAACAAGACTAGACAATCCTTCTTTCTACTTGAAAGAGACTAGACACATTCTAGTAGCTAAAATATCTTTCTTTCCATCATTACAAAACCTCACATCAACCAGTACAAGCGATCAAAGTGGTCAAGGAGCAATCGAGACAAGAAGGCTAAAGAACTTCTATCTACCAATTCTTTATGAACAAAACTAAACACATTTTCTTTCTTTCTCTTATTACGAAAGCTCACACCAACTAGAACAAGCGATTAAAGTGGTTCAAGAGCAATGGAGACGAGAATCTATTGATCTTTCTCTCTATCTAATCACTTATTTCTCTGAAAAAAAAACTAGAAACGCACATTCTAGTAGTTAAATATCTTTCTTCTCATCATTACGAATGCTCAAATAAAGTTAGTGGCAATGGAGACAAGAAGACAACAACAGTACAGCACATACCTTGATGGTGTCGTAATGGTTCCACCCAACTTCAGAAGAAAGACGACCCAAAAGACAGTACTTGTGACCAGCTTGAAGCCTCAATACCCTGAAGACAAAAACAGAACAATGATTATAAATGCCACAAGTAATTTAACTTTAAGAAACCGAAAGAGGAAAACAAAAAGGGCAAGGTAAAAGGAACAAACTTGAGAGCATCAGGGATGACCATCCTCTTGACCTTGTCATATGGAGTAGGAACACCTTCAAATACCTTCAAACGTGCAAGTGCAGCAGCTCCACGCTTTGTTTTGTGTGGAATCATACTACAAAATCACATAACACACAACAACTATAAATCATCACTTCAAATGCACTGATATAGAATTACAAAAAAAAAAAAAAATCATTTGATTCCAAAGAGGTACTGAATCAACACCAGAAATTTAAATTAAGAGGCAAAAAGAGAGTGATTTCGAAATCTAATCCAAGAGAGTGAGATTAACGAACCCGCGAACAGTACGCCAGAAGATTTTGGAAGGAGCACGGAAGTGAATAGGACCATGGGAAGGTTTAGTGTTCATACGTTTGCGAAGAAATCTCATGTACTTCATTTTCTGGCGAACGAGTCCACCGGAGAGACATATCTCTTCGCACCGGACAATGACAACCTTCTGTCCATTGAGAAGCTCTTTGGCCGTGATCGATGCCAAACGGCCAAGCATGTGGTGGCGCGCGTCGACGACAACGCGCTTCGCACATATCCCTGATCCTGACACCATTTTCGTCTGTGTTGTTGAGCTTGAGCGGCTGGGTGAATACACTCAGGAAATTATATTCGAAGAGAGCTATTTTTGCTAACTAGGGTTCTTGGGGGCATTGTCGTCATTTTCGTAAGCTGTTCTTTTTTAAAAATGGGCCTTATCAAATAGATGTTGTTTAGTCCAGTGTATAAAAGCCCCATGATCGATCGTTTAGGAAAATTTTTGTTTTAAAAAATGTAAGTTATATGTTACCACAATGGGAAAAATGGTCATTAAAATCTTCAAGTTAGCATTTTTGTTGATTTAAATCACGAAGTTTTCATTTGTTGAAAAAAATCCTCATTCTTTTCTTGACTTCTATTTAAATCATGAAGTCTTGTTGACTTCACCGTTTGAAGTACAACATTAACTGGTCAGACGAAGATATTAAACGGAGTTAATTAGGCGTTAACGAGATCCGCTAATTACATCCCTAAATCGAACCCGATTATCAATTCCTCCCAAAATCCCCAAATCACAAACCCTAATTTGCGATTCCTCCTTTCTTCTTCGATTAGATCTTCTTTTTCGAATTCAACTGATGACTCCGGCTCCACAAACACCGATGTCTCTGAGCTAGAACTCATCTGTTGAACTCGAAGAAGAAGAGAAAAATTGAAGAAAAAAAGAGATTATCGATTGGGATTTGAAATTTGGGGAAAATGAGAATCGATTTCTCAATTTGGGGGGTTTTAAGACACCGTGGTTCGTAGCCACGTGCTCTAATCCTCTGAGCTACAAGCCCCACCCCGTCTCCACCTATTCCATATCTCCACCCCGTCTCCACGTTATAAACAGCGTCGTTTTGCTATTAACAAATCTCGTTAGCAGATAATTAACCACAATTTCTCCGTTTGGCCACTTAACGTTGTGTCTCAAAAGGCCAGGTCAAAGAATTTGCAAATTATTTGGAAGTCAACAAAAGATTTGGTTTTTTACCTCCAAATCCAGAGTTTGTGCTTTAAATCAACGAAAATGCTAACTTGAGGATTTTAATGATATTTTTCCCTTACCACAAATGGTTGGTCATCTGAATTTTATAGATAGGAATTGCTTAAAAACTATGGAACTTACATGTAACCAAAATGTTCATAAACTCTCTTTTTTTTCTTTTTCATAAACTTGTTACATGTACTTACAAGTGAATACATGAAGAAGAAGTTTCATTACAAGAATCTCAAGCGGAGGCAAGGATGTCGAGAGCAACTTCCTTGAGAGAAGGCATGGATTCTTGTTGATGAACACATATGTATTTGTTCCTTGTTCTCCTCAGTACTTGCCATGGACCTGGATAACATCTAATCGATTCAAAACACAAAACGGTTCAGCTAAAAGATCAAGAAACATGAGAAGATTAATTTGCAAGGTTTTCTTTTAGCAGAGACCTGAAAAGAACACCTCCTTTCTGTCCCTTGAAGTTGTGGATGTAGTACACAGTCTCCATCTTTGGAAGAAGTGTTTGCGTAAGTGCAGCCAGTTTCGGGTAAAAGAACTTTGGATAGTCTTTTATTTTGTCATTTTTCTTAAGGAAAACAAGAGTCTATCTCTTGATTCAAAGTTGTGATGAAAATGGAAAAAAAGGGTCTCTCTACTTTGTTTCATTGATGAGAGGCAAAAAAAGGATACAGCCTGATCGTATGCGGTCGAGTTCTCCATTGAAGATGATTAGTTTTCGGTCAGTGTTCACAACAGCTTCCTTGTAGAGCTCTTCCACTACGAGCATCTCTGATTGGCAAACAAAGGAATGAGTTAGAATGTGGATATTGTTAATAGGATGATGATGATAAGGGGTTTGTCAGGGAGTTACCGTTGACATTAAAATATGGGTATCCAACAAGGAACAGTTGGTCTTCTGACTTCACTCGATCCACCATTTTTACTCTCTCAAAGAAACCAAAGTCCTCAAAAAGAGAGGGTTTTGTTAGATAGTCCAGCTTAAAGTAAGTTCCCCCAAAGACAGTTTTTTGAGCAAATTTGACTTCGTTTGCTTCCGGGAAGAACTGAAATCAAATCATGTCACACAAGCTATTTTAACAAAAGACTTTGATAGACGTTAAAGCTATCATTATTTGGATAAGAAAAACAAGTAGATTACGTACAATTCTAGTGGTTCGAGCCTTCTCAGGAGGTAATAGGCGGTCACAAAACTCGCGTATCATATTTATACTTTCTGTCATTTCTGTAGCTCCTTCACCATCACCTAACACAAGTTAAACAGAACAGAAAACACTGTTGCTAAGATAACAAAAGCCAAAAAAAGGAAGCCTTCACTGAAATAGGATTATAACCTGGAACAGATGCTAGACCAGATGTTGGGAACTCAATTTCCTGTAAAAGGGTTCCCTTGGATCACGAAAAATAACCTAGATCCATTTTAAAACAACCATTGCAAAACTCACCATTAACTGTTTCTCATCCTTCATAGCCAATTCAACTGCTTCTTTGGCCTATATTTTTTACAAGCAAAATACATCACCCCATCATAGTTTAGCTTTACTAACAATGTTGCATAAAAAACCTGAAATCTATATAATCTTTCTACAACAACATTCATTACTTCAGACGGGAAACTATACAATGAAGTTGAACATCAGTCTATACTGTTACATAACTCAATATTGCTAACTGGTTAAAGACCCTTTAAGAGATTAAAAAAAAATCCACAAACAACACAATATAAGCGTACTTGGTTAATGAGCTCGACGTAATCACGAGGAAAAGGTACATTCTCCACAGAAGTGTTATACCCTCCAGAAACAGAACAAACACTAAACTTGAGATTCCTATTCATCTTGGTGACATCATTGTTCTTCCAATATAGACCACACAAAACATTCTACAAAACCAACACAGTCAATTGATTTTAAAAGAACACATTATAGTGAATGGATCAATTCTGTTGCTGTAAACAACAAATGCATGATTATTGCATCAAACAACAGATATACAACACTAATCAAAAGACATAAAACTTCACTGGTTTAGATGATTATTACAAGTCCAAGCAATCTAGAGACCGAAACAAAGCAAACGCAGAATTCTAATCGAAGCTAATTAGGTCTTTACGGGACTAACATAGCCTAAATTGAGAATCGGAGAGAGGTAAGAAAATGAAGACTGTCTAGGCAAATCAATACCGATTAGTGGTTAATGAAGCTAAGAAGTTAAGAGGCAAGTTAACTGATGATGTACCTTTGAGTTAGAGACCAGAGTTCCGGTGAGAGAAGCCGGTGAGAGTGAGACTGTGGTGGCGATGGAGAAGGACGGTGACATTAGGACCATGGAAATGAAATTGTGTGTGTGTGTGTTTTTTTTTTAATGGTTCAGAATTTTGTGGACTTGGGAGTATTATTTTTAGCCAAAATATTTGTGGAAAGCAAACTCCTTTTTTTTTTCGACAAATCAAATATATTATATCGTAAAGAGGTTTACATGATACATGAATCACTCATATACAATCATTGACACAAATATAGGAAATTGAACACAATTTTGATGAAAGAGTGGAAGTGACCCTGCTTTACAATAAAGCCTTACAGGCTAACAGATAAAAATCTGTTACGTCCCTCTTCATATACTCGTAATTGGCTATCACCTTATAGATGAAACTCCAAAATGCTTTTCGCATTACTTTTGTTAAAAGAAAAAACTGAAGAGTTGCTTGGAGTGATTCTGAATCTTGTCTTCTCAAACTCAAAACGATATACTGGAAATGCCTAACGCATCGTTGCCGATTATTGACCATGATTTTTCTTTTCATAGAAATAGAAATTCCCGACCAAAGGAAAGAGAAATCATCATCATCATAGTCACTCACCACCATTTTCCCTCCCATCACGCTCGTGTCTTGTTTTGGATAATACGAAGGACATAGCAATTGAATAAACCAACGAACCAGTTCTAGTAAAAGAAAGGCTTTCAACCGGGGAAAGTTATCACCATCATCATCATAGAAAATCATATAAATTACTATATATTACTATTAGTAACGTATATTACTAATATATTGCTATTATTTCGACGGCGGTACACCGCAGAATTAAATTATAAATTATTTTATTTTAAATAACAATTTTTAATTTATTTAGTTTCTAAATTTTCAATTAATTAACTATTGTCTAATTAATTTAGAATTTTGTTTAGAATTTTTTTTCATCTTACGTTTTATAAAGTTTATAACCTAACTATATTAAATTTGTTATTAGATATAATATAAGTTGTAGATTTGTTTTGTTCTCTAGAATTAAACGGAGGTATATGCCTATATAGTATGTTAATGTATATTTTATGTGTATTTAATTTTTTTTTTGAAATATTAAGAATGTGTTATAATATGTGTAATATTTTGTATTTAAATTTACATATAAACCAAATTAATAAAACCAAAAAAAATAAAAGAAAATTACAAATCTATTTAATATAAGATGCATGCCTTGAGATTAAAATAATTGCTTTTAGATAATGAATCAATTGAAAATATTTTATTTTATGGTTGAAAAATGGCAATGCCTTCTATCCAGTCCGCATTTCGGTTAGATTATAGACTTCATACTTTTGGGTTTTATAATTTTCCTGATACAAAAAAAGAGTTATTTACGAGATAAGCATTTTTTTTCATGGGTATTGTCCAATTAGGACTTTCGTTCCGTGCTTACAGATTTAGGCTTTCAGACGTAAAAATACGTATTTACCCTTCTCAAAACCTATCTCGCCTCTCTGCTTCTCTATTCTCAGTTTCTGAGAGCGATGGTGATGACGGATCTTGATTCTCTCTCGTCACTATGCCTTCCAGAAAGAAGATCTTTACTACAACTTATCGGCTTGTGATTTCGATTCCAAAAAGAACATCATGACTACAACCTCCATCATTCACTGCGAAGCTCTGAAGGTAATCCTGAAATCCCCAAAGTATGTGAAGAATTTGATTTTCATTTCTTTGTGCTTTTCTTGATGGAATAAAAGAAGGATTTTAATCGTCTATTTTGGGCATGTGTTAATTGACTAAGATTTAATCATCTTCTCCGATTGAATCGACAAATTTTGCTTCATCTTCTCGGACTAATATCCTAGATTCATGAATTGCTTATAATTCTGAAGCTCATCATGTGAATTGCTTCAACATCTTCAAGTTTTCTTTGTTTAATTTTCCCTTGGGTTCACCGTTTACTAGTCTTCTTAGGGTTTGGTTTCTATTGCAAAGGAGGAAGACTAATATTCACAATCCGTTTTAGTTTTCCCCTTGGGTTCACCATTTACTAGTCTTCTTAGGGTTTAGTTGCCATTAAAGTACACCTTGTGTATAGTTTGTATCTCTGTAGTATTGTTTTGTGTCTTTACATATGTACTTCAAGTTTTATGTTGAAAGGAGTTGGTTCTGAATTTTGTTGGACCACGAATAGAAACACAAGATGTTGAATCGAGGAGTATAGGTTTGCATTAATATTTTATAATGACCTCCATAAAATTTGTAGATTTATTGATATAATATGCCTCTTTGTTTAATTCTTGTGTTGATCCTACAGGTGTTAGTGACCATTTTTGCTCGCTAGGTTTATAGTTTTCTGGATAAAAAGTGACCCACCATATTGTTAAGGAGTGGATTATTAGCCTTCGTAGATAAAGTTTTGCTATGTTACTTAGTGAATACATATATTGTTTCTATATAATTTCCTGTGTTATCCTTCGGTAGTTACAGTTTTCTTTGTGGTTTATTCGGTGTGTTTCTAGTGTTCATTTTATATGATTAGTTTGGGTTCCCTTAATTCAATTTATTCTTAGGGTATAGAATAGTTTGGATAGTAAGTGTGTGTTTATGTTATATGTTTGGGTTCCTTCAAAGTTTGGTCCCAGTTTTTCCTATGGTATAGTGTTGTTTGTTAAGTGTACGTATTCAAATTGTAACTTCTTTTATAACTTTCAAGTCGCTCGCCCTTATTATTTTGCTTCTTCTGTAGGATTATGAGGCATCCACCATTGCTCAAGCTCTAAAGGTCAATGAATATGTCACCAAGTTTGGACATGTACATATGGTGTAATGAATCTTCAAATAGAAATACTGAAATTTTGCAGTTCAATTACTCTGTTATTTCAAAGTGAATGTTTTGTCTGTTTTATGAGAGACTCAAATTTTGCACTTTCGATAATCTTACCCTGTTTTTCGATTACTCTGCTTTGTGAACTAAACAAACTGGTACACACTGTCACCAAATCCCGCTTATCAACAAGAGGGATATAACTGTCATTTTGTTTTACCAAAAATGCTAAATCCAGAAGTACGGACAAAAATGCCTAATTTCTAATTTTTTGTGGCACAAAGGCCATTCAGACAATTACCCCTACAAAAAAATGAGGGAAATTTTCATAATCTTAACTTAGTCTGAAAGACTATTTATAATTTCATTAATGTATTATCTTTAACTATTTTCTAATGATATCAAGTAATATATGATAAAGTTTTTATTAAAAAATAAATTATCTGTTTTAATAGTGTAATAGATTTCTAGAAGCCAAACCCTAAAATACTAGCTCATAAATTTTCAACTTTTTTTTTTGCACTATATATATATTTCCAATTTTCAAAAATCTGTTCTGCTTTTAAAAAAAAAAAAAAAAAACGAACTTGTCGATTTTAATTGGACTAGACCAGGTTAGGTCGAAGAAAGTGAAACTGGGTTGGGCTAGATTTAGAGCTTGGGAGAATGAGACCCGTCCACCTGAGAGCTTCATAGGATAAAAACTTCAAGATTCATGTGTTTGCATTGCCACATTGGATGCTTGTTTGGTATGTATGTTCAACACACACACACACACACAAGAAGAAAAGGACCTTTTATATGAAAAGGAGACCAAAGCAATTAATAATGACAATCAAAGCGTTAAATGCACGAAGCAATCACATCGCGTGCAACCATACATATTATGAATGCCTTCATAAAGGATCTCCTTTCGTTTCATGTTTATTGTCTCTCTCTTTTTTTTTTTTTCATGTATTTTATTGTTAAGGTTTGGTATTGACAAGATATTTAAATATCCGAATATTTCTAATCGTAAAAGAACCATCCGGATCCATTGTACACATGAAGATTTCTAGATAATTGATCTGGAAAAAAGACAAAATAATGTAATTCAAAAAACAAAAACAAAAATTAAGTGTTGTATAAAGTTTTAACAACTATTCATTTTTGTTGTTTTAAAAAGTTTTTCTATACTAACATATTTATCAAAATCATACTATCATACTATATCTACGTGAGCTTTGGGTTAGGAGTAAATTAAAAAATTTAATTTATTACACATTGAAAATGTAGAATGATATTTTTTGTTAAACAAATTAAAATTTCTAAAATACCATTCTTTATAAAACAAAAGGAGTATTTTTTTTTAAATACCAAAACATATTTGGGAAAATTTATATATTTATATCTATGTTCTAAAAAAAATATACGTCAAATTAAATTTACATCGGTTTCAGATATAGAACTTGTTAATTTCAAGTTTTACCTGAATTGAAACTCTGAATACCCAATATTCCGAATCAAACCAGATCTAAATGTAGATGTTGGATGTCCTTTGCTTATATGGTTAGATAACTATCTTCCATAAGTTGACCTTTGCATTTCTCCTTTTGTTTTCTTTGCAAAACATTCTTTATCTTTGGCTTTCAATGGTTGTATGAATGGTGTAGATGGGACTATACATACCATTATGGAGCAGATTAATATGAAGTTTATAATGGTATGGAGCTTTTGAGGAGTGGAATGAAAAATACAGACCAACAATGAATTTACATTGGTATGGAGTTGTATATGGTCAAATGTGTACTAATTTGGAGATTTTTGGCAATCAACAATGCATACTATTACTCGGGTTAGAACATACTATGCAACCATTCAAAGAATTTATATTTTGGTTAAAAACCATTATTTATCTTTTTTGTTTTTTTTTTTTTATGAGCAAAATGTCTTTGGGAAACTTGGACTTACATCATGATTCTGATATTTCAAGGTAAATCTATGAAGAAAAAGTTACACCATTCCTTTGCAATATCTAAACCAAAGAACATCACACATTCACATACCTACCTACCAGTGGTCCACTCATGTTGCTTATGGCCTTATGATAATCATTTTCTTTCACATTCCCATCATCTCCGGGAGGAAACAAGAATTCCCACAATTTCGGTCGCTGGTATATCTTAAACAGATTTTATACTTTTAAAGTTTTAACTTATATGAAAACGTTGAAACGTGACTTTCAACTTTATAATATAGAACTAAAAAATCATGAAAATGTAACTTAATTTCATAACATATTTAAATTCATGAGAATGGTGGTAACAAAAGTAAAAAACACGGGACTGTATTTTGCTGAAGTAAAACCCACACGGACTGTTACCAACTTGCCATTAAGTTAATTTTTCTTTATGGTCTAACAAACTGTTAAAAACAATATTTTTTTAGAACAAAGCTTCGATTGCTTGTTTACATTTACAATGTGTTTTTGTACGGGAGGAGAAAGAGTTTTGGACCCGGTCAATATAAGTTATTTATGCTCAATTTTGATGTTTAGCTAATAAGAAGCAATCAAAGAAGGGATTCAAAAATAACACACAGAGAACAAGCTAAATAGAAGCAATCATAGAAGGGGTTCAAAAATAACACACATAGAACAAAACACAACATTGAATACTGGTAGTGCCGACTTGCCAAAATAAAAAATAAACGAGTGAGTGGACTGAGGAAAGATTTGACTTGGTCGACTAAAAAACACATTTTATTGTGTTAAAGATTGATACTAAAAAGACAATGCTTTTGTTTGTACCTAAAAGCCCTAATCAAAATTGAAAGGTAATAATGGAGGTGGAGAAGACATGATTTCACATAATCATCTCCGCATCCTCAGCTTTTGATATTATTAATTACATTTTTTTATAATTAATCTTCTTTAGACCCACCCATCATCCAGTATATTTTATTTTAAAAATTCATTAATTTTTGCTTTTGTTTTTGTTTTTTTCTGAGATATGAATTCTCTATTTCCTTGTTGCTATTGTAACTTTCAATATTATTCAAAGACTAGTATTATTTTTCTAACATAATTAAAATGTTTTATTTTTAACAACTAAATATATTTTAAATGTTATTAGTGTCTTATCAAATACCTAAACAAATAAAAAAATAAATGTTGTTCTCTAAAAATAATCATCATAAAAAAACAAAAACCCTTAATACGTGATGATGCATCTACTCATGTTTTAATTTAGTGAGTTTTGTTAAATTATTTGGAAAATAAGTAATTATCACGTACATTAAAGAATATATATAGAAAAGGTTTGCATTAGTAACGAACTAACCTTGTTTCACTTTTCCGTTCAAGGTATTGAACCTGTGAATCATCAAATCAGAGTCATCAAATGGTAAATAGAGGAAAAATCTAACCAAAGAATCAACGAAAGAGATGATTATGATTAAGCAGTAACCAGTAGTGCTTACCCCATTATTACGATTTAAAGCTTCAACGCAGCAACGCTACGTACGAATGGCTACAGAGTCTCTTCCAAGCCATGCATCTTATTTGATACAGTGATTTCTAATTAATCTCATGTAAACAATTTAATGCAAAATAAGGATGTAAATAATATAATAAATAACGATAATGGTAAAAGGTACCTACCTTCTAATTCCCATATACAGTAGAAAATGCGAGCCCTTTGCATGGAAAGCGACTGTGATCCGCACAACCAATCCCTTTCCCCAATCAAAATTTTCTTTAAGGCTTCTCATCAGGGGAAAAAATCTCTAGTGGCTGTTATCGGAGTATTATACCAGCGACGGACGTCTAACAGTATGACTGTATGAGGTTGGAATTGGAGGTTGAGGTTTAAGAGGTAAGAGAGTCGGGGAGGGACAGAAAGGGTGGACGTATATTATATCTCAGGAATTTGTTGGATATGTAAGCGATGGTCCCTTTCCATAGCAGTGCCGTGAGACACCAGAGAAAATTTAAGGATCTAAAATTTATGGGAATAAATGATATGAGTCTGAGTTCTTAGTAAAATTATGGAGGAAGTTGTTTCACCAATCTTGGGATCGTGAAAACGTGGTGATGGACTCATAGGAAAAAATTTAGGTGTTTTAATATATATTTTTGATTAATATAGCAAAATTAGAAAATTCATAATAAAAGGGGGTTGACCGTGTGAAGTTGATTTTTTTCTTTTCTAGTTTGTTTCTTAATTAATAAAGTATGCAGTGTTAAAAAAAAACTGTTTTTGTTTTTCTATTTATAGTTTTTTCACATAATTTCATTTTATTTATATTTATCTTTAATTAAAATATAAAATAAAAATCTATGTGGCACAGTCTAATTGGCTAGGTGACTTGTGCTTTATAGGATAAAAGATTTTTAAACTACGAGTATCTCCAACACATTTCTTTAAATTTTCATTCTATTTTAGAGTTTGACTTTTTCCCCTATTTCTCTATTTTTACACTAAAACAAATATTTCAAATATTTTGTTTAATTATAAGTTTTCATAGTGACCCTCTATTTATTAAAATTACAAATTTAATCTAAATATAATGTTTAAGATATAAACAATAATTTACCGTATTACTTTTATTTCAATTTTCGTATACAACAAAATTACAAACACAACATTCATTAATTATTATAAAACATAGGACATAGATATCTGTTTATCCATAGTGATATAAATATATTAATTTAAGAGATTGATTTGTAAATAACAAGGTTAAACTCTAAAATGGAGAAATAAATTGAAAATCTCCAAATATATAGGAAAAAACAGAAATTTCTATTTTGGACAAGTTTGTTTTTCTTTATATAGAATTTGGAGATGAAAATGGAGCGGAGTTTGATATGATCTAGTCGAATTACTTTATTAATAAAATTTGTTATTATTATGTTTTTTTTTTTTTTCAAAAGTGAATTCTCTATTCCTTGTTTTGGTTGTAAGTTGTAACCCTTAATTTTTTTAGCTTATTTAATGATGGTTAAACTAAACGAATTACTACACTATTTATAGACATTTTTCAATGGAAAAGTCTATCTTTAGAAGTATCCGTTACGTCGGTATATGTATGGGACATACAACGATTAATTAAGTACGCGAACGTGAATGAAGTAACGTTGAACGTGATTCGGGCCCTACTTGGTTCAAGCAAATAACACTAATCGACATCACACGCAAAACGCAACGCAACGCAACCCCCAGCTAACAAACTCTAAAATTTGTCTGATCTCAAATAAATATTTGTTACTATTTTAGATGGGTGAGTGTGACTTGTAAGGCATTTTTCATAAAATTAAATTAATGAATCTGCCCAACTTATTTGTACGTAACCTAAGGTAGTTGGAGCCTAAAGGGACTATTCGAATTTTATATAGAAACTAAAATCATATGTACTTTGAAAAGTATAAGCTGTGTGTGACTGTATGTATTGTCGGGTGGTTGTATTGTAATTTGTAAAGTCCTTGCAAAGTAAGTCGAATAAGATCTCTCTATTCGGATAACTTTAAAATACAATAGAATAAGTTTTCTCTGTCATTTCTGGAATTAGTAGAAACTCGGACGGCTTAAGTTGGTTGACGTACGTTGAGCCAAATTCTAATTATGTATCTTTGGTTCAATGCTGATCCAGATCATTCAAGGTTATCAAAAGAAATATTTCTTTACGATTAGGATCACTTAAGAAGAGTTTCATGACTTAAACTTTATGTTTGATATAAATAAATAAGGGATGATTTATATTTGTATCCACCATCTTGACCATTTCTATCTTTTTGAAAGGTGGACCCAAGGAAAAAAGTCCTATTGACTCGACTAACCAAGAATTTATTTTTGGTTCGCTCTCCAATGCCCGAATGCCGAATCCATCCATCACAACTCATAAGTTCCCTGAGTTCACAAACGTCGAAAAAATTCCAACCGTATAGTAGAATTCTAAAACCCATCCCCAACATATATACCATAAACAAATGTAAAATGAAAAAGTAGAACTAGTGTGTGTTTTGGAAAGGGATTCTATGCTTTCTACCCCTAAGAGCTAAGACAAAAATACAAAGATTATAAAAAATGATGACAAAGAGACAAAAGCAAACCAAAAAAGAGGATTTAGGATTGTAATAAAATTTCCAAAATCAACGCTCCTTTTTGTTCCCGCTTTAACTTTTCCCACTCTCAAATCATTTTACCTTTGGATTCAAGCCTCCTCACCTTTTTACTTTTTTTCTTTTGTTCTCTATATTGTTTTTTTTTTGTCATCTCTTATTAACATATTAAACTTGTCCATTTTACCTTCACTAGCTAGTAATTACCATTGTTAACTTCTTTAAATCTTTGATTCATTATTTTCTTTTCCCAAAATTGTAGAGAATCTTTTGTTTATCCCAAAGGAAACGGTGGCTAGATTCACGTTTGACAATGTTGATTGAAAAAGGTTTGATCTTGAAATTTCAAAAGAGGGAAAAATGTAAAGGAGAAATATTTGGAGAGACACAAGAAGTGAGTCAAGGGACCCAACAACACAAAGACAAAGACAAAAACTTTGGATTTTGCCAAATACTATGATTAATGCTCATTCAACACTCCCATTACCATTTCCATCATCATCATCACCCTCTCTCTCTCTCTCTTTCTCTCTCTCTGGTTTTTGGAAATTGCCTGAGAAAGAAAACAAGAACTTAACTACCATCACCAAACTAATCCACCTTCATCTTCTTCTTTCTCTGGTTTCTTGAACATAATTCTGCTTCATGGACAAGCATCATCATCAGCATCTTCTGTTACAGCATCATCAACATCTCCATCATCACCAGAAACTCTCTCTGGCTAAATCTTCCCGACAAAGCTGTAGTGAATGGTATGTTCTGTCTTCTTTGTTCTCTTGATGAGGTTCTGTAACTAACTGAAACAATTTTTAAGTTTCTCTGATCAAGACAACTAGTGTCTTTTCTATGGCTCTGTCTCAATCTTGCTATATGATGTTCTTTCCTGTAACTTCTCAGGATCTTTCGAGACGTTCCAAGTGATATAACTATAGAAGTTAATGGAGGAAACTTTCCTCTGCATAAGGTATATTCATACTTAGAAGAACACAACCTTTGTTTCTTTCTTAAGTAAACCGTTATTTAACCAATAAAATGATTCTCCATTTCTCCAGTTCCCTTTAGTCTCTAGAAGTGGAAGGATCCGGAGAATAGTTGCAGAACATAGAGATTCAGATATCTCCAAAGTGGAGCTTCTTAATCTCCCAGGAGGAGCAGAGACGTTCGAACTAGCAGCCAAATTCTGTTATGGGATCAACTTCGAGATAACTTCTTCGAACGTTGCTCAGCTCTTTTGCGTCTCTGATTACCTCGAGATGACGGAAGAGTATTCCAAAGACAACTTGGCTTCAAGAACAGAGGAATATCTTGATAGCATTGTATGCAAGAACCTTGAGATGTGTGTTCAAGTTCTGAAACAATCCGAGAATCTTCTCCCTCTTGCAGACGAACTCAATATCATAGGTAGATGCATTGATGCCATTGCCTCCAAGGCCTGCGCTGAGCAGATTGCTTCGAGTTTTTCACGGTTGGAGTATAGTAGCTCAGGGAGGCTTCATATGAGCAGGCAAGTAAAGAACACTAGTGGCGACGGAGGAGATTGGTGGATTGAAGATCTTTCGGTTCTTAGGATTGATTTGTATCAGAGAGTGTTGAATGCGATGAAGTGTCGTGGCGTGCGTCCAGAGAGTATAGGAGCTTCTTTGGTTAGTTACGCTGAGAGAGAACTGACAAAGAGATCTGAACATGAACAAACCATTGTTGAGACAATTGTTACGCTTTTGCCTGTCGAAAACCTTGTGGTTCCAATCAGTTTCCTCTTTGGGTTACTGAGAAGAGCAGTGATTCTTGAGACTTCAGTTTCCTGCAGGCTTGATCTAGAGAGAAGGATCGGTTCTCAGCTTGATATGGCAACTTTAGACGATCTCTTGATCCCGTCTTTTCGTCACGCAGGAGACACTTTGTTTGACATAGACACGGTTCACAGAATCTTGGTAAATTTCTCGCAGCAAGGAGAAGATGATAGTGAGGATGAAGAGTCTGTGTTTGAATGCGATAGTCCACATTCGCCTTCACAAACGGCCATGTTTAAAGTTGCAAAGCTTGTAGACAGTTATCTTGCTGAGATTGCTCCCGATGCTAACCTTGACCTTTGTAAGTTCTTGCTCATCGCAGAAGCCTTACCGCCTCATGCTCGCACTCTTCATGATGGCTTATACCGTGCCATTGACCTCTATCTTAAGGTAACTTTCTATAAGAAATATTCACTTTTCTTGTTTGTACAATATAATTATGTTAGTTTTATGCTCTCAGGCACATCAAGGGTTATCAGATTCAGACAAGAAGAAGCTGTCGAAACTTATCGACTTCCAGAAGCTCTCACAAGAGGCTGGAGCACATGCAGCACAAAACGAGCGGCTTCCCCTGCAGTCCATAGTTCAAGTTCTATATTTTGAGCAACTGAAGCTTCGAGGCTCCTTGTGCTCGTCTTACTCAGACGAAGAGCCAAAGCCAAAACAGCAGCAACAACAGTCATGGAGAATCAATAGTGGAGCTCTCAGTGCAGCAATGTCGCCCAAAGACAACTATGCCTCTCTGAGGAGAGAAAACCGGGAACTGAAGCTCGAGTTAACAAGGTTGAGAATGAGACTCAACGACCTAGAGAAAGAACATATCTGCATGAAGAGAGATATGCAGAGGTCTCATTCACGCAAATTCATGAGCAGTTTCTCAAAGAAAATGGGAAAACTTAGCTTCTTTGGGCATAGTTCTTCGAGAGGATCAAGCTCTCCATCAAAGCAGTCTTTCAGAACAGATTCAAAGGTGATGGAGAGAACTTGCGCAAGCACAGATTAGCTCAGTGTTTCTCATTTTCTCTTACCTGTTGCTGCTTTTTTAAGTGAGTGCAAAGACAAAACTTATTGAGATTAGTGTGAGAGTGAGTGAGTGATATTTTCAATTATCGAGTTCAAGACCTTGTAAATGGATTTGATGATATTGATATAAGACAACAAAGGTAGATGACTTAAAATCAAAGGTCTCTCAGTTGATTGCGAAAGAGAATATAATGATGTCTTACAAGACAGACAGAGAGAGAGATAGAGAGAGACAAAGAGAGTTTAACCACGTCGTACAGAAGCAAGCAATCACTTCGGCCTCAATACAAATCTTCAAGAAGAAGGAGTCTTGGTCTTGGTGTAATACCGGATGCCAAAAGCCAAGCCCAAGATTAGAAGAGGAACGAGGAACTGAAGGAGCTTAATGAAAAAATCGGAGCTCTTATCCTGAGTAGCCTCAGCATTCTTGGAAGTAGGAGCAACAAACTTAGCTTTAACAGGGACAGTAGCTGTGTCAATATCACCCACATAGTACTCATCTAGCATAGCTTTTGCAGTAGAACTGTGTCCGACATCCTCAAAATCATCGGTCGCGTCTTTCCCTGGGAATACCAACAACAACACATTTCTTGTAAAAACATAAAAAAAAACTATCTATCAGGGCTATGAGCAAAACATGCAAGATCTGTACCTGTAGAAGTCAAGATAACCTCATCACCACCAGGATGATCATCCAAGAACTTTGTCACATCATAAACCTATACAAACCATCAAAAACGAAACACACACAAAAAAAAAAAAAAATGTAAACTTTGTGATCATAGTCCCTAATTCAACACTATCAGAGACATAAATCAAATGGGGTTCTTCTTATCAACAGATACAAGATCAAACAGAGACATGAAGTGACCTACTTAAGCAGCGCTAACTAGTAAAACTATCACAAATTCAAATACGAATCTCGCAACATAAGATCAGATCTAAACCCATAATTGTTTTAACATATAGTGAGATGCAAAAGATCGTACTAAAATCCAAGTTTACATATTTTTCAGAATCTCGGATCCAACGAACAAAAAGATGCAAAATCATCGGATCAGAATTATGATGATAAAGAGTAGAAGAAGGAAGAGAGACCTTGCCGTCGATGACGATCCAACAGTCTTTGGAGCTACTGTGCTCAGAAACCTCCGACAAGGTGAAAACTTTGCCGTCTCCGCCCATTCTCCGATGATATGAAGAAGGTTCACAGAGAGGTGAGGGTTGAGAATTG
>NC_025686.1:12564468-12578221 GCF_000633955.1 Camelina sativa
TTTTTTTTTTTTTTTTTTAATTTGGAATCTGATTTTGGGATCTTTCTTTCACCAACCGTCTTAAGGTAAAAAAAGTGTTGTGATCTCATCTTAGATGGGGTCGCCAATAACTCAAATCAATGTACAATAATTAGCATTTAATTAAATAATCCGTTTTCCGCGTGTAATATATATTAATTTGTTACTTGTTAGTGGTAGTATTTAACTAACGTGGATATCCCCTTTTTAATAAAGAGAAATATCTTATATTAGCATCAATCCAAGTTTTTCTTCCAAACATAGCACACCCTCTTAAATATTACAAAAATAGCATTTGTGAATATTAAGATATAATTAAGATATATTAGAAAAATACCAAAATAAATTACGATTTTGTAATCTCTCTACCTTCTTCGTCGTTGTGCGTCATCGTCTCCGGTGGGCTCTCATCATCTCTGGTGGGCTCTCTGACTGCTCCAATCTTGCTTTTGAAATCTCTGATGGCTCCAACATCTCTGGTGAGTTATAATCTGTCGAGTTAGAGATAGAGATCGACAACAATGGTCGTTTCAAGGCCATCAATGTATCTGGATCCGACGATGCTCCTTACAAAATTAACAACAGTGGTGGTTCAATTGGGAATAACACGCAGGAACTTTGTCCACGACTCCATACAAAATCTCGATCCGATCCAATCCGATTACCACTTGTCTCAATTTTGAACCAATTAGTTGGTCTCCCAGCTGCTCACAAGGAGCGATTCTTTTTCAAAAACTTTGTGGCTACGGTGAGATTTATCCACTGGATTCAGAAGTTAGAGTTTGTGATGAGTCTAAAACAAGGGATGTTGCGACGCGATTGAGTTGAGGGAAGGTGATGAGTCTAAAACGACACTTTTTCTGGTCGTCGTTTTGATGATAGGCTAGAATGATGATTTTGCTTGGTTTTGAGGGACAATGGTGATTAGTTTTTAAAATGTCAATGTGTTTTGATTTCAGTACGATGAGTGCATTAAGGATTGTGAAAAGGCAGTGGAAAGGGGTAGAGAGCTTAGTTCAGATTACAAGATGGTACCTAAAGCTTTGACTAGGAAAGGGACTGCTTTGACCAAGATGGTGAATTGCTCGAAAGATTATGAACCTGCAATTGAAGCTTTTCAGAAAGCTCTTACAGAGCATCGAAACTCTGATACATTGGAGAGACTGAACAAGGCAGAACGAGCGAAGAAAGAGTGGGAGCAGAGAGAGTATTTCGATCCCAAGATTGGGAATGAAGAGTGTGAAAAAGGTGCTTGATTTTTGCAGGTTTAAGATTCGAATCATGGTAGTTGCCAAAGAGCTCAGCTTTTTATTTTTTTTATGAAAGCCATCATGAATTTAAAGGATCATTCCTAAACATCATCACTCAATCCTTCATGAATAATTTTTGAATCTTTTTTTTTTTTTGTGGTGCCTTAATGTATCATAGATTACTCCACTATGATGAGTTTTATGCATTAATTGTTTTTCAAACATTATGAGGTTTATACAGGAAACATCTTTAAAGATGTAATTTAAAGATGTAATCTCATATAATATTTCAATAATTTTTTTATGAAAACGATCCTGAATTGCAAGGAGTCATTCCTGAATATTGTTGTCTCTTTCCTAAATTTTAAATAAATGTATTTCTAAATGATTTTTTTTTGTTTTGCTTCAATGTGTCAAATATTAGTAGATTACTCCATTAGTAAGTGGTAATAACTTTTTTTTATGCACATCTTGATGTTAGAAAATCCAAAAAAAATTATGAAGGTCGTCTTGAAGTTCAAGTAAGCCTTCCTCAATTTCATAGAATCTTTCTTGAATTTCATAGAATTATTCCCAAATTTTTATAGAATCGTTCTTGAAGTTCAATCACTGCTAAAACTAAGTGCTAACACATAAACATATGACATAGTCATGACGCATAAACACAAAAGTACAAAAACAATCCAAAAATGTTTCACAAGCATCATACATGTCTAAAAAGAGATAAAGTAAAACTGGATAAAGGAATATAATCCTATGAAATGTCAACACACTCTCTTTAAATATATCCAAATCACACTTGCATCTTGTTTCGTATGTAGCTTGGAGAAATCTTCAATCCTAGTTTTTGCAATAAAATTGAAATCTAGAAATATGTTTGAGGAAAGTCTTCCTGAATTCTCAACTGTGCTTCCTGAATTTTAAAAATACGAACAAACCTTTTATTTTCTTGAATTCTCAACAATCCTTCCTGCAAATTCATCAATGTGGACATCCGTATAAGCTTATATCTCACAATCTTAGTCCCAAATCTAGCAATTTGAAACCTTACAAGAAAAACCAGAGTACCAATCAGAGAAAAGCATGCAAAAGAAATAACAGTTTGTAAATTAGCTCTTCTCAGCATAGAGAGAGAGAGAGAGAGAGAGAGAGAGAGAGAGAGAGAGAGAGAGAGAGAGAGAGAGAGAGAGAGAGACCGAACTGGAGATGCAGAGACCAGAGTAAAGCAGGAACGTTAGAGGAGAAGCCAATCCAAAATCGACGAGAGACGCCAACTTGAGAGCTACCAACCACGCCACTATATCAATTCACAACCTCATAATTTTCGAGTTGCGATCAAACAACAAAAAGCACCAAACAAAAAGAAAATATATGGACATCTACCACCACCATTGTGAGTCTCCGCCATATTTTTGACCCAATCTCGAATCTCAAGGAGGATGAAAATTTTATATTTGTAATCGTCGATGAGATAAAAAGATAATTATATTTAATGATTAGATTTCCCAGAATTAAAGATTTATAATTTTGTGCTAGTTTTGGAACATTCAAGAGTGTGTGCTAATATTGGAAGAAAAACTTAAAATTGTGCTATTTATGAGAATCTCTCTTTAATAAAAGGGAAGTACACAATATAGTTTTTGTAGACTTTATATTTTTAATAAATGGTTACAAATGGGTTATAGATAGATTATAGATTAATTCATATCCTTTATACTATAAAGTACAAGTCACTCAACCAATAATTCTTTGACACATCAGTAAAAAAATTATTTTTACAAACTATCATAATAAAAAAAGATCGTGGAGAAAAAAAAAAGCAAAATTACATAATTGAAACAAATTCCTAAAATCCAGTTAACGTGAAAACAAATTATTTTCTAAAAAAAAAAAGTAAAATCGTGGTAAAGAAAGAAAAACAAAACAAATTATATAATTATTCAACTAAATATAAATTAGTTGATCAATTAAATACTGACATGTGGGCAAGTTTATCAAAATTAAACAGAAAGTTAATTAAGAAAAACAAAGTTAATTGATAAAAAAAGTGTCAGTTTTCCTTTTACTACTACGTTTTATGGTGGAAAGAAAACCATTCTTACTATCTTTTTTTAATCTCTCTTCTTCTCCAATATCAGTTCTGAGTTCTCTATTCCATTTTTTTATTTCTTCATTGATCCTTTTCCAATTATCACTAAAAACTAGAGAGAAAAGCCATTTTTAAGAAAGTCAGAGGAAGTTAAGATATTCATTTTTGAGGCGTTTGTGAAAGTAGAACATCAATTCCAAAGATTTACTGCCAAATGATTTTTTATTTACACCATGTTTTGGGTAAGGAACATTTTTTTTTTGTAGTGGAGGTAAAATTGTTTTCATGTTACAACCAAATAAAAAGTAAATTTTATATCTTCTTATCTCTAATTTATCTTCTCTACCTTAATAGCATAATTACTAAGTCAACAATTTATGGCATCTTTAAGATTTTTCTTTTGCTATCACTAATCTTTGTGTACTATAACTCTATTTGTGACATATTATAAAATTAGTTAACGTGTGCCATGTAATTGTAATTTGGGTTTGTTAACCATTAAAATAAAAATTTCCTACATTTGTTTATTTTTGTAAAATTTGTAATGCAATTAAGATAATATGATATAATTTTGGTGCATAGCACCGGGTATAATACGAGTATTATGTAAATCGGTTACACCTAAATATTAGGGATATTCCAAATTGATAATTGATATATTAATGGTAACAAATAAAATCATGGATATTCCAAATTGTATTTTCGGAAGATTTTAATTAGTCCTATATCACGTTGTTTCCAAAGATTTTTAAACACGATATTACAAATTTATTTTTCACAGATTTTATCAATAGACCACAATGTTAACCAAAGATAAATTACGAAATTGATAGATTGATTGGTTACAACTTAAATATTGGGTTACAAGATTGATTACGAAATAAAATCTAACCATTGTTATAGCACGATTACTTATCTAGAATCATTAACAATATAAACTTACAAAATATGTGTCTTTTTTCAAGCCTTCATATTTAGTATATGATTTTATTGCATAATGTTTTATCTAAAATTTTTTTTTAAAAACAATCACATAAATTATATTTTATATAAAAATTAAAATATAAATAAAATGAATTTCAACCCGTGCTCTAGCACGGGTCTTAATCTAGTTAAAACTACTATATTGCTAAAAAATTAGTATGTTCCTACCAAAAAAAATTAGTGCATATCCCCTCCGTTTCACAAAAAGTGTCATTTTGACACAATGCACACAAATTAAGAAAAATAGAATTGTATCTGTTTACCCCTATTTAATAAGTGACTAATGGTTTAAATTCAATGAAAATGAACTTTGGGATAAAAGGTAAATTAGAAAATTTAGTATAAAAATTACAGTGGAATTGTAAAGTGACAGTTTTTATGAAACAAGAAAAAATCTCCAAAATGACACTCTTTGTGAAACACAGAGAGTATGTTATACGATAGCTTCATTTCTAGTGTTTTCTTAAAAAGAAAATTATGTTAAAAAGAAAAGAATGCTAAATACATGAAGCAATCAACTTTCTATAATAAGCAGTCACCTTATAGATTCATTATAGAATTTTGCTGATGTTGGAACTCTCCAAGAGTTAGATACAAAGTTAGAGAACTATATTCAGTATATTTTTTTTGATAAAGGATGACTAATGGAAGGGAAATCCCTCGATAAAAATCCCGAATTAGATCTCAAAGTGACGGGTTAGTGTGAGTTTATTATCAATGCGGTAAATAAAAATGAGATCAACAGAGTTCTTTTTGTTGTTGTATATCTGACTTTCACTTGATGTGCTTTGCTTGATGGAGGTAGACTATGGAAGGTGAGCCCAAAATTAAGCTCCTGTGATCCATTTCGTGCAACTTGTCAAAACGGTGTCCAACGTGATATGGTTAGAATTACATGTAATGGCAGCAGAAAATTACTATACTGTATATATACGCCCCAGCAACAACTTGTAACATGTGATGTTTAACCGCTTTATATCCAATAAAACTAGGGGGTCGACATTTAAACCTAACAAACCGACCAAATTATCCCAAACCGATTAAACATAAATTCATGCATCAACCCATATCAATAACCCAAATAAATCTACTTGTGTGTTAATGGAATGTGAAAAAGTATATTATGGATTGAAACATATTACCATTGTACATAACATAGTCTTTACACTTACACATCTGTAAAACCATATTATTTTCAAGGGTCGAAAATTCGTGATGCTTTGTCCAAAAAAAAACCTGTTATTCCGCGGGTTAAAATTCATACTTTCAATGCATGCTTTGGTGGCTCACATTGAAAGACACTAAAGACATTGATTTTGAAGGATGAAGCCACAAGTTAGAGAAGAAGAAACGAAAAGACAAAAAGGCTTTCGTAATCAGTGCACCTCCTTTTTGGCTTTTTTCAACCAAATAGTTAAAAGAGTCAAACAAAACATTGAACAAGCTGAATTCAGATACCACAAGTGGTGCCATTGGTCACAGAGGTGATGTAAGCGAATCTATGTGTCCCAAAACATTATTCGTATAGTCAGCGAGCCCGTGATCAAACAAGAACCCGTGTACATATATGTATGTATGTATGTATGTATGTATTTTAACATTTCTTGCATTCACTTTTTCACTTCAAGAGATTAAAGAAAACAAAGAGCAATGATTGGTTTCTAGATAAGATGTCACAGTTTTCAATTTTTCATCCCATTGGTTTTGCCAATTTCCAAGAGACGTTAAAAAGTTAAAACAACAGAGATATTCTCAATAAACACTGTAACATATACATTTTTTTTGGGGTCAGTTTCTGTTTAAAACTCTCTTGTGCTATAATTTGGACTCTGATCTTACATTACATTACACAATATTCAATGTGTACCTCAAATATTTACACACACATTCACGTGCGTCATAATTATGGTAAAGAGAAGAAAAGGACCAATCTTGTGTAGTTGAACGAAAAGGATATGATTCAGATTTTGCACCTACCAAAATACACACGTGAACCTCCCAATTGGGTCTTACTTCTTCTGCATCTGAATCATTTTTTCTTCACTATATGCCAAGCTTTAACATTTTCACACACATCCCCATCAATCATCATTACATATAGTTTTGAATAAACATGAGAGAGACAGAGAAAGAAAAAAAAGAAACATTTGAAAGAAAACAGATGAGAAAAATTCACTAGGCATCTGAGATTAGTAGTACAAATGGTGTGAGGTTTCAGGTCGGTCCCTAAGCTACTTTCAAACTTGTTCTCTAACCACATTATTACTTAAGATTACATGATTTTTCGATGTTCGGTTAGTCTGTTAATTCCATCACATTCTTACTTCACACCATATCTTTTGGAGCTGCTTCCTCTTCAACTTCATGGAGTGACTTGTACCCATTCGTAGCGTCCGCTGAGGGGGACATCATTCACAATGTCGAAGTTGTACCTGAACTTTTTCAAAAACAAATGAGTGTTCATTCTCATCCTAATGACACACAACAAAATAAAGAACAAGCTTACTTCTCAATGAATAGCCTCTGTTGTTGCTGCTCTGCAAAAGCAAAGAACTCCTCCAGTTCACTAGTGGTTGGTATCGTGCTATCCCGGTCCCTTGTGTACTCTTTGGTTGGTGTGCGCATCGACCTTGTGCTAGACCCTGGTGTAACCATGATCTCATGATCCTCAACAAAGTTACAAGGCGCGCTCTCCCTTGTGCTGCAGAAAAAAAGAATCAGATAAGTAACTTCAATAACATTATCACCACAAAAGACACACAATGGAATCAAGAGTTGAACCAAAGCTAAACATTCAGAAGATAAAAAGAGGCTTGATTTAAGAAAACAACAAAAAAAGGTAGAGACTTTCTGAGTAATATGGTCCCATCAGATATTGCTATTGCAATAAATAACAAAGAGAAGGCAAAAAAAAAAAAAAAAAAAACCCATTGTCAACTAGCGAGGGACAATAGCCCCAAAAAAAACAGAGTATCCTACAAAAGTATTCCCCAAGTATGCAAAAAACACTAGGCCCCATGAACATGACACCACAGTACTTGAATTACACTTATGAGGAAAGTCTCAATTCTCATATGATCTTACATATTAAAAGCTTATGACCCTTTATACAACAACCCACTTTTTATAAAAAACGAAAACCATGTTTTAAACAAAGAAGTAAATCTCAGAATCATATCACTTCCAATGCCATTAGCCCATTAACAAAAGGTCTATTAACCTAATGAAATGCACAAAACAGGGTACAAAAATGTTATAAAGACGATAACTTTGTTAACATTGATAACCCTCTGCAATGAGGTACAACATGGGACAGACAACAATAACTCTAAAATATAAAATCAACCACCAAAAGAGACTCATACGGATGAAGCAGTAATAGCAAATAACCAGTACATCACAAGAGAGTAACCAAAACCAAACCAATTAGGGTAACATAAAAGACCTATTTCTTTCCGTTGTACTAAGCAAACACCATTGATTTGAAGCAAACAACAAAAGCTTCAGAGAAAGCTTTCTCATTTGAGCAAAAGTCCTATGTAAGACTTAAACTAAAATTAAGACAGAACACACAAAATCGAATTGGTAAGAAGATAAAATTAGGGCACCAACAAAAAAAACGAACGAACCTGTGTCTAGATTCAAAATCGAGGCTGTTATCTCCAGAGACTTGGGCACTCGCGGAATTATCAAAACATTCATCTCCATTACAGGTCTGAGCTACAGGAACCGAGTCAACCGAGTTAACAGAGTCAACGCGAGGCTCTTTGATTCCCGATTTACGAACTCTCGGTCTCGGAGGCTGCTGTCTCGGTTCAATCAGCGAAGAGGGTTTCTCGAGACGGCGGCTACGGAGCTGAAGGTAACAAGAAGAGTCGTCTGGTAGAGCTGAATCGGAAGCGGAGGAGTTGAGCCGCTTCAAAGCTAGGGTTTTGGCGGCCCTGGTTCGAACACCCATAGAAGTAGGCTCGGTGACCTCCATGACGCCAATTTTGCCGGTAGTTTTGGATTTTTTCATGTATTTCCCCATTTTTGGATTGGGAAAGCTTGAAAGCGGAAAGAGAAAATTGGGAGGGAAAAGCTTCGAGGAAGGAGAAGAAGAGGGAAAGTGAGAAAAATGGGAAAAAAAAGCTTTTCGAGTTTTTTTGTGTTGTGTGTCGTGTGTGGGGTTAAAAAAATAAATAAAAAGCAAAGGAGGAAATAAAATTTATAATTTTCAAATAAATATAAAAATTATTATTTTTTTAAAGGAAATTATCTAGAATATTGCATAAAAGTAGGTTTATTACTAGACTAACACATTTAGATTTCTGTGTTACTAGAATAACACATAAAAGTTTGCAAATTATTTCTATATCTGAGTTGTGTGTTTTATTACGATTTATGCCATTCTCTTTTAAAACGAAGATCGTAAAAGGGGAAAATAAAAAGATCATAAACCTAAGTCGATCTCTTGAATCTTTGTGTTGTTTGTCTTACGATTGTTGGGTTGAGATCAGCTATTTTTAGATAGCTTGCGGCGTGAAAAGAATCTGTGTGGAGGACGTTTGGCTGGAGGACCACTGACGGCGAGTTGACGGCGAGGTGGTTTGAAGTAGAGGAGGAGGGAAATAAAGCGATTTGCTCAGAGGTAAATTTCTATATCGTGGTTTAGTCTCTATTGCTTACGGTTTTCTTATACCCGAGTATTACATAATAGGCCTTGTATATTGTATGTTAGTTTTCTGTATGTTGTTGAGCTCTGTTTTTCGGAAGATATTTGTGTGACTTCATGTTGCTTCGTTGCTAATCTAAGCAACAAATGTTTTGTGATATTGAATTAATAACTAAACTAAAGCTTCTGTCGTAGATATGGGGTCAAGCAAGAGGTATCCAAGTAGGTTGTATGGGGTTGGTAATTTTCCACTGCCGATGAGAAGCATGCACCACGATTGTAGTTTGTCCAATCTTGGTGGTTTGAAAGGCTTTGTTGGTGATGAGGTGTATGACAAAATAAGAAAGAATTCGCAGCTGGGAGTTCTATTGGATCTAGCCGAATCTGACTACCTGTTTTGTGGGAAGACCATCCATTATCTATTGTCCAATCAATTGGCAATAAACATTCCTTCGGAGGTATGGTTTTTGGTTGGAGGAAAGCCGCTGAGGTTCTCTCTATATGAATATGAAGAAATTAGTGGTTTGAATTGTGAGAAGATTGATGAAACAGAGTTTGAAGTCGATCATACACCTTTATGGGCGGCTTTAAAGGTGAAAGCTTTTAATGGACCCAACTGGGAGGAGCTAGTTGAGGGTTTGAGAAGCTGCCGTGGGTGGTCTGATGAAATGAAGACGCAGATAGCTCGGTTGTATCTTGTTCATGTTGGAGTGCTTGGTTTATCAAGGAACAGTCGGATTCCTCTGGAATACGCTAAAAGGGCGTTGAATGAAGAAGCATTTGAGAGTTTTCAATGGGGTAGGGTTGGATTCAAGAGTTTAGTTGATTCCATCAAAGTCCTTGGGTTACCTAACAATGCTTATACCCTCCATGGATGTGTCCATGTATTGCTGATATGGGCATTTGAGAGCGTGAAGGTGCTGGGGGCTAGCTACGGGAATGTAAGAGAAGGTGTAGATTTGCCTCTGTTAAGGTGGAGAGGAGGGAGGCCAAGGAAGGATATCGAAGCCTTCATATCCGGGAGCAAACTCCTTAATAATGGGGAGGTATGCCTTCAATTTACGTATACATTATTTGTCTGCATTTTTTCTTTGTGATAGATTATTAAAAGTTATGGTATCTGAAATGCAGCTTCAGGTGAAGCATTTAGTACCTAAACCTTTGGAGTTCATATATCCAGATTGGCCAGGACAGTATTGTGTGTATGGTGTAGGAGAAGGTTTGAAGAAGAAACTGGATAATCTGCTGTTAGACGTGATCAATGGCGAAGTGGATGAAAGAGAATGGGATTGTGTAAAAAAAAGGAAGGGGGAACATACGAAGAAGAGGGAGAGGAGGCAACATGTTGCAGGGGTAAGTGACGATGATTTCCTTGAAACAGCCCCAACCAGCATCCGTAATGTCCCCAATAATGCGAAGGAGCAGAAAGAAAGTGTTGGGGACAAATGTTCAGCAGAGAAGGCGTCTGGAGATAATTATTCAGGTGTGCAGGGTGAAGATGGTAGTGGAAGGTTATTTACTATGGTTGAAACACTAGGGGCGAAAATGGATAATATTCAGATATCGTTTTCTAGAGCAATAGCGGAAGTTGTGTTCAAACTTCAAGGTATGGAGAGTAGGATGGGTAACTTTGAGAGTGACGTTCAACTATTGAAGAAAGTTGTTATCAACACAACGGATGGAGGAGCGCATACGCAAGGACCTCTTACATTAAGAAATGACGAACAAAAAATAGAGGAGGTATGATCTGCGTACCGTATTGATAAAATTGTTATTATATATCTATTGTTCAGTATGAAGTCTTTGTATTTATCTATTCGAGGAAACAATATCAATTTCAGTTTTGTGAAGTTGTATAATTTTGTAATTATTTTGATATATGATTTTTTTCGTACACACAATTTAGCAATTTGTATACTTTGTCTCTAGTTTAACAGCGTCATATTATATTTCAAATGTCTTGTATATAACGTCAAATACATGTCTTTTGTTTCAAGTCATGGCTATATCAGATAAAGCATTCGGACAAGGATGGTTATAAAGTTGCTAGTTGTGTTAGGAATCCGTTAGCCATTAAGGATAAGGTCATGTGGTCTGGGAGTATTAAAATCGAACCAGAGGACAGTGTAGAGCGAATTCCAAAGCAGATGGTAGACAGTGTACAGCGTGTCAAAAGAGTACAGAGTTGGGAGACAGAGGAAGGCGATAAAAGAGCAAAGTATAATGACAAAGTTGATGGAGCAGGTGCTCAACCCGTTCCTATTAATGTTATCCATCCGGTAAGTGGTGGTAACCCTGGCTCGTCGGATCGAAAGTGCGAATCTGTTGTGGATTTAACCAAGGGGACCAGCAGTCCTGCATCGTCTCATACAGTGAAAGATAAGGAGAAAGCCAGGTATTTTGCATATTTGTTACAAAAGGTGTTTCCTCCATCAAGAGAGCTTGATCTTCTATTAGTAGATCCAGTGGGCACCAACATAGGGTTAAACCCTAATGACGAATCAATGCGAGCTGCATTAATGACCCGACGTGAAAGCCACATTGTAGTCCTATCTCCCGCAGTGTACGATCCTTTTAGTGAGGCAAGTCCTGAGAAAATTGCAAAGCTGATGTCCTTCCTAACTGATGATTTGTAAGTCTTCATTTAGAGTTGTATATAATTAGTGTCTATATTCGGATTTGAGGACTACGATCTATAACTGATTTGTTAATTTTGGTATTCAGGGCTAAAGTACCTTGCACTGGAAATGCCGAATTTTATTTTCGCCTCCTGACCCCTAAACAATTGTGGCCAACTACAACATTCGGCTGGTTATGGGATGCGGTAAGCTTCGTAGCATAACATTTGACGCAGTTAACTATGGTATACTAATGCCTGATAGATGTCACTCGTGTTGCAGCACATGGTTACATGTATGCATATGTTCCGTATTAGGGGGACGCAAACGCCATCCCCATATAAAACAGATCGTATTGCTTTTCTCGATCCTTTGTTTGTTAGTATGTGGGCATTCGAATTCCCTAAAATGGAAGCCTCTAATCAATGGGTTTTTGGAGAAGGTTATTTTGAGACGTACGTGGGAAGGCTGCCAAAATACGGAATGACAAACAAGGTGTGGGTTGACGATGTAGACACCCTGCTCTTCCCATACAACCTCGATAACAACCATTGGGTAGCCATCGAAGCTGACTTAGTCCAGCGGAGGCTAAGAGTTTACGATAGCATAAACAGCGGTAGAACCGACGAGAGTCTACAAAAGAAGTGCAAACCGTTCGCAAAAATGATCCCACGCTTGATACAAGCATATAACCGGAGGTACAAAGATGAGCATATCGGGGCGGCGGCATTTAGTTACTACCGGGTGAAAACACTCCCACAGAACTATCAACAAGGTGACTGTGGTGTGTACACGTTGAAGTGCTTAGAGTGTATAGCTCTTGGAGTAAATTACACAGGCCTATGTGATGCGGCCATGCCTTCTATTAGGATGAAACTTGCTGCAGACGTGTTTGATGAGGTCCCAGACCGAGACTGCTTTCTCCAACTAGATGCTACGTCGGAGACAGTAGATTATCCGGAAGCTGAGTTCAACTCGGGATCAAAAAGTTGAAGAGGTTCCATGTACATTACCGGAGCAGTATGATTTTGCAAAATTGAAGATTGGTTTTACGCGTGTTGCTAATAGAAGATGCGTGTTTGGTCATTTTTTTGGTAACATGTGGGATTTGAGGATGTCGTTCTTAGATTTTCCGAGGTCTGGTCACTCACATAGCTCCTATCGGTTGATTGTAAACCCTCTTCAGGTGTAGTGTTTTTTGTATATTGGAGGGTCTAGATATGTATCATTATGACGTCTTTCTAACCAGTATTAGTATATGTTAGGCCTTTATCAGATGTGTACGTACCATCAGCTAAGTAACGGCCTTATTATGGTCTGTGTACACACGTACGTATATTCATATGTGTACGTACCATCAACTAAGTAACGGCCTTATTATGGTCTGTGTACACACGTACGTATATTTATGGTCTGTGTACACACGTACGTATATTCATCAGTGTACGTACAA
This sequence comes from Camelina sativa, assembly GCF_000633955.1. NCBI lineage: Eukaryota > Viridiplantae > Streptophyta > Magnoliopsida > Brassicales > Brassicaceae > Camelina > Camelina sativa. The sequence continues at coordinate 12,577,535 of NC_025686.1, forward strand.
TCGATTTTCTAACGTTATAGACTTGATTTTTAGGTCCATGGTTGGTGCTTAGTTTCTATCCATTTTGAGCACACTAACTTGTCCCTACTGGCAATCCTATGATATGATGAGCGTGATGTGATTAAATTGTATTCAAATTCAGCGAACCATAATCATCCTAACAGACTGTTACGGATCATATGGACCACCTGCGTGAATGTAATAAGTACAACCAGGAAGAATGTTTATTCGCTACTTAATTTATCGGACCAATACAGCCTTCGTAGACGTCCATCGCGAACTTCTTTCGGAAATTGTCAATATTGTTGTCGGTGATCTTCAAGCAATCAGTCATCGGTTTGCCCATGCTCAACAGTTCTAAAAACTTCATAGTAAAAGGTCCACAATCTCCCGTCCTCAAGTTTTGTCCTACTTGGCTAACCCTTTCAGCGGTAAATGGATCGAGAGGGTAATTGACATCGATAACCCTCTGAAGTAGGTACGGTATCATCTCACACACCGGCTTGATCCGGGACATTGCAAGAGTTTCTCTGGAGGAGGTCATCAAAGGATCGTAAATGGAAACATGTCTCTTTATAAGATTTATGCCCACTCCTACCCAATGCTTAGATTTCCAGTTCATTGGAGCATATATAACGTCGACATCTGTAACCCACTTCAACCTTGGTTCGTGGTGCATCCTTTCCC
>NC_025686.1:12579139-12580010 GCF_000633955.1 Camelina sativa
GGCAGCTTGTTTTCTCCTTGTAGCAAACCAACGTGTCAACATATTCCGAACAGCTTCTAGTAACTCTACAATAGGATAGGCTTTGGCAGGATTCAGTACTTTGTTTAGCGATTCTGCAATGTTGCTCGTGGTGAAGTTGTACCTATCACCAGGAAAGTGCGCCCTGCTCCACTTGGTTACATCTGCACGAACCAAGTAAGCATGCAGTTGCGGATTCGCTTCTTGAATTTGCTGGAAGATTTCTTCGAAATCAACTACACGGTACGCTGCAGCTGCTTTTTTTACCAGCCGGAATGTTTCGCTCCCACTAAATCTCAGGATAATATTCTTGTGAAGATGATAAGTGCAGATTCCTCGACTTGCCAGGGGGTACACTTTAGCGATAGCTTTACCAATAGATTTATGCCGGTCAGATATCAGTACAAGCTCTTCATCATCAGCAATTACACTACTTAATTGAGTAAAGAACCATTCCCACGACACGTCGTTCTCTGTATCAACAACCGCATACGCCAGAGGGAAAATATTAAAATTCCCATCTTGTGTTGTCGCTATCAGAAGAGTCCCTTTGAATTCACCTTTCAAAAAGGTTCCATCTACAACTACAACTTTCCGCATATACCTGAAACCCTTAATGCATCCAGCAATCGCAATGAAAACATACTTGAATCTGTCTTCTGCATCAACGACCAGTCTAGTAAGGGTCCCCGGATTAGAGGACCTCAGCCTGTATAAATATGCCGGTAATTCAGCGTATCCACTTTCAGGTGTACCCCTAACATACTCCCGCGCCTTTATAAGTGTACGATGTGCCTTCCAGTAGCCAAGCTATTATATGAAAATGGTCAGTAAAAGACATCAGCACTAAACA
>NC_025686.1:12580522-12599723 GCF_000633955.1 Camelina sativa
GCATAGCCGGATGAGTTCACTCCTATGCTGTTTGAGAAAGTTTTGAAACTGCCGACCATTCGAAACAATCACCGGTGGCATATAACATCCGCTTTTTTTATATCTATCTAACATATAGCTCAACTTTATCGCGGAAGTTCTTTCACAGAAACCAAAGTCATCGTACACCATAGCAGTAAAGTCTTCAAACTTTGTTTCTTTATCGGCAACTATAATCCTGCACCCTTTCCTAGTATCAACATCAAACAACCAGCGCTTTTTGTCTACCCTCCACCTCCCACACGCCAATACGATATCTTGCTCTTCCATGGATGAACCGAGATCAAAGATTAAAGAAACTGAGTAGGAAAAAGACGTTTGCTCCGGCAGACAAACAGAACACGATTGATGAATCTGCTACAAACTTTATTACATGAACACCATAGATCGGAAGAACAGTAAAGGTGTTTAGATCTTCTTCAAATAACTCTATCGCAACGCTCGACTGTCTTTGCCAGCTCAAACAAATTCGTGTTATTCTGGTAAGACTTTACAGCTGTCAATCTTGCTTACTAAATCTACCACGGACAAGAAGCCTACCACAACACTACGAAAACTATTTCAAAAAACAAACAAAGTATACCAAAAATATCTGTAAGGAGAGAAGGCTGTCGCAAAAATCTGTCGCAACAGGCCATTAGTCTACCATAAATATCTTCCCACCCTTTTACGTTTGCCGCTACACGCGCTAAAAACAAAAGTCTATCATCAAAGGGAAATTCCTCTACCAACTTAATCTACCGAATCGATTTCATGTACGTCCACCGATAAGTGTACCAACACTACAACTAAGTGTACCATCTACAGTGACCGATAAGTGTACCAAGACTACAACTAAGTGTACCAAAAATATCTGACGTACACCTTTAATCAGTCCACGTGTATAAATCTACCATCAAAAGATCGGTAGACTTAGTCCCAACTTCCAATGTTTTTTTTTTCCTAATGGCATTAGCCGTAATTACGTTTTTTCTCAACACTAGTTTCAGGGGTAGTATAGGTACAAGGTGTTAGTCTAGTCATTACAAACAATTGTATGTTGCTTTTGTAATAAGGAAGCTTTTATGCAATATTCTAGTAACTCACCCTTTTTTAAATAACCTCTCAAATTCATGTCATTTGTTTGTTGGTTGTTATTTGCTGCATACTGAATTCTCTTGTGTAATTTGTTTTTTTTTTTTCTCAACCTCAACTTCATATTAACCAAATATTTAGTTCTACGTTATCCTTTTCTACTATATTTTCAGCCCACAATAGCAACATAGAAAACAGTTTAGCAGCATGATTCTCAAAAGAGAGTGCTTCATTTGCTATTCTATCGGTCATTTGTTGCTTTCACGATATGCAAATACTACTTTCATCTCTTCAAATTACTGGGAAATATGCTGAATGTCTTGAATAATGGGGCCTAAATGCATTGATACTGATTCCCCCTTGATCATAGACACGAGCTGTTGAGATTCAGTTTCAAAGATTACCTTCAGGTACTAAAGTCGGACCAGGGTCATCATTGTCCATCTGAGACTCTCAGTCTCCACTTCCAGCACTTTATTGGCTTTCAGTATAGCCCTTGCACCCAGATAGAGTACATTTTTCTCAGAATTTCTGAGAACCCATGCTATTCCCCAATTTTTTTTTTCTGCACTCCATGCTCCATCAACGTTACACTTGACCCAGGTAGGTGGTGGTGGAAGCCACTTGATCTGATGGGCCTATGGTCTTGGTGTATGTGATGGCCGCCTCCTCTTTTCCTGACTCAGCATCCATTCCTCCATATCCTCTTTTGCTCTTCTTACCATTTTCCGTGCATCGTAATCCTTCCCTTTGAATATATAATTGTTTCTGCTTTACCATAATCTCCATAATAGCCATAAAGTGATACTACTATCGATGACCAGGTGGGGATGTATCCGGTTCATATTAAGGACACAATACATGTTCTCATATAATGAATCTGACCACTCTACACCTGGAGGCGCAGGGATAGGAGATACAGCCCAAGTCAGTCGAGTATAAGAGCATTTGAACAGGAGGTGATTAATTGTTTCTGTTGTTGTTGGGCATCAGCTACAAGCTCCATCTTTGTGTCTATATGCCAAGTTGCTTGTCACTGAAATACAATTACTCAAACATCTCCACAAGAAATGGTGTACCTTAGGTGAGACATATGTTGTCCAAATCTGTTTGAATTGAGGGTCTAAGCTGGGCTGAATCACTTCGTGAGATTGGCTTTGACGCTTCATAATCTCCCTAAGTACCCAATATCCAGATTAAACTATATATTGACCGTCTCTAGAATAGTCTCCTTGGTCTGATTCGGATGATCTTTGATTGGACATCCTACGGAAATAGAGTTGAAAGTAAATCCTTATTCCATTCTCTCCCATCTGCTTCCAACAGCTCCTTGACGACTCTAAGAGAAGAAACCATCCTACGTTGCTCTTGCGGGATTTGTTGTATCACATGAGCTCCCCTTGCTGGTTTGGATGAGATCCACTGGTGATTCCAGATATTGATGTATGATCCATTACCAATGACTGCTCTCAGGCCTTATCTGATCAGTCCATGCGCTTCATGGATGCTCCTCCATGCGAACGATGGTCTAGAGCCCAATAGTGCTTTAAGGGGATTTATTTTCCTGAAATATCTGTTTTTATAGATTCGGCCTAAGAGGGACTCCAATCTTGTGATTATCCTCCATAATTGTTTCCCCAACATAGCAATATTGAAATCTTCAATATTTTTAAATCCCAGACCATCTTCCATTTTTGGTTTTTGTTAACTGATCCCATGCTTTCCAATGTAGTCCTCTAGACGCTCTTGTTCTTCCACTAAAATTAGCCATGACTGATGAAATTTGGTGGAAAAGTGTGGCAGGTAGCTTGAAACAACTCATTGTGAAGGTAGGAAGAGCCATGACAATCGACTTTAGCACTACCTCCTTTCCTCCGGGAGATAGATAATTGGTTTGCCAGCTTGAAACCTTTGCCTTGAGTCTTTCTCTTAGCTACTGTAGGGTTTCAACTTTTGACCCTTGGAAAGAATCAGGGAGACCCATATACACTCACTGGCCACCTTCTTTCTCAATCCCCAACTTTTACTTTATTTCGATCCTTCTCTCCTCTGGGATCTTCTTTCCGAAGGTTATGCTTGATTTTTGATAATTAACCTTCTATCCCGAAACAATGCTGTACTCCTCCATAATTTTGATAAAATGACTAAGTTCTTCCTCTTCCTTTCGACAGTAAAACATACTATTGTCTGCAAATAATATATGGGATACTAGTTGAGCTCCATCTGCAACCTTAAGCCATGTTATCTGCCCTTTTCCTTTCTGCTAATTGCATCATCTTTATCAACATTTCAGTACAAATGACAAATAAATATGGCACTACAAGAAAATCGTGTATTCATATCAGAAGAAGATAGCGTTTTAAGTGTTTATGCTATGGTTGACTTAGCCTTGATTTTACATAGCGTTTGTGTTTTCGTAAACGTTATCATTGTGTTGGACAGATAAAAAAAATGATATGCGGGAAAATATTTGTTTCTACAATAGCACCCATACAAATAAAACGTTATGTTATTGTTGAGCGCGTAAAGGAATTAATGTGCCTGCCACTAGAAAAAATAATAATATAAAAATAGATTACAAAAATTGTTTTGTTTCTTAATTTTCTCTAAGGCAAGATAGATCCTTCCTTTCACTTATTCTCCTCGTTTCTTTATCTCTTTCTCATCTTCGTCATCTCTTTTTTTTCCATCATTTCTCGTTTTGTCCGAACTCATCTTTTCTGACCTGATGTTTATTTCCAGATCTGGTCACGCTCAATCTCTATTGTCAAAGTAATCGAAGAAAATCCTGGTGAGAGATGTTTTGCTGCTTCTCTAAAGGCTGAGAGGGTTCTACTCCGTCCCCGTCGTCTTTGTCTATGTTGCCTCCATGGCTCCATCATCGTTTCTTAGATCTGTTGTCATTTCCACATATTAGTCAGTGAGTTTGTACCTAAATCTTTTTAGTATTTGAGATTTTGATTTAGGGTTCACCAAATAATCTGGAATTCGGGAGTAACGTGAAAGGAGAGTCTCCAATTTCCATGAGTGGACGGAACTTTCAAGACCACATAACCACAACACTCGCCACAGGGTCCCAAGTAGACAGCTTCGTCGGATCTCCTCTCAACCACGCTCATGATTCAAAGTCATCAAATCAAAATCATGGTTTCTATATCTGTTTGGGGAATGTGATAGACAAGTTTTCATCCAGGATATCAATTCTCTATGCAGTTGTAATACAAAGGGTTATCAATCCAAATGGTTTTTAATTGCTAGCAGGAAGGATATGATCAGAACAGTACAAGTCAAGCCAAACAAAAAAGGTTTTGTTCTAACAATCCTAAGATAATAAAATAAAATAATATAAACAAGAAACCACACGACCTAAGCACTCGATGCAAGCATTCGAGTACAGGATCGGGTGGGGTGATCGAGTATGCAAATGAGATATGAACAACTCGAGGTATTACTCAATGCAGGTTATCGTGTACCTGATCGGGTAAGGGATCGAGTGATGAAGAAAAATGCAAGCAATTAAAATACGAAAGCTTCTAAGGATGGGGTAATCGAATCATAAGCATTCTTGACCAATACAGATGCCTTACATGCCTCAAGCAAATATTTCCTAGACAATGAATCTCTAAATCTTGTTACCACACTCTCGCACTAGCAACAATCAACCTTGAATCACTTCCCTACCCAACTCTCGTTGGAGAAACATGACCAAGCAGGCATTAAAATTCGATTCATTATTGTCAGTAAACCCCTTACTCATCTAATCTCTTAGGCTAAGTGAGTAAACCTCTAGCATTGGTTGATTCAAGCATCTCATATACACCTCTCGGTGGTAAAACAGCTTAGATCTAATCTCAACCTCTCGGTCTGTTGACAGCATTAAGAACACCAACCTAGAAGGAAATCTATCAATTACATACAATCAAACTAAGGCATCCTAACCGATCAAGAACACAAAATCATCTATCCCATCCCTAGAAACTTTACTACACTACTCGGACATAATAACAAGAAACAAAACAACAAATAAGAACGAAAATTGCATTATAAACCCCTCCTCTTGGATCCTCCTCGATCGTGTTGGGGTTCGGACTTGTTCTTCCAGCTCAAAGGCTCCTTCGGGTATATGCTCGGGTTTCCCCATTTTAGGCTCTTTAGTACATGTTTTCATCCAAAACATGCAAATGCAAAAATACAACACTCTAAATGGTCTAAAAGTGAATTCCTACAGTTAATGACCTAAAAATGCTAAGTTAGAGGTATGAACAATGCAAAATATGGACAAAAAAGGATGCTAAAAACATAGTTTGAAATAAGTCTATGTAAGAACAATTCTTGCTTATAAGGTGAATCCATTTATTTTCTTTTTTCTTTTGTGTTCTCATCAAGAAGTGTATTTGTTCTCATCAAGAAGTGTATTTGTTCAAGTATTGCATAGCATCTTCCAAGTCAACTCACTAGAGCTAATGACGAAAAATAAGATATTAGGACTTTACTAATTAGAAAGTGATTAAGAAGTGAGTCGGTAAGTACTGATATTTTTGGCCACTCGACTTAACTACTTACAATTTCTTGAACCTTGGATACTGATATTGGTGAAAACATTCTAGGATTAGCAAGTGATTTTTTTCCACAACATTTCTAATCTGTTCTAAGTAAATGTCCATAGTTATAAACTTCAAGAGATTACTGATGACAATGATCTTGTATCTCTGATTAGAGTTTAACATTATCGAACAACATTTTCTAATTTGCAAAAGACATGAAAGTACTCTTTTCCAGAGAAAAAGAAACTAAAAAACAGAAGCACCAAGAACATTGGCAATGTTGTTGAAGCAATGGAATCAATGCAAAAACTACAAGTTAAAAATCATATTTCACCAATTTACCACTTACCAAACCAGAATAATCAATAGGACACCAAAAATGTGGTCGACTCAAAAAAATTACCATCACAGTTATATGAGATTTCACTTCCAACGAAGAGACTGTCTAATGCCAGTGAAGATGAGTCCGACTGATCTACCGATCAAGGTGACGAGAAAGAAGGATATGATGCTACTCACTTTATCCAACACCACTCTGATAATTGGCATTCCGATGTCTGATAACTCCAGAAACAGACTGAAGTAGTACCTCCTGTAACACATCAAACACTTTCTTATGTGAAATTGTCATGGAAATCTTGGTTTTGTGATCAAGGTAAAAGAAGAGACGTTTACCATCCCGATAGAGCTTTAAGCTCCTTGGTTCGTTTAACTGGCAATGAAAAATCGCTGATTATGGAGTATCGCAAGGGTGATGATGAGGCAGCTCTAGTTTTTCCCAGTGTGAACTTTCTCCACCAACTACGGCTTTCTGTATCATCACTACCATCAACGTTGTTGATAACCTGAGTTTTAAGAACGTAGAGGTCAAAGCGATCTTCATACATCGATACAACTGCTTCCATATTCTGATGCAACCACTGGTATAGAGCTACCTATCAACAAGAAGAAATGGAACTTTTGTCCATGAGAGATGAAATGTAAAGTGGAACTAAACAAAAGTGAAGTTTTTTTACCTCGTTACGTAGTTTTTGGAGTGCTCGACTAGAAAGGTTACAGATACCTAATCCTCCACTATTCAATTCATTTGAAAATTTGCTGTCTACAGAAATGAGCTCTAGATAGATGCTAGCAACCCCATCCGCCAATGTTATCATCAAGTCTTCCAAAATGGCAACTCCGTGAGTGCGAAAGAAGCTAAAGTCGTAGCAGAAAGCTTTCACGGGAGATCCAAATCTTTGGAAATACAAAAATTCTGCAAACAAATCCTCCTTGCCTGATTTTCTTATTTTGTCAAAAATAGCATCCTTTTCATTTAGCATTCTGATCAGCAAAGCCTGCACATTACGGGCTAGATTCTGGAGTTCATATCTAAATCTGCTATTCAAATAATGACTACACACTATATGATATCGACTTACATTGTCAGAATTAGTGGTTTCCAGAGACAGTTCCTTTTTTAGCCAAGCCGAGCATGCTGCTTGATATGCTTCCCGAACAATTTGAGTAAAACTAACCATCCACTCATCTGAAGTGATTGCGTCAGATATCTTATTTGTCTGAAAAGAAAGTACACCAGCTGATCAGCAGGTATGGAGAATCACATCAAACTAATGTCTTAAATGTTACTAAGGCCAGAGAATAAATCTTAATATTAGAGAGGAAAGAAACAATTAAATATAAGTCAGTAAGGTCTTGCGACAGGGTAATTTAATTCAAATCTTCCCACCACAAAGATTCTTTTATTGCAGGTTTGTGCATTTCAGTATTGTGACATAAACTGGTATCTGCTAGGACAAAACGGACCTTGACGCAATTACTTAACTCAAAAGTGCACATGTCGACACACTATTATTGTTAATAAGATGTGCTCCCGAACTAGAAATCATTGGAACGTCTTGAAAAAAATATGTGCAAGGTGAATTACTGAAGAAAGCAGGTATAAGCTGACCTCTTCTTCAAGTTTCAGGAAACATGACCAGAGCAAGTACAACTGGGGCTCCTGGGATATCGCATACAAACTAAGTGGGGGCTTCCCCTGGGGTGGTTTAGCTTTGAGATCTCTGCTTCCAAGTGTAGTCTCATGCTTAATGGCGTCTAAAGAATCTAAAAGCTTTACTTTCACCACATCCCATACAGACTTCAAATCACCCTCAAAATCTGCCTCCTCCCTACTACATTCAATGCATAGAAGAGAAAGGAGATGCGTAAATACACAACACTTTTTGCTGTATTGATATACCTTACAGCTAAAACCAACAGAGATATATTATAATCATTCACAGATGACTACTCTTACCTACCAGAAGATTCTGAAGTTCCAACACGTGGAGTCTCCTCCTCCTCAACGGTGTTCTCTCTAGAAGAGTAGCTCGAGTTTTTTTGAACAGGAATGACTCCAGCCATATACGTAAGAAAAATACTGGCGGTCAGGAGAACTTGGTCACCAATAGGAACCCAACCTGAACCAGCAACACCATCAAAATCCGCTAGAGAAGCCAAGCAAGTACACTTACAAGAAGAGTCTCCGCGAGAATAATACGATCCAAGATTCAAGGAAGTAGGAACATTATGTTTGTCAGCTTCCCATGATGTGATCTTGCAAACCCCAAAAGTCTTCCTACTTATAGAAACACAACATTCCAACATTATTTATTACTTCTATAAGCCAATTTCATATGGTCAAGAAAAAAGAAAAAAAACAAGAAAAGAGAAATGAGATCAAAACCTTTGGGGAATCTTTACACGAGGGTTTGTGGAGAAGTAGCTACTTTGAGTAAAGTGAACCTTGTGCATCCGTAGCTGAACACACAATGATGGAGACACAACAACATGTCCAACCATTGGTAACGAAAAATGGCGTAACAACTGACGACGACTAAAGCATTGCCTAATCTCAGAAACAGACCCCAAGCCCAATATCTACATCACAAAATAACAAAAAATCAAATTGCAGAACCCAATTGAAACCAAATGGGTTGGCTACTGAATTGAATTTGAGGCATGAATCCAGTGTCAGAACATAAACTAAATTGAGATTTAAGAGTCAAAGGGCGGATTCAAGTACGAGAAACAAAACATTGAAGTAGAGTGAGAAAAGTAGCAAACAAAACCTACCTCGAATTAGATGGAAGCAAGAGATAGAGAAGGACGAATTGATGAAGAGCAGAGAAGAAGAAGAAGAAGGAAGAAGCGGATTGGGGTTGTGCGTACTACATGAAAAGTTTCTCTCTCTCTCCCGTCGTCGTAGTCGTAACCCCAAAAGACAGAGACAAAACGGGAATGATAAAGTTTCAATTGTTTATATGTACATTACTCTTTTTCGGAAGATAACAAACAACTGGGGTGGTGGCGCAGTTGGCTAGCGCGTAGGTCTCATAGCTATCTGAGTAATCCTGAGGTCGAGAGTTCGAGCCTCTCTCACCCCAAATCATCTTTTTAAAAAGTAATTTGATTTTTCGGTTTCAGGATCTCTTTGTAGATGATGAACTCAAATGAATCTATATTGTTCTTGTTTTCCTCTTGCTTTGTTTTAGGCATTTCATATCTGGGCTCTTTGTACACTGGGTCTTTGAAACTTTTATGTCTTTGGGTGTTTTGAGAACCACCATTTAAGAAGAGTATTTCCCATCTTTTTTAAGTGGAAAAAGGGGACATTTGCTTAATCAACAATGCTAAAAGAGTTTTCAAGTGTGTGCTATTGGTTTGGATTTGTCCATTGCGTTAAAGATAGCAGATAGCTTTTGTCAAAGTGATTGAATTATGTGATACCATTTCTGAGTTATTTGATGCTCATGGTCCCCTTCAGACGAGTCTCTCAGTTATTAGGGTATAAACAAAGCTCTGTGTACAATCAAAACTCAAAACACTCGGGTTTTGCGATGAAAAAGGAGTCATTCAGAATTTGCAAACATAGTTTCCTGCTTCCCACCTGTCTCTTACACAAAAAAAAACATGGTGAAGCTGATACTTTACATTGATTCTCATCATTTCTCTCTGTTTACCATTTCATTCCAGTTAGTTCAAAACTCATTTCCTTGGAAGCTTCCAAGTTTTTGTCATAAAAATTTTGATCTAGAGAGAGATATCGATCTCAATGTTGTCTATAAGCCTGACCGTTCCAAACCAAGCAGCAACACAAATCACTACTCCACTCTTTATCTCTTCAACTCCTTCAAGAGTTTCTTGGTCAACGATCTGCATAATATACACAATCACATTCCTCGCATCAAAACTGAATGGTATGTCTACAAATTGATCCAAACCACAACTCAAATCCAATACCAACAGGATGGAAATGCTTACCTCGACATAATCTACCCGTCCATCAGATCCAACAAGTTGTTGAATAATCATACCCTTAAGCTCTGTACAACTGGTTTGCCCTTTTGCTACAGAAGCTTTAGCCATGGCCAGTGACCTACTTATCGACAAAGCCTACCACATAAAGAACCAAGCAACAATAAGCAAAGTAAGCCACTTTCTTGTTCAAATGCCAAAATCTTTTACTTTACCCTTTGCCTTTCTTCATCTGAAAGACGCACATTTCTAGAACTCATAGCAAGCCCATCTTTCTCTCTAGCTATATCTGATCCTACAATCTCTATCCCAAAATCAAGATCCCGAACCTACATAAACAAGGACAAAGCCAAATCACTCAAAACCAATTCCTAAAACCAAACAGAAACGTTCCCAATACTCACCATTCTCTGTATAATCCGCCATTGTTGATAATCCTTCTTACCAAACACAGCAACATCAGGCTCAACGATATTAAAAAGCTTGGTTACAATAGTAGCAACACCTCTAAAGAACACAGGTCTACTCTTCCCACACAAACCTTTCTCCAATCTCTCAACCCTAATCCAAGTCTCATGCCCTAACCCACCACCTTCCTCAACACAACTCACAACCCTCCCACCACCACCGTTGTTTACCTTCTTCCTCTCACCACCGCCGTAGTCATAGAGGTTTCTCGGGTTAAAGACGACGACTTTACCACCAGAGAGAGCAGCGAGCTTAACGAGATCGCCGGAGAAATCAGATGGGTATGTGGAGAGGTCTTCCGTAGGTGAGAATTGGCCTGGGTTGACGTAGATTGAGACGACGGTGACGTCGGCGAGGGTTAGGGATTGACGAACGAGAGATAAGTGACCATCGTGGAGGTAACCCATTGTGGGTACTAAACCAATGGTCTTGCCTTGTGATCTCATGGCTCGAGACCATCTTCTCATTGCTTCTTTGTCTCTGATTACTTCTGGTTCCATTCTCGCAGAATTGAGATCGTCTTCTCACGAATGTGGATGAAAATGAATTTAAATTATCCAACCGAAATAAAAGCAAACCAGAGTTAACCGATCATAGAGTAATCAGTATTCCGGTTTAATGTTGGATAGATTTCTTGAACCGAGTTTGTTGCTACTTTAGAGTTTAGAGAAGTAAGAAGAAGACTCTACACAAATCACAAACCAAACTTAAAAGATACAATGTACGATAAAGAGATGGAATAAATCTAAATTTCTTAAATTAACATAAGCATAAATGTATATATTTTAAAATAAATATAAATATTCCTAAACTTTTACATCTTTCATGATTTTCCTAATTTTAGTTATTATTCTCTATCGTTGGATCTCTTCGAATTACTCAATAATTGTTTTTTTTGGAACATTTTTTAGTGCCTAATCTTGCTTGATACAAACATCACATATGCGCAACAAATGAACAGGCCTGCAAATGCAAATGAATGACATGAGTTATAATCTTGACAATTATTAAGCAGTCATTTCACATTCGTTCATCCAAGATGACCAATATTAACATATACCATCAATTTTTAGCTTCTTTGCTTTAGATGTTTCTAAAAGCTTTTTGAATTCGGGATCTGGATTTGTAACCAAAGCTTGTAGATCTTCTTTACGTTGATACTTGATAGAGAGTTTCTTTATGGAGAAATGAAAGCTGTATAGCAAGTTGCAGTGGTCCTCATCACTGGTGGGCAGCCTAAAACGGAAAGTTTTTGGTCCATACGATAAACACAAAAAGGTCATATTGTACTAAATGACACAATTATCTATAAATGCCCTCAAATTAATAGATTTATTCTATGGCCGCTTCTGCTTGTCGGCTCACCCCAAATCGAGCACTGCAAATTGCAATGAGAACTTGTGTGTGGTCCTTTGTAGAGGAGATATCGAGGGAACCATAAAATTTTCATGATTTTAATTCTCTCAACCTTTAAATCGGAATATTAAGAGATTTCACAAAAACTTATAAATTTAAATGACTTCGTTCCCATTATTGTTGTTGTATATACATAGTTACATAAGGAGAACATAACACATTTATTTACCAACCCATCAAACCTATGAAGCAGAAAAGCTATATGATATGATACATACGAAACACAAAATGAATTTACTAGCAAACTAATTGATTTCTAAAAGACGAAATCTGTTCGAAGATTGGGAGTCTCTTAGATTTAAAACTAGTGGATGTCATCTGTTCAAGCCCAAGAACAAAGTCATCGTCTAAGATATTTCCCAAGACATCCTCCATCTCAGCATCTCGCCTACGTGGTAGCGAAGCCTCTAGTTCACTCAAAAGCTCATCGGCTCGTTGCCTTGTCCTACAATCATCTGCACCCAAAACCCTAGACTCGAGAACCTCGTCAAGAACGGATCTTCCCTCGTCAAACCTGCCTTGTTTGATAAGGCACATCGCTAGGTTGCACGATTTGTTAGCGTCTGGCTCCACCATCTTAGCTTTTCTGTATACCGCTTCTGCCGACAAGTACTTAGCTTGTTGCATGTATGCCCACCCCAAGTTCCCCTGTTTATAAATTCCAATTGAATCCATCAGTTCAACGCGGAAAAGGAAACACAAGTGAAACTAGACGAAGAGTTCGAGTTGGTAAAATTTAGTTACCAGTAATCTTGAGATTTCTTGTTGAACCGTCACTTGAAACTTTTTGCCGTGAGAGCGAGCGGTCTTGGTGGGTTTACCATTGAAAGCCTCCCCTTGATAGATCTGCCTCAGTTTCCTCTTCAATAACTCAACTTGCTCCTCCATTCTTCCACATTTCTGTTCATTGTAAGATACTAATTTTAGTATTTGAAAGTGTCTTTGAATATTCGTCTAGCGGAAAAAAACTCAATCTATAATGCATGGTCTACACCTCAATGACTACAAGACTATATATATACAACTTTATGTTAGAGTTCAAGTAGATAAATGTATAGTTATAGTAAGACCTTGTATAAGTCGATGAGGACGTTGTCGAGGGAATCTTGGGAGTTTTTGGAACAACGAGGACGGAAAGATTTGATGGCTTCGATGGCTTCTTCAGAACGGTCAAGTTGTTTCATTACTACAGCCATGTCCTTGAGAGCACTGTCTACTCTGTCTCCTGTGTTAATGGCTTTCCAAAACCACACTATGGCCATCTCCGGGTTCTTCTCTATCAACTGTAACCAAAATTATTAAGCCATACTGTTAATGATTTGAAACCTTGCCTAAGGCCATACTCATCTGAAAATATATAAAATTATTAATGTATTTGAGCAATTATGAGATAATGTGATGGCCAATATAAAATGTAAAGAAGAATATTCTTTGAGAAGTGAGAACTTATTTGCAACATTCTGAGGAAAAGTAAACGCAAATATTAATGCGAGAATCTGGTTCGTTCGGTCGGTGTAACTAGTGACTCTCATACGCACACCGCACCATCTTGGCTATAAATTTGAACTTTTTGTGTTCTTTTTTTTCTTGTGGTGCCTAATCAGCTAAAAAGAAGTTTATTTTTTTTTTTCTGTCGATTTAATTAAATTTAACTTTTTAACCAAAAAAATAAGAAAAGGAAAAAAGAAAAGAGAAAAAGACAATTACGAAAATTGTCTTTTCATACCTAACTTCCTTGCTAGATTTTTTCCTTTTTGCAAGAACTCTTAATCTCGTTTTTTTTTTGTCAACATTTCAAGCAAAATATACAATGACATTTCAATCCAAAATTCATACAAATTAAACATAGCTACTTTGATATCCAAGCCCATAGGACTTTAATAATAATTTATTTTCTCAAAGATAACAGTAAAACAAATTTACAAAAATATGGTGGTAATATAATTTTTGCATTTATCACGCGTGTTTTATATGAAAAGCGTGATACTATTATCGAAAATAGCGCATCATATTTACAAAAAAATACACGCAAAAATTATGCTTTTTAGTTACCAAAAAAAATTATACTCTTTTCAACACGAGATTAATTAACAAGTAACCGATTAACATAATCATTTATTGCAATTACTCTAAAAATAAGTGAAAGTTAAGGAAACTAGCATATAAGAATGAGTAATATAGCACACACACAAAAAAAAAAAAGAGTAAGAATGAGTGATTAATTAATCTTTTGAGATTCGATTCATGAACCCAAAAAAAAAAAAAAAAAAACCTCAAAGAAGAAGAAGAAGAATCTAGACCTGAGCATGTTTGGCTTTGACATAGGGAGTATCGCCACTAGGAACTTTATGAATCACATGAAACATTTCATCATCTTTCATCGTATTACTCTTTATTGAGTTGTTATTATTGCTCTTCGTCTTCTTCAAGCTTCTCTCCATCTTTTGCTTCTCTCTCACTTTTCTCTTTCTGAACAATAAAGTATACAGATGTCTATTGAGAGGCTGTGAGAGACACAACTTGTGAACTAAATCATATATATGCGTACGTTTGTAACTGTAAGAAATGAATTGGGTCGATATCTCGTCTCTGTTCAGTGGAACTGCCACGTCACCTGAAGACTTCTTACCACGTAGGTGTACGAGCAAAACGTGTTCTTTTACTATTGCCACTGTCTCTTTCTACAGTTTGTGTATCTTCTTTAACAGCCAAAAAATATGTGTATATATACATTTTTGGGTGTGTTTTTTTAAACCACCAAAAGATTTTTCTTTTCTTTCTTTCTCTTTGCATATATTACAAATCTGTTAACCGGTCCATTCTAACTTTGATTGGAAGTAATGCTAACACGAAATTGTATAAGAGAATGCACGAAATCGTTTTGTTTAAAATTCGGAACAAAAGTACATCGACGTTCTTTGACGACGTCTGACATCGTTCATGTATAAATTTGTTACTTCATTTACATTCTAAATTGTCAACATTGGGACGGTGTTGCAGCTGACCTTTAATTATACTTGCATTTCCTTTCAACAACTTGAATATTTTACAACAAAAATGGTTGTTTCCAATTTTATCGAGGGAATTTGTCATGCATGTTAATATATAAACGGAAAATTTTAGCGACAAATCCCTAAATATATTGTAACGGATTGTGTGTGAAACGCAAATTATATATCTCATCTGAGCAGATGGCCCAAAACAAAACAAGCATCCTCTCTCTTTCTACCTCCAACATCTTTCTGACTCATCTAGATATACATATTTATTCATTTAAACTAAGATTGGAATAAATAATATATTCAAATATGTTATTCCATGAAATCTTATTATATAAAGCTTGATGTCAAAATTACTAATTAACAAGATCTTGACACGTGTCAATTATATCATTCAAATGTTGACACATGTTAATTTTAAATTATTAAATTTTTAGAAAATAAAATGTAAAAATTCAAAACCTACCATAGAATCATTATAAGGAAATTATATATATAAAAAATTCGAAATTGTAATATTGTTTACTTATTTTAATTTTGAGTTGCTAATTTTACTTATTATATAAACCTTGATGACAAAATTACTCATTAACAAGATCGTGACACGTGTCAATTATATCATTCAGATGTTGACACATGTCAATTCATTATTAAAATTTTAAAAAATAAAAATGTAAAAAATTCAAAACATATCCTAAAAAGGTTTTTTATAAAAGTAAATAGATAAAATCAAGATCGTGACACGTGTCAATTATACCATTCAGATGTTGACACATGTCAATTCATTATTAAAATTTAAAAAAATAAAAATGTAAAAATTCAAAACCTAACCTAAAAAGGTTTTATATAAAAATAAATAGATAAAATAAAACCTAATTTTATTTCAAATATAATTATAAAATAAATTATATATATATATATATACCATAAAATTCAAAATTATAATATTATTTACTTATTTTAATTTTTGTTGCTATATTACAAAAAAAATATTACTTTTTATATAAGATAAAAAATAATTATGAAAATTATACAATTAATTATTGTTTTTAGAAAAATGTAAATACTCACATTTACATAAAGAAAAAGATTGTTGAAGTAAAAATAATAAAAATAAAAATAGATAGTCTCATATTTTTTCATCAATCAAATAATTTATTCAAAAAGACTGATATTGTAAAATATAAGATAGGAGTATGTAAGATTAACATATGCGTTTTTGTAACTATAAAAATATAAATACTTACCTTTACATAAAGAAAGAGATTGTTGAAGTAAAAGATTTAAAATAAAAATAGATCGTTTCATATTTTTTTCACCAATCAAATAATTTATTTAAAATGACTACTATTGTAACATATAAGATAGGAGTATGTAAGATTAACGTATGCGTTTTTGTAACTATAAAAATGTTAAAGCAATCAGACATATAATAGGTTATTTAATATGTTCATAAAGACAATTTGTTGGTAGTAGTAAAGAATAATGAGTATATTTAACAGTAAAATATTTTTGTGTGTACAAATACACTTCAAGTGGTAATGTAAATTTTGTAAATGGATATACATTAGTGTATTATAGCAAAAAAAAACAACTATTTTCTGTAACTAAAAAGTTTATCTCGTTACTTTTATACATTGTTTTTACTTACGAAAAGAATTAAATAAATACATATTCTTTGTTAAATTTAATTTAATTTTAATAAATTTGAACTCATCTATAACTATTTTCCTAACTAAAAGTGTATCTAAATTAAAAGAAAATTTCATGGTTAGTTGCCCAAGCCGGAGGGAAGAAGTTTACAAAAGAAACTTCAGAGATAAGAGAACGTGAAGCACAGACAAGACAATTCACCTTCGTATTTGATGCACGCGGGATCCAAGAGATGAAGAATAGTTGGAAGGACTCCAGCGAGTTGAACTCATCGAACACGTTGGAGAAGGATGGCCAATCATTAGAGGACCTCTCCACAGCGAGTATAATTTTGTTGATCATAGAAATTTTAAAATGTCATTTTTTTTTCAAATAATAAAGGAGACATAACTTCTATACTCGCTCGCTTCCTACTAGACGTGGATAGAACGCATCCAAGAGGCGCGCAGGAGTCCAGGGCAGACCCGCCGCGGGACACATGGTGCCACAACAATTTATTTTATGTCATAATGTCTTCGTCAAACCTTATCACCGACGAATTTCGTCGAATATGTAATGTTACACAAAAAATTTGTTATCATGTATGTTGTTTCAATGTTCTCCGTTTGTAGCTCAGATCTTTTTTCTTTTTTTTTTTTATTTTGACCTTCAATTATTTAAATATCAGTTTAAAATTGTAGTCTTATATATATGATTGTGTTATTTCACTATTTTTTATGTATTTTACTTTTACTTATCTCAAATCACTCGCCTATCCCTAAAAAGAATAAAAAGAAAATCATCCTGGACTCAAGAAAAAAGTAATTGAAAACCATTACGAACTAATTACAAACCATTTTTATATATAAATAGAGTTGGTTCGTTTCATTTTGTTGTCTGCCTTAAAAATAGAGTAAACTAAACCATTGATGAATTTGTCTACCGCAATCACACTTAATTAGAGTAAATTTGGATGCTATTACATTATAGAGTAAAATTGTGTACTCTATTATTCAGCGCAAATTCTCTCTATTGTTTTTGCTGACTGGTTAAAAAAACTGATATGAGAATAGTTTTAATTCTCTGTTCATTATTTTACTCTAAGTTTCCAGTTACACCGAGAAGTGATAGATTCGATCCAAGTTAAAGTAGTGCAAGGCATTTCAATCTCATTACCACAAAAAAAAAAAAAAAGTACTCAAAAACTTCATTATCTGATTTCAATTATCCAATCGTCATTGGAATCATTTAAAAGGATTATGTGAATAAAAATATCTAAGTGGTTGCGACATCAGCAATAATAATTTTAAAATAAGTAACGAATCATCGTCACTCTCACTCGTTATGTGGCGAATACAATAATGAGCCAAAACGTAATGAATCTGGACAGCATAATAAACATCATTCACTAGGTTACAAGACTTGCCGCTTAACTCATACACATGGGGACCATCGGCAATGAGGCAGGCAACACTGATAACTTTTGCGGACTCGTCACTTAGTTAGTTATGTCAATATTGAATATTTTTTATAAATCCGAAACTAGCGGAGAGATTACATGAATCAAGACGGTTAAATAGCTATATTCAAGATTGATTTGGTTTGCTCTAGTCTATTCAAGTTTTTTTTTGGCATAACTTAGTCTTATAGTATGGATGCTTACATATTATAGTACTAAATTATTAATAACTTGTTCGATTACTTTTCTTTATTTAAGGTTTTCTTTTTGTTAATACTTTGATTTATTTTAGCTAGTTGAATACATTCGAATTAACTGAACAAGTCATCTTAACTTATCTTCCTTGATTTTATTCTCTTTTTGTCGTCCATTGTCCTTCATTTGCTTTTGGGTTGAATTCATGAACACAAGCAACATTATATGAACCATATCAGTTGAAACAGCGTGTGTGTGTCTGTGGCGCACTAAAACATATGTGTAAGTCGTGCATGATTTGTTTGCCCTACCTCTCAGAGCTGCCCTCACTGGATCTTCTTGCTTCTTCTGTGCCTTGACGATTAATATATAACCAGAACTGTGTTGCCGACAAACTAGAGAAATCACAAAAGAGAGACTTGATCAATGTATTAGTAAGGCCGACTCTGAAGTCTGATCCTCAGTTAAAATTTGATTGGGAACTCATCATTTATTTTGAGTAATTACTTTGAATACTTTTATACTCCTTTTTTTTTTGTTAAAATATTTATAATATATACATAAATTAATTTTTTAAAAGTACAAATTTAACATTCTACGCTTAAATAAAAGTCTTATAGATGATAAAGAGTGGGTACTTCTCTTTTCTATTTTTTTTTTTTTTTTTTTTNGATTCACTTTTAAAGTTCAGTTCTTACTTTGATACTTTCCTACCAACTTTAAAAAATCCATCTTATATTTTCATAGTTGCACTTAAATAATTGTGTTATATACATATTGTTTGCATCTGTTGTACCCACGATCTGTCATCTCGGACAATAGGTAAGAAGGCCTAGGTCGGGCTTGTCTAATGGGCCAAGAGCGTATTACTGATCGGCCCATCAGGCCCGGAGAAAGGAAGAGAGCGCGGAGATGCTTCGTGTTGGTCAGCTCGCAGCTCGGGCCCGGTCAAAGATTCCCGCATTCAAGAGGATTAATTAGACCGCGCAAATCGTGCCCTATTAATTGTGCATTGATTGGGTAATAAATTGGTCGGTATAAATATGTAAGGGGGGTGTCACTTGTAAGGGATCCAA
>NC_025686.1:12601256-12605488 GCF_000633955.1 Camelina sativa
GCCAAAAAGACTCCGCCTACGACTCCGAAGTCCGGGCCGAGCACGTTCGCAGTCGCTCAATCTCCTAAAAAGAATTCTCCAAAGAATTCACCGTCCAAACCGCCATTCTCACCGCGCTCCAAGAGTGGCGTACTCCCAAGTAACAAGTGGGTCCGAGATGAGGACACGTACTGCGAGCTCCACAAAACCAACAGTCATTCCACTCGTGACTGTAAGAAGCTGATGCACCTCCTCGTAGAAAAGTATGTGGTGGGGGAAATGCCAGACGTAACAATCGAGAAGTTAGAGCAGAAATCGACTCCCGAGGTGGACGAAGATGCTCCACCTTCGAAAAAACCAAAGCAGTCTGACGGCAACGAAACCTCCAAGAAAAGAATCGACGTGATAATGGGGGGATCGCGTCTCTTTTGGAACTCCATCACTGCGATCAAAGACAATCAGCGGAAGCTCACTAGCCCCAAGCCGAAGCGAGCTAAGGTAGCAGCAAGCGATCTACCTGAAATTTCTTTCTCCGAGAAGGAAACTGAGGGGCTGGACACTCCGCACGATGACGCACTCTTCATTTCACTTGACGTGGCGAACCACGAGGTCTGCCGAATCCTAATTGACACTGGGAGTTCGGTAGACTTGATTTTCCTCGAAACGCTCACTAGAATGGATATCGGGAAAGAACACAACGTAGGACCGCCCTCACCTTTGGTCTCGTTCACTAGCGAGACTTCAATGTTTTTGGGCACGATCACATTACCGGTGTCCACTCAAGGAGTGGTTAAAATGGTGGAGTTCACGGTTTTTGACCGACCTGCGGCCTATAATGTTATTTTGGGAACTCCCTGGCTCTACCAGATGAAGGCAGTGGCCTCAACGTACCATCAGTGCGTCAAATTTCCGACCCCGCAAGGAGTCCGGGAGGTTCTAAGAAGCCAAAGGACGGCAAGGAGCTGTTACCTCGCAAGTCACAAGCTCCTGATCTAATAGCAACCACAGCTTGAAGTCCCGAAGAATCCAGTTCGGAAGCAGTTAAAAGGTGACCTCACTGTGTCCATTTTCATCAATGATAAGTTCCCGGATCAGGAAATCAAGATCGGAGTGGGATTGGGTAGCGAGCTCCGTGCCAGTCTAATAACCTTCCTAAAAGAAAGTATGGCCACCTTTGCGTGGTCGGTAGACGAGATGCCCGGCATCAGTCCAGAAGTTATCTCCCACGAGCTGAATGTGGACCCTACGTTCCGACCTGTAAAGCAGAAGCGAAAGAAGTTGGGTCCTGAGCGAGCTGAAATCGTTAATAAAGTGGTTGAACGTTTACTGAAGGCAGGACAGATACGCGAAGTAAAGTACCCTGAGTGGCTCGCAAACACAGTGGTAGTCAAAAAGAAGAATGGAAAGTCACGAGTCTGCGTTGATTTTACCGACCTGAATAAGGCGTGCCCCAAAGACAGCTTTCCACTTCCGCATATCGACCGGCTAGTTGAGTCCACTTCGGGTCACGAGCTGATGTCTTTCATGGATGCTTTCTCTGGCTACAACCAAATCCTTATGAACCCGGACGACCAGGAGAAGACTGCATTCATTACGGACCGCGGGATTTACTGCTACAAGGTGATGCCTTTTGGGTTAAAAAATGCGGGAGCAACTTACCAGAGACTGGTGAATCGAATGTTCGAGCATCAACTCGGAAAGACCATGGAAGTCTACATCGATGACATGCTGGTAAAATCAATAGAAGCTAGCTCGCATCTCGCTGATCTGAAAATCTGCTTCGACATCCAGAATCAGTTCGAGATGAAGCTTAACCCCACGAAATGCACCTTTGCAGTCCAATCAGGGGAATTTCTGGGGTACATCGTCACAGAAAGAGGAATTGAAGCGAACCCAAGGCAGATTAATGCTTTCCTGTCTATGAGTTCTCCTAGGACCTTAAGCGAGGTGCAACGCCTTAACGGACGGATCGCAGCTCTCAACCGCTTCATTTCTCGATCTACGGACAAATGCCTCCCTTTCTACCAGCTGTTACGGAAAGGGGGAAAAAACTTCTTATGGGATGCGAAATGCGAGGAGGCGTTCGCTCAGCTCAAANTTAATTCTAATAGCTGGGGGGCAGATGACTGGCGGAGCCCGATCTGGGCTTACTTGGAAAAAGGGGAACTCCCAGCCGACAAATGGGCNATGAGGAAAGGGGGGAGCAGCGACCAATTTTCTATATGAGCAAGTCATTTACTGGGGCGGAGTCCAGGTACCCTATGATGGAAAAATNGCGAAGTGTAGCTGGTCCGTATCTAACATGCGTGGCTGGTAGTGAACCTGCGATGCTAATGCGAGCTGTTCACGATGGTCCCAATGGAAATCACTCCGGAGGTCGGACTCTGGCTNTGCAACCACTACGGACGGTATTACATAGTCCGAGCCAGTCCGGGAAGCTAGCTAAATGGTCTGTCGAGTTGAGTGAATACGACATCGAGTTCCGGACTCGAACTTGTGCAAAGGCGCAAGTGCTGGCTGATTTCTTGATCAAACTCCCACAAGCCTCTTCGGTTAGCAACAATGTCGAATCCCCATGGACATTGTATGTCGACGGCGCTTCTTCCAAGTGGGGAGCAGGAATTGGGGTCCGCCTCACTTCCCCTACAGGTGAAGTGATCGAGCAGTCATTTCGCTTGGCTTTCAGTGCGTCCAACAATGAAGCCGAGTACGAATCCTTCCTTGCTGGTTTACGCCTCGCAGTAGGGATTGGCGTCCGAAAACTCCGAGCTTTCTGTGATTCACAGCTGGTCACCAACCAGTTTTTGGGGGAGTACGAGACAAAGGATGGTCGTATGGAGGCTTATTTGTCCACAGCTCGGGAACTAGTCACTAAGTTCGAGGATTTTGAAATCACTAAGATCCCACGAAGTGAAAACTCCGCTGCGGACGCTTTAGCATCTTTGGCGTCCACTTCGGATCCCGCGACGACCAGGATTATCCCCGTCGAAGTTATCCAATATCCGAGCATTCGACTAGAAAACTCAAACGTCGTCACCCGGGCAATGAAAAAGCAGCTGGCCGCAGAGGAGGCAGCTCGCAAGACGTCTGCGGACTCTTTGCCACCAAAGGACCCAGCCCCCGTTATGCCTACTCCAATGGACGTTCACCCACCTCTGGCAGAGCTAGACGCGAGTCAAATTCCGGAACCGGCAAGCTCACCGGTTGCCAATCAAGCTGTTATCCCACATGCTACTTCGAGCGGCACGAATTCTAACAGCTGGGGGGCAGATGACTGGCGGAGCCCGATCTGGGCTTACTTGGAAAAAGGGGAACTCCCAGCCGACAAATGGGCAGCTAGGAAACTCAAGGTTGTCAGTGCGCGGTACTGCGTTCACAACGGAATACTTCTACACCGAAGTGTAGCTGGTCCGTATCTAACATGCGTGGCTGGTAGTGAGCCTGCGATGCTAATGCGAGCTGTTCACGATGGTCCCAATGGAAATCACTCCGGAGGTCGGACTCTGGCTTTCAAAATCAAAAGGCAAGGTTACTTCTGGCCTACCATGGTCACGGACTGCGAAAGATATTCTCGAGCTTGTGAGAAGTGTCAGAAGCACGCCCCATCAATTCATCAACCTGCCGAGCTCCTGTCTTCGGTGTCCGCACCTTACCCATTCATGAGGTGGTCTATGGATATCATCGGTCCATTACATCGAGGACCAGGAGGAGTTCAGTATGTGCTCGCTCTTACCGACTATTTCTCCAAGTGGGTAGAAGCGGCAGCCTATGCGAAAGTAACAAGTGAGGAAGTGGAGCAGTTCATGCTTAAGAGCATAATCTATCGGTATGGCGTCCCGTGTGAAATCATCACGGACAATGGTCCACAGTTCATCTCCTCGAAGTTCGAAGAATTCTGCGCGAAGTAGAAAATTCGACTCAGTAAATCAACTCCTCGTTACCCACAAGGTAATGGGCAAGCCGAGGCGATGAATAAGGTCATACTTGCCAACTTGAAGAAACGGCTCGATGCTCGCAAGGGGCGCTGGCCGGATAAACTTCAGGGCGTCCTCTGGGCGATCCGAACAACACCTCGTCAGGCCACTGATGAGACACCTTTCTCCCTGGTTTACAGAGTTGATGCCATAGTCCCAGCCGATATAGAAGTGCTCGGAATCCGTACCTCGCTAAACCCACTCCGAGCTGAGGAGAATGAAGAATTCCTACAGGATACTCTCGATACAATCAACGAGCGTCGGGACCAGGCCTTGGTT
>NC_025686.1:12605502-12654195 GCF_000633955.1 Camelina sativa
GAAATCACTAAGATCCCATGAAGTGAAAACTCCGCTGCGGACGCTTTAGCATCTTTGGCGTCCACTTTGGATCCCGCGACGACCAGGATTATCCCCGTCGAAGTTATCCAATATCCGNAATAACTCCAAAATCCGAAGCAGACCCTTGGCAGTTGGCGACCTAGTCCTCTGGAAGTTCACGAGAACACCGAGGAGCTCAATGCAGGAAAGCTGGGAATTAACTGGGAAGGACCGTACAGAATTACTTGCGAAGTCCGAAATGGAGTCTATCAGCTCGAGGANACTTTACTTAGTAAAGTCAAAACTTAGTTTCTTATCTAAACCGAAGTATCCACTTCGTACTCAACTTTACTTATTAAAGTTGGGGTGTCATCTTTTCGAACTACTTAACCAAAGTTTTTACTTCGTGTTTATTCCTGCTCATATCATCTTTTAAAACAAAAGATTGCGGAAATTAAGTTCGCATTTAAGATGACAAAACAAATTTTTTTTGGAGTGGTCACCACGACCAAAACACTCCAAAACGAGTTTGAAAATAAGTACTACAAACAGGGGGGCAACCTGTGCCAAAACAACCCCAGAACGAAAACTAAGGATTAGGAAGAACGGGATCAGACGCTGCTTCGGATAGGGCCAAGCCCATCTCTGCGAGCTCCTCTTCCGGCCTGGTGTTCGCCAGAAAATCGTCCATTCCCTGCTTTGACATCTGCCCGAGATTAGTGCCGAACTCGTCGATTGTGACGCTTAGCGGGTTCTCGCTGCACAAGAGATCGGGTGTATCCGCCAAAAGATCTGAGAATACTGAGAGGTCGAGGTCACGAGGAGTTACCTTCGAAACCTTCTCGTCCGCCTCCTCTTCGTCAGCTTTCAGGAGTCCGAGCTCGGCCTCCATGTCTTGGATCTCTCCTCTGGCGATCTCCTCGATCAGCATCCGGTTCGCCCTAATCTCAGCAGCTCGGACCTGAAGCGGAGCTAGCTTCTCCCTCTCTTCGAAGGTGACCCTCACCTCCTCAACCAGAGGACGGAGAGTCCGCCTCATTGCCTGCCTCTCCTCCCTTCGCACCCTCTCAATCTCGCAGCTGTTGCCAGCTTCGAGTAGCTGATTGCGGAGCTCGATCTCGTGCAACCTGTTCTTGGCCGCCTTCGCATCCTCCGCCGCTTCGAAGTAAAGGTCCCCCGCCTTCTTCAGTTTGTCTCGGAGGTCTTCGTTGGCAACCCCAAGGTCGAGTACCTCTATTTCAGCCTTCTTCATCCGCGCTCGGATTTGTTCGGCTTTCGCTACGGTGCTAGCATTCTCAGCCTCCAGCCTGGCGTACTCTTTTACCTGGGCTTCCAGGTCAGCGATCCTCTCTTGAAGAAGGTTCACCTCGGAAGAGGATGGGGAGACGAACAGCTGGTCCTCGTAGGACGCCACCGAGGAGTTGAACTCGATCATAAGCTGAAAAATTCAGCTCGTCAAAAACGGATAAAATGATAGAAAGAAACAGAAATAAAGACCAAAGGATGTTTACCTCGCCGATTTTGTCCGCAACGCGGAAGAAGTTCGCACGATTGACCTCGGTCATGTCAGCAAATGCCGCGATCCGAACTCCGGGCCGAATGTAGCTCCTCATTAGATCGGCTGGGAAAGCAGGGGGTACTGAAAGATTTTCGAGCAAGTCATTTCAGTCATCAACTATCGAACAGTCAAAGGTATAAAATTAAGAGCATCTCAGAAAAATTTTTACCTCGGGTGAAAGGTCGTTGTTCCTTCAAAGAGTTTCTTCCAGAGGAGTCTCCGGAGTCTTTAGGCGGTGGGGCCTCCTTAGATCTCCTCTCCGAGGAGGGACCCCTGTCTTTCGAGCTAGATCTACTTCGCTCATCCCCTAATGGGCCAGTCCGGGCTCGCCCCTTTTCATGAGAAGAGGAGGCGGTCTCAGGCTCCTTCCTCTTCTTCGATGAATCAATTTGCTGAGAGGAGCCCTCAGCAGAGGTTTTCTTCGGCGCTGGGCGGGGAAGCAGCGACCTCCCGTGGCTCGTCGCTAGAATCAGCAATGACAATCACGGGAGGAATCAGCGGGCCAGCAGGAGCCCTGGCTGATCCTGTACCAAGCTCGGGAGAGCCAGTTGGAGGCACGGAAGTCCCGCTCACCTCGGGAACGGAGGAGCCGGAGGAATTCTTGTTAGAAATGCGAGCTTTGCCTTCGGCGATGGCCATCGCCATCTGTTTCTTTGCCTCTTTTTCGGCAGCTCGGCACGCCCTTTCTTCCCTGTAATTCATCTCCGAAACGCTCAAGGGGGTGGAACAAACGAGAGAACGCCTTCTGAGCCTCGCCGTGGACTCTCTGATCCTTTTGCAAGAAAAAGAATCCCAAGTGATCTGTCCCTGGCTGCAGAACCTCGAGAAGAACTCTGCGAATGTAGGGCAAAGCAATCCGCGCTCGAAGTGATCTGAAAAAGAAACAGTTAAAAGGTGAGACGGAAAGTCAAGTAACACTTAACTTGGACCTAGCAAGGAACTCCATTCTACCGATTTTCGAAGTCCACTTCGATACGTGCGAACTCCACTTCGATACGTGAGCTCGTTAACCGGGAAGAAGAAATAGGACTTCCGCCACTTTTCATCCTTCTCGGGCAGGTCGTCAAAGACCTNTATAAGCCGAGATTCATCTTTGCAGGTCTAAACCGAAGTTTTCACTTCGTACTCAGCTTTACTTCAAAGCTTAACGTTGCGAAAACTCTAAACCGAAGTTCTTACTTCGTACTCCACTTTACTTAGTAAAGTCAAAACTTAGTTTCTTATCTAAACCGAAGTATCCACTTCGTACTCAACTTTACTTATTAAAGTTGGGGTGTCATCTTTTCGAACTACTTAACCGAAGTTCTTACTTCGTGTTTATTCCTTCTCATATCATCTTTTAAACAAAAGATTGCGGAAATTAAGTTCGCATTTAAGATGACAGAACAAAATTTTTTTTGGAGTGGTCACCACGACCAAAACACTCCAAAACGAGTCTGAAAATAAGTACTACAAACAGGGGGGCAACCCGTGCCAAAACAACCCCAAAACGAAAACTAAGGATTAGGAAGAACGGGATCAGACGCCGCTTCGGATAGGGCCAAGCCCATCTCTGCGAGCTCCTCTTCCGGCCTGGTGTTCGCCAGAAAATCGTCCATTCCCTGCTTTGACATTTGCCCGAGATTAGTGCCGGACTCGTCGATTGTGACGCTTAGCGGGTTCTCGCTGCACAAGAGATCGGGTGTATCCGCCAAAAGATCTGAGAATACTGAGAGGTCGAGGTCACGAGGAGTTACCTTCGAAACCTTCTCGTCCGCCTCCTCTTCGTCAGCTTTCAGGAGTCCGAGCTCGGCCTCCATGTCTTGGATCTCTCCTCTGGCGATCTCCTCGATCAGCATCCGGTTCGCCCTAATCTCAGCAGCTCGGACCTGAAGCGGAGCTAGCTTCTCCCTCTCTTCGAAGGTGACCCTCACCTCCTCAACCAGAGGACGGAGAGTCCGCCTCATTGCCTGCCTCTCCTCCCTTCGCACCCTCTCATTCTCGCAGCTATTGCCAGCTTCGAGTAGCTGATTGCGGAGCTCGATCTTGTGCAACCTGTTCTTGGCCGCCTTCGCATCCTCTGCCGCTTCGAAGTAAAGGTCCCCCGCCTTCTTCAGTTTGTCTCGGAGGTTTTCGTTGGCAACCCCAAGGTCGAGTACCTCTATTTCAGCCTTCTTCATCCGCGCTCGGATTTGTTCGGCTTTCGCTACGGTGCTAGCATTCTCAGCCTCCAGCCTGCCGTACTCTTTTACCTGGGCTTCCAGGTCAGCGATCCTCTCTTGAAGAAGGTTCACCTCGGAAGAGGATGGGGAGACGAACAGCTGGTCCTCGTAGGACGCCACCGAGGAGTTGAACTCGATCATAAGCTGAAAAATTCAGCTCGTAAAAAACGGATAAAATGATA
The DNA here is from genome assembly GCF_000633955.1 of Camelina sativa. Lineage (NCBI taxonomy): Eukaryota > Viridiplantae > Streptophyta > Magnoliopsida > Brassicales > Brassicaceae > Camelina > Camelina sativa. The sequence continues at coordinate 12,609,444 of NC_025686.1, forward strand.
GAAAGAAACAGAAATAAAGACCAAAGGATGTTTACCTCGCCGATTTTGTCCGCAAAGTGGAAGAAGTTCGCACGATTGACCTCGGTCATGTCAGCAAATGCCGCGATCCGAACTCCGGGCCGAATGTAGCTCCTCATTAGATCGGCTGGGAAAGCAGGGGGTACTGAAAGATTTTCGAGCAAGTCATTTCAGTCATCAACTATCGAACAGTCAAAGGTATAAAATTAAGAGCATCTCAGAAAAATTTTTACCTCGGGTGAAAGGTCGTTGTTCCTTCAAAGAGTTTCTTCCAGAGGAGTCTCCGGAGTCTTTAGGCGGTGGGGCCTCCTTAGATCTCCTCTCCGAGGAGGGACCCCTGTCTTTCGAGCTAGATCTACTTCGCTCATCCCCTAATGGGCCAGTCCGGGCTCGCCCCTTTTCATGAGAAGAGGAGGCGGTCTCAGGCTCCTTCCTCTTCTTCGATGAATCAATTTGCTGAGAGGAGCCCTCAGCAGAGGTTTTCTTCGGCGCTGGGCGGGGAAGCAGCGACCTCCCGTGGCTCGTCGCTAGAATCAGCAATGACAATCACGGGAGGAATCAGCGGGCCAGCAGGAGCCCTGGCTGATCCTGTACCAAGCTCGGGAGAGCCAGTTGGAGGCACGGAAGTCCCGCTCACCTCGGGAACGGAGGAGCCGGAGGAATTCTTGTTAGAAATGCGAGCTTTGCCTTCGGCGATGGCCATCGCCATCTGTTTCTTTGCCTCTTTTTCGGCAGCTCGGCACGCCCTTTCTTCCCTGTAATTCATCTCCGAAACGCTCAAGGGGGTGGAACAAACGAGAGAACGCCTTCTGAGCCTCGCCGTGGACTCTCTGATCCTTTTGCAAGAAAAAGAATCCCAAGTGATCTGTCCCTGGCTGCAGAACCTCGAGAAGAACTCTGCGAATGTAGGGCAAAGCAATCCGCGCTCGAAGTGATCTGAAAAAGAAACAGTTAAAAGGTGAGACGGAAAGTCAAGTAACACTTAACTTGGACCTAGCAAGGAACTCCATTCTACCGATTTTCGAAGTCCACTTCGATACGTGCGAACTCCACTTCGATACGTGAGCTCGTTAACCGGGAAGAAGAAATAGGACTTCCGCCACTTTTCATCCTTCTCGGGCAGGTCGTCAAAGACCTTTAGGCCGGCAAGCGGGCTTACGTAAAGCTTGCCCTTGGTACGACCAGTCTTCACCGTGTACACCTGGAGGAAGTCGGCCAACGACAGCTGGTAGTTGAACTCCTCCCCCAGAGTTTGAAGGCACAATACAGTCCGAACAAAGTTGGGGCACATCTGGGAAGAGCGAAGCCCAGTTCGAACATCATCTTCACAATGAGTTCGGGAAGGGGGAATGACAGACCGCACGCAGAGAAGAATATCTCGAACGCGCAGCAGTAACCTGGAGGGGGGTTCTCCGGAGACTCATGAGCCTCTGGGAATCTGATCTCGACCTCCGACGGAATCCCGGTGGATCCTGTAATCTTGGCTATGCTCTCCGCAGAGAGAATTGACGGCTGGTGGGGGCCTAAAACGCCCGGAATCAAGGGTTTTGCGGTTTTTCCCGATGAGGATTTCGGCGGAGACATGCTTTTCCGGTAAAAGTAGCAAGAAATAAAGGAAGAGTGAAGGATTCTCCGGCGAAAGTAAAGAAGTTCACAGAGGAAAAGAGAGAAAATCGGAGAACGGAAAACACAAGCACAATTGGGGATTGAGAGTGAAAGAGAGAAGTCGAGTTTACCTTTATACACGGAACCAGGGAGTAATGATTACCTGGGGAAGTGAAAGGTCTCGCACCGTTTTCTCTCTCTCTTATAGTTAACACGCCACCTAGTGGGGCCCCGAGGCTTGTTCGGGAAGGCAAATCCCATCATTACCACGATCAAATCGTGGAGATATGGGGAATATTCAGTTTCTCGAAATTGATCGCTTGAAGGTTAAAAGTCCCCCGAACTGTTCAACTCGGGAGACTTGGGGGGCAACTGTTGTACCCACGATCTGTCATCTCGGACAATAGGTGAGAAGGCCTAGGTCGGGCTTGTCTAATGGGCCAAGAGCGTATTACTGATCGGCCCATCAGGCCCGGAGAAAGGAAGAGAGCGCGGAGATGCTTCGTGCTGGTCAGCTCGCAGCTCGGGCCCGGTCAAAGATTCCCGCATTCAAGAGGATTAATTAGATCGAGCAAATCATGCCCTATTAATTGTGCATTGATTGGGTAATAAATTGGTCGGTATAAATATGTAAGGGGGGTGTCACTTGTAAGGGATCCAATATTTTTCCAAAAACAGCAATACAAATTCAAATACTCAAAAACTCTCTCAATTCAGTTCGGAACTACTTAACGGCGATAAGCTCCTCCACATTTAAATCACTTCGGAAGGAGAAGCTCGTTTTCAGTTCTCACAGCATCTACTTATTGATATTTATATTTTGTTCTCCATTAATTATTTAATCAGAAAGACAATTTCATCCTTTTGTTGCAAACTCTTAAACCAAAGTAGACATTGTGCTTCGAATTTTGAAATTCACACTTTTTATATTCCCATACATATATATTTTTCTTATATGGAAATTTATTTTAATCTAAATCTATGGTAAAAAAATTTGCGGATCTACCAAACAGTACGTGAGTCGTGGCAACAATGCTGGCCAGAGAACATAGTTATTAGATCTTGGTGAACCAAAATGGGAGCAATTCGACCACTAAGGGAAAATAAAACAGTACCCTCCAAATCTTGGAGTTGATACATTGGAACAACATGTTTTGAGATAGATGCGTCTGGGAAATGCCTAATTCAGTAGACAAAAGTAATTAATGAATGGCAAACATGTAAGTGAAGTCCTTAGATAATAGTAGCAAGGGTAAGATTGTTTAGGAGAGTTTCTTTTTTCTTCTCGACTACTATAAGTGGACTTGTTATCTCAATGCAAGAAATCAACTAATCAAGGTTTTAATCTTCTTACATATAAATTTGAGACTTGATAGTGAAGAAAGTGCGTGGAGAGGTTGTAATCTAGTGATAGTGAAAAAGTGGGGAGGTTGTAATGAGATATCCTAGGAACATTTTTCACAACAATTATGTGGAAAATTTGGATCTGGGCTTCGGCACATATAGTTTACATGATATTCTGATAAAATACTCTCATATATTAATAGAAAAGCATTCCAAATTCGGGTTCAAACAATGTAGTGACCCAGCAAGGAGAAGTCCATTATGTAGCGGCATTTCAGTGCGTTTTTACCAGCGCTGACCGGAGCAGCCGAAAAGATTTATAAAAAAAAAAACAAAACAAAATTGAGTGAGACTCGATTGGACACATTTATTTAGGGAGTTAAAAGGTTTATATATAACATTCTATAATAAAAAGTCAATTTTAAAAGAATTATAAAGTTTGAGGGGTTTCTTGGAAATTACTTTAAAGTAAAACACTGAACGATTTGTTAGCTAAATATGTACCCTAAAAATCGAAAAGCCTTTGAAGCAAAGAAGAAGAGCAGAGGAAAAAAAAAAAATCAAAAACCCTTTTTCACTTGTTCGCACTGTTTCTTCCTCATGGCGAACAATCCTTCGCAGCTTCTTCCATCAGGTATGGATTTCTCTACTTACATCTCCGACTTGGGTGCCTTTTCAATAGGCTGGATCTGCTATTTTGGTACCACCAATTTTGTTGAGCGATTTGGGTTGTGTGTGTTGTGCAGAGCTAATCGATAGGTGCATAGGATCGAAGATATGGGTTATAATGAAAGGAGATAAGGAGCTCGTTGGTACTCTCAAAGGATTTGATGTTTATGTCAACATGGTCCTTGAAGATGTCACCGAATAGTAAGTCTCTTCTTTTAGGGTTTTTCTTCTTCTTCTTCTTCTGAATTCGATTTTTTTTGTTTGTATGTTGTTTAGTTGGAACTTGTATTGCCTTGATCTATTACGCTTTAGGTGGTGATACCATAGATGTGATAATGCAGAACCCCCAGAACTCAGCCTTTTGGTTTTTGTTTCTCAGTGCCTTAGTTTTTTTTTCTTATATTGGTAATTGGATTGCGTTATGCTAATTTCAAGTTTCAAGACTGACCCAGAGAACGGAGTTGAACCGTAGTTGTGAGATGCAGAACCTAGATTTTGGATTTTGTTTCTCAGTACTAAGTGTTGTTGATTTCGTTATGCTCATTTCAAGTTTCAATACTGACCCACCCCAAAGAGTGGCGTAGTAGCGTTGGACCGCTTTATGAACATTGAGCCATAGTTGTGATATGCAGAAACCTAGACTTTGGATTTTGTTTCTCGGTACTAAGTAAGTTTTTTCAGTGATTGATTGCGATATTGCTTATTTCAGAATACTGTGATCTGATTGAATGACGTTCATCGTGTGTGTGTATATATAGTCTTATTTAGATTGGTTCGAATGTGGTTTTGGTGAGTTTTTTTTTTTTTTTTTTTTTTTTTTTTTTTTTTTTTTTTTTTTTTTTTTTTTNTTAGTGATTTAATGCTTTAAACTCCGGAGATTCATAGATTGAGGTTTTTGCTGTATCAGATTCTTTTTGAGATGTTACTAGAGTGTGTTACTAATTTAAGCATCGTTGTGCAGTGAGATTACAGCTGAAGGAAGACGGGTTACAAAGCTTGATCAGATCCTGCTCAATGGAAATAACATAGCCATTGTAAGTCAATACACCATTTTATCTATATTTTCCGAAATTGACTTCTTCTAACTGTAGCCAAACTAGCCATACGCTGTAGAAACTTCATTCTGATTTCTTTTCATCTTTATTTAGATAAACCGTTGACCACTTTAATCGTCGAAATGCTAAGAACCCGGTTTTTAAAATTGTTTGTGATGTAGTTGGTGCCAGGGGGGTCTCCTGACGATGGAGAATGAGATTTGCTGCTTTGTGTGTTCAGAATTGTGTGAGGAAGGATGTAACTTTTGGTTTTAGATTAACACTTTGTTCACAGAAAAGTAGTAGTTGATTTCTAAACTCAGAATGACCAAGTTTTCTTTGTTCAACAATGTGAAAGAGAGCTACAAGCATCATATTTATTAGACACGTTGCTTCTGCTTATTCAAGCTCTCTACATTGCTCTAATGACCTTCCCCATTAGCCACTCTAGCGTTGGATAAGTTATCAACAGAGTCTCCCCTCTCAAAAACAGCTGCAGCTCCCATACCAGTCCCTGTTACATATACATTTTATGCATACCATCTACACAAAAAATCAATATAATTATGGAGCCTATTCAAACTGTGAATATATTACCTATGCACATTGAGACTACTCCAAAGCGGCAATCCTTCCCTCTCCGCTTCATCTCGTGCAACAATGTTGCAACACATCGAGCTCCTGTACATGGAGACTTACTCTATTAGCCTATACACATACACATCTTGCATATTATTATCTGTTTAAGGCAAAGCTTGTATAAAGTAGTAACCTGTAGCACCAAGAGGATGGCCAATAGCAATGGCTCCTCCATTAACATTGACCTTTTTCATATCTAGATCTAGCTTCTTGCAGCTGTACACATACTGAGATGCAAATGCCTGTTTTTTCACACAGTTCATCAATGGAGAGATTCATAAGTAAGGATAATTCCGAAACAGACAACAACTAATGTGAAACATTTCACTACCTCATTGATCTCAAATAGATCAATATCGCTGACGTTGAGCCCTGCGAGGTTAGTTGCAGCAGGGATGGCGACAGCTGGACCGATGCCCATTACAGATGGATCCACACCAGTTACAGCAAAACTCCTACATTGTTTCGGGATCAGATTTGCTCGGTTTCTTAAACCATCAAAATGTAGACAAAGTCCTCTCCATATTCATTTTACCTGAATACTCCAAGAATGGGAAGTCCCTTCTTCATTGCAAGACTTCTCTTCATTAGCAGAACAGCTCCAGCACCATCACTAATCTGACTAGCATTGCCTACACAATTCACATATATAAACAAATGCTCTAAACCATGATCTCGCTTTTCTCAATGAATTGTGGAAACATATTTCTCACCAGCTGTGGTGGAACCATCTTTTTTAAAGACAGTCTTCAGCTTTGCCAAATCTGCCATGTTTGAGTTTGGACGCACACCATCATCAACAGATACAACGATTGCCTTCTCTGCTTTAGTCTCCGGGTCCACAATCTGTTAAGGAAAAATATCGTTCATTGAGAAATCAATCTCTAGCAAAAGGGTTTTAAAAAGAAGTTGAGGAGCTTTCTTGTTTTTTTACCTTGGTAGCAACAGGAATGATTTCATCCTTGAGTTTACCAGAAGCGATCGCAGCTGCAGCGCGCTTGTGAGACTCAACCTGTTGATTACTGATAACTCAGTACTTATATGAATTTAGAAAGAAACAAAAAAAAAGTGAAGAGAATAGGTAAACTAACCGCAGCCATATCTTGCTCTTCTCTTGTAACACCATATCTTTTTGCAACGTTTTCAGAAGTAACTCCCATTGGAAGCAAACAATCACGGGCTTTTGGGAATTCTAGTGCCTGTTCCCATTTAGGAGTTTTACAACTGTTCTGGTTGAATAGACTTAAAAAAAAGAATCATTGAGACAACGTACTCTCGGATTAGAGGTTTGAAAGCCGCCTCCAGGCATACTATCAGTTGACATTGACTCCACTCCAGCACCAATACCTGTTGCAGTTCACAACAAAGATAATTGATCTCGCGGCCTAGACAAGTAGCCAGCTAGACACTACAAAAATATGATGAAGCTGTGTCTTACCAATGTCGTAATATCCGGCTCTAATAGAAGCAGCAACATCAGCAACAGCTTGTAGTCCAGATGAGCATTGTCGGTTAACAGTTCTGATTGGCACGGTGTCTAGCTCGTCGTAAAACAACAGTAAAGCAACACATCAACAAATTTGTTTGTCTATGATCTTCCAATGTAAGAATGTAATTAATTGATTTTGAAGTACCAGGGAAACCAGCAAAATAAGCTGCAACTCTACATTCCATTGCTCTCTGAGAACCGGGAGCTAAAACCGTACCAACAACGATATCACCAACTTCACTTGGATCCAAAGATGTTCTTTCCACTACAGCCTAAATTAGAACAAAACATTGGAACATGAGAACTCACAGATACTAGTTACTAGTTCCATGTCTGAGCAAAGGTTTTTAATTGATGTACCTTGAGAACAGAAGCTAGAAGATCATCTGGAAGAGTGTCTTTGAAACCTCCACGTTTCGCTTTGCAAATGGCGGTACGATATGCCCTGAAGAAGAAGAAGAAGAAGAAGAAGAAGAAGAAGAATCAAGAAAACAAGAAACCTTAAAAGAAAGTGAATGTGAAGCAACTGAGTTTGGAGGCACCTACGCTACAATCACAATGTCGTCTCCAAAAGCAGCCATTGGAGAAACTTCAGAAGCACAATTCACAGGCTAACATAAAGAAAGATTCAAGTCAGAAGAACACACAAAAGAAACTTGTGATCATCTTTCCACAAACAATTTCAATGTCTAGTAAAACTCTCTGACTCAACGATTAAGACAAACTAAAACTTACAGACAGAACAGAGGATTCATGATTAAGAGAAGAAGAAGAAGGAATTGGATTGAGATGACGAAGCAAAATCTTCTGTCTTTCAGCAGCTTTATCCATGATTCTCTCTGTTTTTGTGTTGCAAAGCTCAACTTCAAAATTTGTGATTGAAAGACAAAAGCTTTCTGTGTAAAACTCAATTGGGTTTGATTGATTTTTCAGGAAAGGGATAGAATTTTTTAAGTATAAGAAGAAGAAGAAGAAGAAGAAGAAGAAGCTTCAGTGTTATCATTTTTCTCGTGGGTATCGTTCTCACTAATCTGGTCGTGACTGGGATCCTTGCCCACCTTGTCTTGTCGTATCGTAAACAAAGTTAAACGGCGTTACGAAAATATATCGCATGTTTTTCGTGTTTTACGCCACCACCACAGAAACTCACACCGTTAAGACTGTCACCGGATTTTTAATGGGCAAACCAAACCAAACCCAACCCGGGCCACGTGACAAGAGTTTTTATTTTTTAACAAGTAGACATCATCTTTTCGGGTTAGGATAAGAATGTTTAGACTTTTAGAGAGAGACTTATTATATAACTGCGTCCGATATATAACGTGTTGGATTGAATAATTACGGATATCTATATAATTTATTAAGACCCGTAAAATATTACAGATGAAGAGGGCTCAAGAAATTTACCGGACGATGGATGAGCTTTGGTGAGAGTCAGTTCCAACACGATATGAAAAATCTGAATGTAGACAATACGCAAATGTGGAGAAAAACTGATTGTTCAAAGTTGTATGTATATATAAAAAGAGTGTTGAAGGTTGGATGTGAGAGAAAGAAGTGACGTTACATTTGGTATTTTAACTCTTATGACATACTCTTTTGCTCGTCCACCACTCGTCTTACCAGCCTCCATTCTTACGTTTTCATCGCTCTATGCTACCTAACCTTCCCTTCTTTTCTTGCATGCAAAACTATTTAATTCTATTTTATTTATTGCTTATCTTATCTATTACAAAGAAAAGTTTAATCTAGAAGCTTTTTCACAAGAATAATGTCAAGGTCCATTGTCATGCATAGATTTTATATATCTCTATATATGGAAATAGAATAGAGAGCTGATTAAAGAAGTTGAGGACTTGGGTCCGAAATAATAGATGAAATCCGAAATAATAGATGTGGGTAGGCCATGAGCCATGATTGATATATTTTTGGAAAACAATCTTTTCATTTGTACGACATTAGTAGTGTGTTTGCAAGACAAGAACATTTTGAAGAAAAAAAAATGGTCCTCGATCATAAAAATTGAATCGTAATCTCGTTGAGTTCATGTCAGTTTTAAATGGAAATTGAATATATGATATTGGTCCCTATGGTTGAGTAGGAATTGGTAATAGGAAATAAATGCATGCATGCGACACGATCAACAAACCAATTTATGCGTTTCCGATTACTTCTGATCTCTTCCATTGACAGCACTGTGGAGTTCCGACATCTTTGATTTTATTATATTTCCTGATTCAAACAAATCTAAAATCGATGTTCTCTGTAAGGGATCGAGACGAACGAACATCCTAGCTCATCGAATCTACCAACTTAGGTATTGATTCTAACTTGGAACATGATAGGAGATATTCGTTGTTAGGTTATCAGAATTTATGATGGAGAATCGTTATAGTTTGATGCGGAAAATTTAAATCTCAGTGTTTGAAAGCATCGATCCTTTTGAGTTGATAGATTTTTTTTTCCAAAATTGATCAATATGCGGAATATAAGAAATTATGATTGGTTTCATTGAGTTTCGAAGTTAAAGAAATGGTATAGAGGAACTAGCAGAGATGAATTCATGGATTTACCTGAGTTTAAGAGCAGACAATGTCAATTCATAAAAAAGATGGAAACATCTTGCTCTTGCTTCCTGTATATTTTCTTAAAAGATTAAAGAAACACAACATTTTTTTTTTCTTTTTTTCATCACTACAAGAAAAAGAGATCATTGTGACATTAGCTTGAGACAAAAAAAATTTGTGACAAATTTGTGACTTTTTAGAGACTATGTTGTGACATTATTTTTTAGTCATAAATTCGTAATTATTTCGTCATAACATTATTACGGATTAAGTCGTCACTAAAAATTGTCACCATTAGCTACTAAATAGTGTCAATATTATTAATCGTAACAAGTGTGACGGTTTTACTACAAATATGTAGTTACAAATAGTGACGTTAATTTGAGACAAAATTATTTGTCACACATTTGTGATCTTTTAGATACTTTACTGGGAAGAAAAAAAATTATAACAAGTTCGTAATTGTTTGGTCATAATACTACGGTTACAAATTAATTTATGACAAAAAGTTGTCTCAAACATTTACAAAATTGTTACGATAATTTAAGTCATAACTATTGTAATGGTATTATGATATTTTTTTATCAAACATACATTGATTAACCAGTTAAATATACTTTTACAAAGAGAATGATCATTGTATTTTATTAAGGAAAATACAAACTACTAATTAAAATATTTCTTTTATAAACTAATCAATTACATCTTGAACATTTGATAATAATCCTTAAAAACTGAAAATGATTGTATTGTTTATAAAGTAGATAACTATTTTAACTTATAGTTAAATATCCTTCATAAGTTTACTTCATGTCTATCCATCTCATGTCCACCACTTAATTAATCTATGAAACAACATGAATATAAACAAAAAAATTGTTATAAGACTAAATGATTGTTAAACTGTGAATAAATTTTGTTAAAATCATTTGAAAGGTACGTGAAAACATGTTATATTTTCATTAATTAGTGGCTAAACATAAAATATTGTTATGTTTCTTAATAATTAATATTTTTATGTAGGTTGTCCAATAAATTCATGGTTGCTGCTAATCCTGATTCCTGGCATAAGTGGAGATAATCTAACCTTGTTTAGAGAAAAAGAATTTGCAAGTTGGTTACTATAACATGTAAGGACTTATGGTTATTTTAAAGCAGTTTATTATTATTTTTTTTTGTCAACAAGCACTTTGAATTTATGATTAAATAATTTTATTATATTTTAATTAAATTTAACAAAGCAGTTTAAGATACCATATACTAGATTTTTAATTTTTGGAAAATATTTTATTTTTATGAATAATTAGAATTTTAAGCGCCTAAAGATTTCCGAAATATTTAGTAATTTTTGGAATTTCCCTCTTAAACTATTTATTAGTATACCTAATTCACGTGTATTATATATAAAGAATATACCTAATCCTTAAATTGTAACCCTAATTGATAACTTCATTACTCTTTCTTCTCGCCGCTTTGTTTCTCTCGTTCTCACCGATCACTCTTGCAAGGTTGGTGCCCATCTTTTTTATTTAATTGTTAGATTTATATTATGCAATCAATCGTTGAAATTATCCTTTTCTCTATTTTCATCTTTTTCTATTATCATGTTCCAGCACTTTGTTTACTAAAATATTGCATCATCATCGTATACACTTGCGGAGTGATTTGATTTTGACTAATCTAATGGATATATATAATTGTATATATAGATTTTCCATTTGACTATTCTAATGGATCTATATGTATATATTTAGTTGGAGTGATTGTAGGAAAAATCGATGAAGATGTGCAAGAACTCTTTTCACAGAGAAAGTCTTCAAATGGCCAGGAATTGGCAATAGAATCTAACCCAAAAGGAGAAATATGAAATTTATGTTAAGGTAATATTTATAGATTAAATTATGCATAGTTACATATTTTTTAATGAGTTAAAAATTTACTATTTTATTTGCGTTTGAAAATGTTCATATACTTGTATGTTTTTTTATAGATTGCTGGAATATCAAAACAAAGCTGCAAAATGGGATTTCTATGTCTTTGGATGATTCATGATGTCTCCAAGCACTTGACATTGAAAACATCTATTCCTTCACAAGTTTCCAATGGAGTGGGTAGTTAATTAAGTTTGGTTTAGCTTAATTTTGTCTATTAATAATACTCCAGTTTTTTATATTGGTTTTGTTTACTTTAATTTATAAATTAATAAAAAAATTTATTATATAAGTTTTTTTGTAATTATTAATATATAGCTTATGTATCATTGTGACAATAATTTAATAAAACAATAATATTTAGAAAATAGGAGACGATGGTCATTAACTATAATCATTTTGACACTAATGGTTGGTCGTCATGAGTTAAACATTATAACGTAATAATAGTAACAAAATGCATTACGGTTTTGAGACTAAAGTTTTGTCGTAATTGAATGACAGTTTTGATACATGTTCTTAGTTAGTAACCGTGACGGAAAAGCGACTTTTAACAGGTCACTAAGTGTGACATTTTGAGACTACAGTAGCGTCGTAATTAGTGACTAACTTGATACGTGATTTTGGTCATGAAATAAAACGTATTTGGAACGATAATTTTAGTAAGCAATTGTGACATTATAGATACGTTTACAAATCGTTACATTTGGTGACGAAATAGATACATATAAGTTAGTCGCAACTCTTGTGACGTTTTAGTGACTAAAAAAAATTTGTGACCATTGTATTGTAACCATTCACTAATCGTCACAGATACGTAACAATATTTTTATTGTGACGAAAAAATATTATTATGACGGAATATTACGTGATAATGAACTCCTTTTCTTGTAGTGCATGGAATTAATGATGAATTTAAATCATTAGTTTGATGATGGGTTTGAATGTTGGCATGTTGCAAGGTAAATATATGCTTAATGTGTACTCTCGTTTTAAGCATATGTATTGTAGGATGCACGAATTGACTAACTACAAAAATCTATGATTATTGTATTTAGGGTCTTTAGGCACACTTCTCTCATCATTATTGCGGAAAAGGATGTATAGTCCTATAATCTACCGGAAGAGAGCCCCTTTTAAAGTTATGAAGATACAGAACAAACTTTGACCAAAAAAAGAAGATACAGAACAAAATTTTATTGGCTAATGAAGAGGGGCTGGCGAGGTTCAAGAAGTGTCCAACATTGTGGATGATATGTCTACAACAATATTATATGTTTACATGAAACATTTATGCGTTTATGTGTAAAACTATACAGTTGGTCAATCGCAGTGTTTGCGGTTGCGGTTGCGGGAGATTGCGGAAGCGGATAGTTGCAGTTTCAAGCGTTATTAAGCGTTTTGAATGACTGATTTAGTATTTTAAAATAGGTGCGTTTGCGAGAGTTTACGACTGGTTGACCAGCGGGTGAAATAACGGTTAAAACATAATAAATGTAATATATAATTATATAAATGTTTAAAATACCAAAAAGATTTATTAAACTTGATTTATAATTAAAATTCATTAGAAAATACTAAAATAATTATTTAAAAAACAAATAAATTTTATATTGAAATACTTATTACTTTATGCATTTGGCTTTTTACCAAAACTTTAATCAAGTAATTTGATAAATGAAAAAATATATGTTTTAGAACGTAGATCTTCTTTCTTAAATCTCACACACTCAATAAGTTCCGTGGGGCAGTATTTGCATCGGTAGTAATGATCAAACGAGAGTTGAGAAGAGTCACTCGAGATTTGTTTTTATATTTTTCACAAATAATCATATTTTCTTAAATTTTTAATGAAAATATTATATTTATTTAGATATTTTTGAACCTGCATGCGATGTGCCATTAAATTTACATCAAGTTTTTTGGGTTATTGTTAATTGAAATCTTATTTTCTTCCAGTTTTTTATTTTTTTAATATTTTCAATCATATTCATACTTCATTTTCTCTCATCCTTAGTGAATAAAATAGCTAGATAAAAGATATATAAAAAATATACTTCATTATCGTTGATTTGTTTGAAGTTAAAAAAAAAAAAAAATTCAAAACGTAATCGCCCGCAAACACAAATGGTTGCAGGAAGCAGCTTTTGGAATTCAGTAGTTTGAAGCGGTTGGAAACGATTTATAGCGACTGAGAGCGGTTTGTGTGATTGGTACCAATCACTAACAACCGCTACCACCTGCAAACACTGCGTTTGCGGGAGCTAGCGGGAAAACCAATCAACACCTTATATAGTCCACTATGGTTTCAAGATTTTCGTTGATAATTCTTTTTCTATTTGATAAATATTAATCAGGAAATATAGCGATAAATAACTGAAATCAGCACATTGTGTCGGTTTATATAAATGACATAAACATTATTCACCGCCGTTAATACTTATAAAAACCGACTCTGAATTTCAGACGTTAAACATACTAGGTTAGATCCGCGCGGTGCCGCGGGATGTTATTCTATACATTTTGAAATACATTTGATATTCAAAGTATGATTTTTAATTTTTTGAAATTATATTAATCATGAAAATTATGGTTTACACAATGCTAAGATATAGAATAAACCGAAAAAACCTACAATGTTTGTAACTCCGTAGTATTTGTTATTACAATCATTTACTCGTATAATTGGTTTAACTCTACTATATGCTATGTTTTTTTCTCCTATTATTATTGGAGATATATTAATGTCGTGTTATGTTGTAGTGTATTTTTTGTAGTTTACAAATTTAATCATCTAAGTTTATATAGTTTGTGTTGTTGTTACATTATTTTTTGTTTGTTTCCTTTTGTAAATTACCTGTTCTTTTTTATAACAAGTCCACATATGTCAAAGTAAGTAGACATATTTTTACTTTAGTTTGGTTTTGTGTTATTTTTTAAATATTATACTTATGTTAAACTGTATACAACATTTATAAGGATTATGTTAATTGTCAATGTTATTTTTAAAGTTATAGATGATTTAGTTTTCTTAAATTAAAACATTTGGTTTTCGATCTTAAACATTGTTTAATTTGTCACTGGTGTTCTTATATGTAAATCTTGAGAGGCAAGGAACCTTTGTTATCACACGCCAAAATTCAAACACTGCAATCATCACTGTGAAAAGGAATGAAATAGTAAATGCATAAACAATTTTGTTTGATAATACGTAACTAACTTACTCTAGTTTATGTACGCTTTAGAAAGAGAGTTTATCCTCTAATCACACTTGAGAGATTACTCTAGTTTGGTTCATATCCCTTATATATATAAGTTTTCTCACAAAAACAAAAAAATACTGACATGTTGAGCTCACAAAGCTCGAGAAATGATTTATTTATTTGTCATCAGCTTTTAATAGTATTTTTATTTACATACCATTGTATATTTTTTTTTAAATGACAACCAAAATTTAATTCTTTTATTTTCTTTATAACTTAATTGCATTACTTACTTACATTTCCACAAAATTTTAAGAACTTTTGATTCATATGGTGAGATAATATAAAATCCATATTATAATAATTTCCATAAGTTAAATCTTAATTATTATACAAGAATTTTATATATTCAAATAAAACAAAAAATATATATACTACACAAATAAATTTTATATTCCAAATTATAATTTTACCGATAAATATTATAGATTCTGTATATATAAATTACAGTAAAATTATTTATTAACTATTTTATTGTGCACATAGTGCGGATTGTTATTTAGAATAAAATAAACTGCCAAAAATGATGTTAGATTACAAATAATACGTAACCTTGTGTCCCTTAATCGTCACTTTCCTCAGTTGCCATACACAGGTTAATTTTTACTGTTTTTCTTCGACATTATTGTAACTGGGCTGGACCCATAACAGAAATCAGAAGGAATGATGTGGATTGAACAAAAATATTGAGCTGTATTAATTCTTATAATTTGATTGGCTAACTGTTTTAACTGATGTTTCAACTCCTCTTTCAACTAAAAAGCTGAGGTGTCAACATTGGAGAGTAACACATTCAGTTTTTATTGTATTGATCATGATCATCACTTGCTAACCCGAAGCAAGAAAAAATTAACGTCGAAGCTTGTTGCGTCAGTTTGAAAATCGACATTATGTTATTCAAGTCAATCATTAATTACCGAAGCTAGACTTCATAAAAAAACAAAAATCACTTTTTTGTTTTTTTTGGTATTTAGTGAATAGTGATCACTCACACAGTCACACCATTTCTTGAAGACTCGTCAATTGCTTATAAACCCCATCAGATTTGGAAACAAGCTCTCTATGACTTCCCTTCTCCACAACTCCTCCCTTATGTAACACAGCAATCATGTCTGCTTTCCTTATGGTCGAGAGCCTGTGAGCCACTAACACTGTGGTTCGTCCCTTCATCAGCCTGTCTAGTGCCTCTTGCACCAGTTTCTCCGAGCTCGTGTCCAAAGCACTTGTTGCTTCATCAAGGAGAAGCACTGAAGGATCCTTTAAAACAGCCCTCGCGATAGCCACTCTTTGTTTCTGACCACCTGATAACTGCACTCCCCTATCACCCACGTGCGTCTTGTATCCTTCTTCCATCATGATTATGAACTCGTGGGCATTCGCGGCTTTTGCGGCTTCCATGATTTCTGCCTCCGACGCGTTCTCGTTCCCATACTTGATGTTTTCGTATATGGTTGTTGAAAACAGAGCTGGTTCTTGCTGGACTAATGCTAGCTTGTTGCGCAAGCTACGTAGATTTATAGTTTTTATATCTTGCCCATCGATAAAGAGTTTTCCGTTGGTCGTATCATAGAATCTCATGATCAGTCCGATCACTGTGCTTTTTCCTGAACCACTAGTTCCCACGACCGCAAGACTTTTTCCCGCCGAAATCCAGAGATTAAGATTTTGAAAAATGGTGATTTCGGGTCTCGTGGGATAGGCGAAGCTCACGGCTCTGAACTCTATATCTCCTTCAACCTGAGTGACCAATCTTGAGTTAGGCTGGTCCGGAGGTATTTCACTCTCTCTATGTAGTACCCTAAAAACAGAACCGAGTGCTTGAGTGCCCTTCACGATATCTGGGGTTAACGCAAGCGTTTCTCCTACTGAGTAAGCTGTGACGAGCAATACCATGAAAGATTTGATACTATCCTCAAAGTTTGTCTCCTTCCGCTGAATCAAAACTGAAATGTACCAGAGACCAAGTGCGTAGGAACAGTAGGCGAGACATTGAGATAAACCGTATCCAAATCCAGAGATATGACCTTTGAGTAAGGCATTCTTGGTGGGTTTGGTTAGCTCGCTAGTAAACTGTTCTGAGATTTGCTTTTCAGCACCAAATGCAGCTACAGTTCTTATATTCACAATGGCTTCACGCGCCAATGAAGTTGCCCTAGAGTAAGCCCTTGTGTAATCTCCTCCAAAGCCTTTTAGAAACAATTGCTGTGAAATATTATAGAGCATTCAAGCTTATTCGGTTTCAAAAGTAAAAATATAGCTGAGAGAGGATCTTTGGTTTTGGAGTTACCTCGGTAAGAGAAGCGGTAATGATAAGAGGGAAACAAGCAGTTACTACGGCTGCAACACGCCAACAGTAGAAAAAGGCAAGTCCTAAGGATGTGACTGTAAGAGATATGTTCTGAACTATTGTTGAGAGGCGATCCGCTATAGCACTCCTCACCAAGGTTGCATCAGCAGATAAGATTGAAGTGAGTGATCCAGTGTTATTTTCTTCGAGATCAAACCACCCGATTTCATTCGAAAGGATAGCTGAAATTGTTGTAAAGATATATAAATAATAAAGCATTAAATCAAACTCAAGATGTTTAAAAAATGTTTATGTTTACCTGAAAACAAGGATAAGCGAACCCGTGAAGTAAGACGCTCTCCCATAAGTGTATAGAAGTAATGTTGGAGGAGATATATAGGAGTAGTTATTACTCCAGCTCCAACAAAGATAACAATTACCTTTTCGACTTGTCGCTTGATCAGACTAGGAGAAGGCGAATAAAACGTGATTAACACATAAGCAACCCCCATCGAGAATAGTGCCGGTTGTGATCCAGCAAGAACTGCACCGACTGAGCCAAGTAATGCATAAAGCCATTCTGGAGCATTCAACTTTATAAGTTCCCATATCACTGAAGACGAGCTTAAATCTCCGCCATTTGATTTTTTTTCAGTCTTCTCTTGTTCTTCCCTAAAGCTTGAAGTCCTCCTTGAGCTAGAAACTCTTCTTGAACTAGAAGATCCAGCTTGTGTTTTACAAGTTTCAGACATAATTGATCTCGAGTTTTCTTGAGGTTCTGTCTCTTGGCAATTCACAAGAGTTGCGTAATCTCCTCCTCTTGATATAAGTTCTGAGTGGCTACCGGTTTCCATAATCTGACCATTTCTCAATACAACAATCTTGTCAACATTTCTAATGGTGGATAATCTATGTGCAATGACGATTGTTGTTCTTTTTTCCATGACTGTGTCAAGTGCTTGCTGAACAATCTTCTCTGATTCGGCATCAAGAGCACTTGTTGCTTCATCTAAAAGTAATATCTTTGGATTTCTTAGAACTGCTCGAGCAATTGCAATCCTCTGTTTTTGTCCTCCTGAGAGCTGAGTTCCTCCTTCTCCAACCTATATGGAATGGTTTGACCAATATAAGAAATATAAGATTTTTTTTTTTTTTTTTGTTTGGACAAACAAGAAATATGACAAGATTTATGATCACAAAAAACCAGATAATTTACCTGAGTATTGTAACCATTGGGTAATGATTTAATGAAAGAATCTGCGTTGGCTGCTTTAGCAGCTTCTATGATCTGAACCATACTTGCGTTCTCTTTACCAAGAAGAATGTTGGAAGCTATGGTTGTGGCGAATAATGCTGGTTCTTGACTCACTAATCCCATCTGTTCTCTCAACCATTTAAGCTTTAGGCTCTTGATGTCATTTCCATCCAAGAGAATCTCCCCTGAGTTAGGTTCATAGAACCGTTGCATCAATGATATGATTGTGCTTTTCCCTGAACCACTTGGACCGACAAATGCAAAAGTCTTGCCTGAATGTATTGTGACACTAAGATTCTCAAAAACCATGCTTGTTCTAGAAGGATATGCGAAAGAGACTTGATGAAACTCAATCCTCCCAGCTACATTTTCCAATGATGTTCCATTGTCGTCTAATCTCTCAGAACTTTCAAGATTGTTGTTTCCTATCATTTTAAAAATATTTGCAGCAGCAACTCTGCCTTTCAAAATTGCGGATAAGCTAGGCACGGCTTGACCCAAGGCGCTGAAAAATATAAGATAATGATTTGTATGATGCAATTTGATGATATATCAAGAGAAATATTTGGATATTTACTTACAATCCACTGTAAATGACATTGAGGATCGTTGTGAAGGCTTTTGCACCGTTGGTTTTGCCGTGGCGCACAAGAATACTTGCATACCAAAAAAGCAACGCCCAAGCACAGAACAAGAGGCTAAATGTTAATCCAATTCCTAAACCTTTAGCAATACCGCTCCTTTTACTGATTTTAAAAGCTTCCTTGAGAGACTTTGAGTAAGATTTTACAGCTTTTTCTTCACCTACAAATGCATACACTGTTCTCACCTGTGACATAACCTGATAATATATCAATAGAAAATTGTGTTAAGAACTAATTAAATAAAAATAGATCCGAATGTTTTATTAATGTTTTTGCTTTGATTTCCCATTTTGTAGCACATCATACAAATTATGTTGTTAGTTTGGGTTTGCCTTTAAAATGTTTTTGTGGTCATTTTTTCTTTTCTTTTCTGTGTAACACTTTTTCACATGTAAACACTATATTAATTTTTAAAACAAACCTCTTCTGCGATTTTTCCTGCATCAGCATAAGCAGCTTCACTCTTTTCTGAGATTGTAGACATGACTATAGCATAGCCTCCTACTGCAACTGCTATCAATGGAACCACTCCTAATGTGAGCAACGTTAGCTGCCATACCGACAAAAAACCGATGACAAATCCCGCAATGAACTGACATAAGTACCGCAAAACATGGCCGGTCTGAAAAACAAAACACATTTCATCAAGTTTCAAAGTTTTGTTTCGTCCTTATAATTAATTAGAAAGGGTTACCTTATCGCCAATTGCATCTTGAACCAAGATTGCGTCGCTTGAGATGTGAAAAATGAAGTTTGAATCTCTAGTTTCTGTATCGAAGAAAGTAATATCTTTTGCTAGGATTGATTTGAGATAACTTATACGCAATCGCCGTGTTTGTCTTTCCCCTGTTTGCATCCAACAAGCAACACCTGTCAAATTGCCAATAAACCATTTCAACTTTAAAACATGAAAAGCGTTCTTAATTAGTACTATATATATATATATTAAAAATAACAGATCAATGTTGCTAGACACGTACCGATCCAGGCTGATACCAAATTGACCAATCCTAGGTAGACCAAGTAGAGAGCATTCTTGAAACAAATAACAAAATTAGTATTAGGAACTTATTACCAAAAAAATCAAGAGGAAGAGAAAGAGAGAATCTTATTTTAGTGGTTTCTGAAGAAACCTGTGAAACGTGGGAAGATATGGCTTTAGGATCTTTATAAAGATTTCCAAGAGAATCTAGCATTCCACCGAAGAACACAAAGAAGAACGGAAGCGTACCGCCATGAATACAATTGCCTAAACCGCCTAGGAACATTAGAAAGCAATCAACATGATCTGCTGCACCAAACAAACCCATCAATGTAACTGATTCCTTCTTCATCTTTTTCTTCTCGTTCGTCATTGTTTCTGGCTCGGCCTGGATATTTCCATTAGAGGGTGGTTGTGGTGGTTCTATGTTATCCATTTTCACTGAACACAGTTACACAGTGACTAGAAACAGAGAAATACTCGAGAGCGTAGATGAGTAGAGGGGGGGATTTAGGGTGTTTGGCATGTGGGGGAAAAAGGGTAACATGCACGGGAAATACAGACAAATTTCACTTCCCTCTCGCTCATTTAATATCACCATCTGTCTAACTAATTTTTAGACAACTCAGTAAAAAGCCAGGTCCGCCCTGGCCGTAAAGTGGACCATAACGAGTTCACTTCCGTCTCGCTCATTTATCTATATTAGTCACTGTATACATTAATTATGCAGTTATAAAGAATTTCAGACTAAATAGTACATACTGTATGTTTATAGTTTTAAGTTTCTTTTTAACACAACTCACGAGTATTTTTAAAACGAAGCTTCTTTAAAACAAACTCGTGAGTACAAATAGTTCTTCTTTTGTTTTCATTTATGCATGGTTCAGCTCCACGTGAGCACCTCTAACATCGATCGACGTTGGTAATTGCAGATAATCAATGTTCTGGAAATAATTAAATAATCTTTCGCACATCTACCTTATAAAAGACTAAACTTCTTCACATTTTTTTGTCAGTTTTAGACATTAAATCGAAAATCAAACTTTGATTGATTGGCTTTTTCAATCATTTATGGAATAGGGTTTACAGTTAGAGAATTAAACTTCAGAAAATGTAGTCATAGTAAACGTGTATACGATTCTTGCTTCTGATTTAGTTATTAGTTATACTAGGTTGGTACCTGCGCTACGCCGCAGGATTTGTTTTTTATTTTATTTTATCATATTTTTCTGTTTTGTTTTTCTCGATTTCATAATTTAATATATGTTATTTGGAATCAATTCATATAAGTTTTTGATAATTTCAATAGTAATTATTATTATTACTATTATTATTATTATTTACATCATCATATGATACTTGAGTTTTTTATTTCATAAATTTAGTTTATGAAAATATTTTAAGTTTTATTACCTAATAGTTGAGAGATTACAAACCATTAGTTCTTGATTTGTTTCTCACTCACAAACCCTCTAGAATAGTAAAACAGATTACTCTTTGATGTTTACATTGTAAATGTTTTTGATGGATCTCTTAGAGTACTTTAGGTTTAGGCACTTCAAACTTTCTCCTAAATCTCACATAATTTATCTCTTACAACATTACAACATATTTATATTTGTTCTTATCTTACCCTAACACCTAAACTAAACAAACCCATTTAATCACTTGATAAGCTTACAATCAAGTTGGAAGCTTATCATTCACTTGACAAGCTTATGATTAAGTTCTTCAAGCTAAATATGTTAATCTAGCACAATCTTATAGAAAAAATAGAAAAATAAATCAAATTTACTCATTGTCACGTGTAAAAAATATGACTAACAGCGAGATACTATTTTGAATAATTTTTTAGTATAAATATAATTTTTAAACATATATATATTTTTTTTATAGAATTTGACTTATTTTTTTTATTTCATAGAATATATTATGTCTTTACACACATATTATGTAGATACAACACATTTATATTTTTAACTTTTATTTGAATTGCAATCAGCTGAGAAAATATGGTTTTGATAAAACTTCATGGATAAAATTTATTGAACACAAGTAAAGAAACCTAAATGGAAGTATAGAAATCGAAATAGATGGACTTTTTACATAGGTCTATGAAATGAGTATTTATATTCAATTAAATATGCTAAAACAGTTCATAGACATTGGTTAATATAACTTGTTTTGTGACTTTTGCTGCGAAAGTTTTAATACGGTCATCTACAATTCTTCCAATGAAGCTTTGCCTAAAATAATAAACATCAACCGTAAGAATATTAGTGCAACATGACATATTTCACCCCCAAAAAAGAGAAGGTACAATAGCCGGAGTCAAAAGTTGAAGCACTTGCAATTCAAAAATCTATTTCAAAATTTCTCAGTAAAAATTAACTCAATAAGTGAAAGACAACATGATGTGGCACATAGTTTTTTAATTGGTTTAGAAATCTTAGCTGTATTAATTCAAATGTTTTTATTGGCTATTGATTTTAATTGATGTGTCAAGCCATGCTTCAATGTTGAGGCTGATGTGTCAGAAGAGGAGAGCAACACATCCTTCTTTTATTGTATTGATATACACGTCTTGACGTCGGTTCAAAAATTAGTCATTGAAAAATGGATATACTGTACATGCAAATAATCATATACTCCCTCCGTTCTAATTTAGTTGTCGTTCTAGGATTTAATTTTTATTTCATATTAGTTGTCGTTTTAGATTTTCAATGCAGATGTTTGATGAATATTCCAATCTTATCTCTGCTACTTTAAAGTTTCAACCAATGAAAAAATTATAAAATATATTAATGAAGGGCAAAACATAAAATTTAATAATTTCCTTAATTTGTGTGCAAAAACCTTAAACGACAGTTATATTAGAACGGAGGGAGTATGTAAAGATATTTATTATACAGTTTTAAGGCCACAAATTGAACTTTCAATTTTAGGGACCACATCGTTTAACCACCAGCATCCAAAATTCAATTCTCATAAGTTCCGTTCCATACGTGCTATATATATTTTCTCTTTAATGCATCATGCATGGGGTCTTGTCCATTACTTTCCTCAAAGAAGCTTGCTGCATAACATTACAAATTTACAATCTTGGCGACAAAAAAAGGTTCCATCTAAAAAGAGGATTACCAGATATGGTTTAGCTAATTAGCTCTCAGATATTTTTCACAAAAAGAAAAAAATACTTTCATTTAACTATAGATACAACTTTTGTGATCCGTATATTATTAATTTATATTGTCTCCTCGTATAAATATGATCTCCAATTGCAAAGTATAGTATAGCCATGAAAATCAAATACTACGTTCAATCTGAAAGGAAGAGAAAACTAAGATATATACTAGAAATAGGTTCGCGCGATGCGCAAGATATATTTAATTTTATTTTATTAATTACGATATATCTTAAATTTTTTTTCATCGAAATAAAATTTATATTAAGAATTAGAAATGTTTTCATACAACTGTTTTGTTAACCAGCAAGGTAGATTACAACACTCAGAATAATAAGTATTATGCAAACATCCATATTTTGCCAGTAAATGGGCTGCTTTGTTACAACTTCTTAAAACAGATACAATAGAAACTGATTGGAATAATGTAGACCAGAACATAATATCTCTGTAGATAGGCTCAATAGAAATATCAACTTCAGTATGATTGACGATCTTGGTTAAGGTCTCACAATCACCTTCAAATATGACATCACGTAGTCCTATGATCCAGTATTGTTGCATTGATACCAGCAGAGCTCTTGCTTCAGCCTCCAGAGGTTAACTAACCGGTCCCAGCTTCAGTGATCCCCAGTTTAATGGTGTTCTATCATGTTTACGCATTATCCAACCATACTTTCCTTGGTTAGTTAAATGATCGTAAGCAGCATCGTAGTTGCATTTAATTTTCGATGTTGAGTCAGGTCGATTCCAATGGTGTGAAGTGGGAATTGGTGCAGTGATTTTAGCATGGTCTTGGCTTGTGATACCTCTGATCCAATCTCGAACGTCCGCTTTTGCTCTTAGTAGAATGGTTGTTGGATTATCTTGGGTGCCATTAAAAATAAAATTGTTCCTAGCCTTCCAGATGTGCCATAAAAGCCAAAAAGGTAGATACCTTGTTTGTGGTGTTATATCCGTTTCGAGTTGCAGTTCAAAAATTCCTTCTAATAGCGTTTCACAGTTTAAGAATACAGAGTATAGAGAGGTTGTAGGAATATTTGCCAACTCCCATATTGATTGAGCATAAGGACATAGGATTAAAACATGTTCGATTGTTTCATCATTCTGGAAACATCTAGGACAAACTGGGTCCAAATTCATACCTCTGGTGTTTAAGCGGGTAATTGTAGGCAATGATTTTGATATTAGACGCCAAAGGAAATGCTTGACCTTTGGGAGAATATTAATTTTCCATACCTTATTCTTTAGATCAATCGAACCATGTGGAATAGGTGGTAGGTTGTTTTGTTGGGTTGGGTTGTGCATTGATAACCAATACCCCGATCTAACTGTATATTCACCAGTCTTATTATAGTTCCATACTAACCTGTCTGCGGTTACCCTTCTTGGGAGATAGATGTTCTTTATTTTGTCTTGATCCTCCGGACTAATAGATTCAGCAATAAGGTCTGTGTTCCAGTGTCTATGGTCTATGTTCTTTATGATATAGGTATCTAGAGTTGCTTCGGTTGTTGGATCATTGGTGCAAATAGGCTTTGGTGAATGAGTTGCAGTTATATTATCCAGGTTGGTCCGAATAGAAAGACCATCTCCTAAAATGTATCTCGAGCCAAGTTTTATGATTTTTAGTCCTTCAAGAATTGAAGCCCACCCATATGATTGGTTTTTCCTCTGTTTTGCATCAAGTAGGGAAGTGTCTTTGAAATAGCGAGCTTTATAGACTTTTGCTATTAGTGTATCAGGGTTTTGTAATATTCTCCATGCTTGTTTTGCAAGCAAAGCATCATTAAATTTTGATAAATCTTTAAAACCAAGGCCTCCCTCCTTCTTTGAATACTACAAACGTTTCCAAGCAATCCAGGGAATTCCCCTGTCCTGATTGCTTTTCTCCCACCAAAATCTTTGCATTAAGGAATCAATCTCATCTAGTATGCCTGTTGGGATTTTAAAACATGACATGGAATAGACAGGCATGGCTAATGCTACTGATTTGATTAAAATTTCCTTCCCAGCTGGGGATAGGTGGCGCCCTCTCCATGCTGATGTTCTTTGTTTAACTTTCTCGATTATGTAATGAAACATTTCACTTTTTTTTTTACCAAATTGTTCAGGCAAACCTAGATATTTGCCTCCACCTCCATGGTTTGGGATCTTTAAAATGTTTTTCAGGCGATTTTGTAATTGTCCGTGTACTCTTGATCCAAAGGTTATCATAGACTTACTTGTGTTTATTTTCTGGCCTGAGTAGTATTCATAAACATCAAATGCCTCTTTGATCGCTTTACAATTCCAGGAATTTGCTTGACAGAAGAAGAGTGAATCATCAGCAAACTGCAAATGTGTAATGGCTGGCACACCATTTCCAATTTTAACTCCATGTATATCACCAGATTGGACTCTTGTTTGTATTAGGTGACTCATAATATCTGCACATAAGATGAATAAATATGGTGATAGAGGGTCCCCTTGACGGATGCCTCTTTCAGGGACGATCGTACCATGAGGTTTACCATTCACTAGAACCGAGTAGCTTACAGAGCGAACTGTTCCCATTATCCAGCTAATCTATTTGTCTGAAAAACCAAATAATCTCATTGTCACTTCGAGGAAATCCCACTCAACTCTGTCGTAGGCCTTGGTTACATCAGTCTTTATTGCCATGTAGCTTTGTGACACTCTTTTCCTTGATTTCAATGAGTGCATAACCTCATGAGCAATCATGATATTATCAGTGACCAGACGTCCCGGAATAAAAGCCGCTTGGGAATCGGAGACTATAGTATTCAAATGCTTCTTGAGGCGGTTTACCAAACATCTTGATATTATCTTATATAGTACATTGCATAATGCAATAGGTCAGAAATCTGAGAGAGTTTCTGGTCTATCAATCTTGGGAATCAAACATATATTCGTATGATTCAGTCCTGGTTTCATGTAAGATGTTTCGAAGAATTCGTGGACTTCACGAATAATGTCAGAACTTAGAACTTCCCAATATTGTTTGTAGAATCGCGCCGTGAGCCCATCAGGACCTGGTGCTCTATCATCACCAATGAAGGATAAGGCCTCCTTTATTTCCTCACTTGAAAACTCATGAGTTAGCTCGTCATTCATTGTTTGCATCACTTTGGTAGGGAAATCCCCAAAATCGATCGGAGAGACAGGAACCTTGCTTGAGGTGTAAGCTTTCGTAAAATAATTTTGAGCCAGCCTCCCAATTTCAACGTCACCTGAGAAAACATCATTGGATTCGTCCTTTAAACTGACTAGGTGATTCTTTGCATATCTTGTTTCTGTGCTAGCATGAAAAAACGCTGTGTTCCAATCTCCCAGATGCATCCACCTATTTCGACTTTTATTTTTCCAATAATATTCTTCCTCTCGATAGGCCTGACATAGCTGATGTTGAAGTCGGGGGATAGATTGTCTATGGATTCTATTAAGACTACTCATCGCTTGATCACGAGCTTTTGAAAGAGTATCTATTTTTTTTGCAGAGTTTATATTGACGATATATCTTAAATTTATAAATATATTTTTGAATTGGATTTTTTAATATGATTTTTTAAAATAAATGTTTAATATGTGTTCCTTTATATATGTGGTTCTTAATGTTTGGATGCAAAATAAAATAAAAAAAACATATCAGAATTTTTTTTGATTGAAGTAATTAAATCCCTCAAAGTTTGGTTGTTTTGGATTTTATTATTTTGTGATAAATTGTTAGATTCTTAGAGCATCTCCAACTCCACTCTATTTTAAAGTCAATACTCTGTTATAGAGTAGCATTTGCTCTAAACCCTAATCTATATCTTACTCTAAAATAGAGTAAATGGTAGTATTACTCCATATGCAACATTACTTTTTTAAACTAACTCTATAAAATAGATTGATACATTGAAAAAAACTATACTCTATTATAGAGTAAAAAATAAAATATATATTGGAGATAGCCTTACACACATGAGGTTTGTGTAGAGACCATATTCAGACATTCAAAACGAAAATTGAGTATTGATAATAGTTTACAAATATTTCTAGATAAATCTCATTTTTCCCTCCATCTTTTCCAAAGCTCTAATATATGGATGCGGTCAAGATTTATATGATGATTCGCTAGATCTCTATAACCAGAAAATTATTAGCGAAACTCATCAACCATGAAAATAAACAAATAAAAATTATGTTTTAGTCTCAATCGTAAAAAAAATAATTGATAAATATTTATCTCTTTGCGAGTGGTTTTACAATATTATATATCCTTTAACTCAATTTTAATATTTGACTTTCTTTTTGACTCCCCAATATGTTGCTATGGTTTGATTTTCTTCAATTAGCCTCTTAACAAATTTCTTGTGAATGAGAAACACTATATGAATGCTTAAAATGTGTTATACTTCTACGATGATGGGTTATTTCTCGGTCCTTGTCTCTATTCTTATTTATTATATTCTTATAATTATAAAAATATGAACTCTCCAACATGTCATTTGGTGTAGATGGAAGGGAAGACAAAATCAGAAAAATTGATATCAACAATAGATACATTCTAATTATTTTTCTGACATAACTACATTTCTAATTTATTTTAACTTACATCTAAATGTTTTTTAATTAACTATATTTGAGCTTATAATATCTATATGTTGATTTTTCCATCAGATTTTGAAGATTTTAAAATTTGATAAGTGAGAAAAAAATCTGACCGACTCAAATTCATCCAATCAATAAACTAAACTTTTAAAACTTGAATTTTGTACTATAC
This sequence comes from Camelina sativa, assembly GCF_000633955.1. Classification (NCBI taxonomy): domain Eukaryota; kingdom Viridiplantae; phylum Streptophyta; class Magnoliopsida; order Brassicales; family Brassicaceae; genus Camelina; species Camelina sativa. The sequence goes on from NC_025686.1 coordinate 12,637,123, forward strand.
TAATGATATTATGAATCTAGACAATATCTTTTACAAGGTAACAGAACAATCACCAATGATCATTTTGAATAATTAATAAGTGTATTCATGATTTATCATATGCTCCGGTATGTACTCTCTTGAAACAACCCGACCCTTTTTTTTTTTTTTCTTTTTAATAATTAAATACAAGATATAATTAGGTATCCCATACTACTTAATTAAACAAACCAACCCACACACGGTAACCAACCAATAATAAACCAACATCCAATTACATGCACAGCGGAAACATATCAATAATACAAAACCAATACAATAACACTTCTATCCATTCTATCCAGCAACCTAACATATCTCTATCCAAGGTTCCATCCTAAACAATATAACAAAGACCAACAACACACAAACGAGACCCTAGTTCATCCTCCTCCTCATCGCCATGATTCCACGTCACATACCTGCACACCACAAACAACAATTGAGATGCGTAAGTATTATCATAAATACTTAGTGAGGCCGTCCTCCCATCTACTGGGTTATACACACAAGCATATGAGACCCTCAAGTTTAAGCAAAACAAACAACACACAACAATACATCAAACCAGGAAATCAAGTCTCGACTGAGACCAGTGTCGACCGATGCCTCACGGTGTCGATCGATGCTACAAACAATGGTGTCGACCGATGCTAAACAGTGTCGACCGATGCCACTCCAAATGGTGTCGACCGATGCTTCCTAGTGTCGATCGATGCCTCCTCTGCAGACACGATCTGCGCGAAACCGAACATCGAACTCTCCTTCCCAATCATCTCGAATCCGTCTCAAACTCACCCAATTACCTCAGAAATCACTGGGAATCACAAAAGCAACGAACCCAAGCAACAAAACAACACAAACAGCAAAGAAAACACACAAACAAGAGAGATCTCATGCTTAGATCAACCATGGTCAAGCACTCACCTCAAGAACAGGAAGATTGGATTGAGAAACGTGGAAAACAACACCTCCAGAAGCTCCCCCTTCGTTTCCAGCAACAGCTAACCCTCCTACAGCCTCAGATCTCTCCAAAAACCCCAAGAACAAACCCAGAAAGTCACAGAAACGTTTTCTCTCTTTTCTCTCTTTCTCTTTCTCTCAAAAGCGGCGACTACCAACAAAATAACACGACCTAGGGTCGTTTTCCCCTTTTACACATGATTTAATGATTTTAATTGAACCAAACCGAACCAATCGACAATTAAATCAAACCCGACCAAACCGGAAAAACATGGTGTCGATCGATGCCACCATGTGTGTCGATCGACACCCACACCAAATCTACAAAAATTGGTTCGCGGATGTTACATCTCTAATCTTGTAATCACCATTAATACAAAAACTTTTGGAATAATGCATATTAAAATATGGCTCATGTTATAAATTTTTTTGAAATATCTTATACTTTATCTCGCATTAAATTTTGGATAAAATTCATGAAAAGAAAAATGTATCAAATTTAATGTTTTTTAAAAGGTAGGAAAAGAATCACTAGTGATTATTTTGGATAACTAATAAGTGTATTCACGGTTTATCATATGCTCTAGTATGTACTCTCTAATCTTGTAATCACCCTTAATATAATTTTTTTTAGAATAATGCATATTAAAATATGGCACATGTCATAACGTTTTTTGAAATATCTTATACTATATTTCACATTAAATTTTGGATAAAATTCATGAAAAGAAAAATGTGTCAAATTTAATCTATACTAAATAAAAGTTGGAGCTTATAGCTCCTAAGCATGTCCACATAGGATTTAAAACCACCAATAGGAATTATCCATCTCACTAATTAACATTTTTTAAAAATACAAAACTTTCTATATTATTAAGATTTTTTTAAAGAAGAAAAAATTTAATCTATGGAAATAAAATCTAAATAAAAATATATGTAAATTTAAGTTTTTGTTTCCAAAATAAATAAATGATATAAAACTAATCAAAATATAAAAATTTATATTTATTAAAAAATGTTAAATTGATAAACGAAAATGTTTAAAATAAGATTATTTATAATAAAGTTAAAAGAAAATAAGTAAAATCTATGGAAATAAAATCTATATAGTAAAATAAATATAAGAAAATATTTGATAAGTAAAATCTATGGAAATAAACTCTATATAATAAAAAATTTGTAAATTTAAGTATGAAAAAGTTTAATCTATGGAAATAAAATAAATATAAGAAAATATTTGTAAATTTAGGAACAAACATATAAATGTTAAATCGTTCATATATTCTAAATCATTCAAATAAAAATTTCCACATTTACAAAAACTTCTTTTAGGTTAAAACAAAAGGGAAGAATGCTACTTAGCAGCAAAAAATAAAATAGGAAAGCTTACAAATTCTAAATTAGGTGTATTTGTATAAATAGGCATCTAAAATAGAGAATGAAACAACCTCAATATAATTGAAAACGATAGCTCTACCAAAACTTCTTCAATCGTCAAGCATGTCGTCCTCTTCAAGCTCATTGAATTACAATGGCACCTGCAACTTCTCCTTCTTCAGCTCCATTACTTCCCTCCTTGACTTATGGGATTTGAACTGCTGCTCATAGACCAGAATGTACAACTATTTGTTTGATTATTGATATATTGCAAAGTGGGCAGTCCGCTAAAATTATCGGAACGCTGTTGAAAATAACTCGGTGAAGACATGCCTTACAAACAATGCAAGATTTTCAACTTTCAAAGGCTACACCTAGAAGAGCCTGATCTTCAAAAGTATACTTTGATTGAGATAGAGAAGATAATGCACCAGTATGAATGATAAGATCATCCGTGGCAAAATACTTTGATTTTGTGTTGGTAGTTGTACGTGAAGCAAGATTCCGGCGTTAATAAGAAAGAAGCATAGATGGATGAACAACTAACTTAACCAAAAGACATAACCAATACTATCAAACTCTCTGACAGACGGTAATCAGATTAATTCCCAATTCATTTGATCAAAAGGGAAGAAGAAGAAGAAGAAAAAGAAGCTTACAGTTCTGTCAAACGAATTCCCAATTCCCAATTCATCTTATCATTTATCTAATCCTCTGCCTTCTTGGTAGCGTTGGCAGCCAACTTCTCCAGTTTCCCTAGCGTGTCCTTAATCGAATCCATTGTATTTGCCACCAAACCAATATTAATCATAGGATTAGGATGCAAAAATCGGATATAGAATAAGAAGAAGAAGACAGAGACAGGAGAAACTCAGTCTTGAGAATCGCCGTAGGCGAGTTGTGAAGAGACGATGTTTTAGATTCTCTGTATTTGACTTATGCAACACCACCCACCTGGTTTGTTAATAATTTTTAATATCTATTTATAATTTTTTATCTAGACATCACCGAAGAAAAAAAAAAGAAAAGGAAGACAAAATATTTCTAATGCTTTGTCAAAATATTTATAACTGCTTTACTAATAGGCTAATAACAAAATCTAACATTTTTAAATTTGATATTTCTAATAGCAAGTTGAGAAAATGACACATTATATTTCTATAATTTTTTCTACTATTCTACTATTTTAAAATTACATGAATAATGTTAATAATTTTTTTAAAAAAATATGTTAAATTGAATTAAAAAAATTATAGTAATTTGTTTTATTATTAGATATCAATGTATAGCTATTAAACAAAATAAGCTTTAAAATATTTAAAAGAAATTATATAAATATACCCGCGCATAGCGCGGGTTCAAAACCTAGTGTTTTTTTAAAAATTAACAGAAGAATCACCAATGATTATTTTGAATAACTGATAAGTGTATTCACGATTTATCATATGCTCCAGTATTTACTCTCTAATCTTGTAAACACCCTTAATATAATTTTTTTTGGAATAATCCATATTAAAATATGGCTCATGTCATTAAAATTTATGAAATATCTTATACTATATCTCGCATTAAATTTTGAGTAAAATTTATGAAAAGAAAAGTGTGTCAAATTTCATGTTTTTTAGATTCGATATATTATCTCTATTTTCTAATAATTTAAAAGAAATAGTATAATTACCATTAAATTATTTTGTGAAACTATAGTTTTCTATTATTTCACGGGGTGATTAAGCAATTATGTTATTTTTATTTTCTTTTAGTACATGCGCTTTAAAGACAGTCAAACTATAACTTATAGATTATTAAATAATTAAGCTAATTTTATCTGAGTTTTGGCTTTAATACAATATATATGATTATTGAATACAATGTGATTTTTAAAATATATTAGAACATATTTTCTATTTTAAAATTAGTCTATCATAAATTAATTTGGCTTCAATTTTTATTTTAAAAGTAGAAAAACTTTTTTTTTGTTTTAATTGGTTTGATCAGTAGTTTTTTTAGGTTATATGGTATATGCTTTTATTATAAAGTATATTATATGTTAAACTCAAAGTTGGAAGAAATATATTTTTGTAACAATGTGAAATTTTTTATTTTAAAAGCAAACACCATGTAAGATATAAATAAAATAAAGTATATAAAAAGATGTTTAAAATTAGTGAGAAAGACATATTTTACAAATATAGAACGCCAAGTGTCGTATTGGCAAGCAAAGTTAGAAAAAACATTCTTATATTATATAAGATATAAAGATTCATGCATCGTTACTACATCAAAAGAGCAAATTATATAAACGAATCCAAATTAAAACCACATATTATAGAAACTCAAAATTTGAAACTTTGAGTCTTTCTTTCAAACTTCGCATGTAAACGAATCCAAATAAGAAGTTTGTATTGTCCCTGATTGTTTAATGCAAATCAAATTTTGCCTTCCTCTAATCTTCAGAAGATTATCTTTAATACTCGGCCTAATTTCACTAGGGAAAGGTTAGTAGAAAGAGATTGGTACCGGATGGTTTTTAGATGTAAGGCCGGCTAGTGGGTTGTTTCCGGCCTCGTAATAACATAAAACGAAAGTTAAACGGGCCGCAACAATCCATAAACGTAAAGCAAAATAAAAGCTATATTGGCTTATTATTAGAAAGTAGTAGGCAGCCAACTAGGACGAGACAAGTTGCAAGGGGAATGTGGGCGGTGCGGTGCGATCAGTCAGGACCCATCACAGTCTTTATGACTACCCATTTGCTTCTCAAGTTGTGGAGCCTTCTGCTTCTATTTCCATCCACTATCGTTGCTAGCTAGTTTTGTATATTCTTTTCGTGTCACGATATATATTGATTTAAGTTGATTTTTTTTTGTTTTAAAGAAAATATTTATATTTGACTTCTTTGTAACCCAAATTAAAATAAAGTAGAATAACAAAGCTGAGTCAACTTATCATTATATAAGAAACTATAATGGAATGTTTCTTCATTTTTTAGCGTACATGAAAAGTATTAAACCGACACATATCATTTGCCATTTTGCCTAATCCTTGTTCACGTAAAGATATGCTATGTAGGAGATCATTGGTGTATTTTGATGCGTTAATTAAAATGTGTCTCAAAGAAGCTAACAATACAAGTTCTGAAGTTCATTAAAGGCATGGTCAATATTACAACGGAGGTGGAGGAAGTTGAATGGAACTATATGATTCTGCCAATAGGAAATAGAGTTACATTTAGAGAAGAAGCAAAACCCAAAAAATGCTAATCTCAAGATAGAAAATAAAAAGAAGTTGCATTTTCCAATTCAAACGTCTCTTTCTTTCTCACCAATCAATCTCCTTTTCATCAACATGCACCACCTTTTACTCATTCTCTTCTCTCTCTTTATCTCTGACTCTCTCTTATCTCCACTGTTCCCAAGCCCATACGGGCAATAGAACCTGCTCCCAAAGTTGGCTCTGCAACAGAACAGAACACTTAAATAATAACACTAATGAATCCACTCACAGATTCTTCTTCACAGTTTCCAACTCTCCTCAAACACCATCTTAAACTTGACTTCTCTTCTACTTCTCATCTTCACACTTGCCCTTTTAAACTCATATCTCAAGCCCATATCACACACATTCTCTCTATCTTGTTCTTCAGCTCAAGGTATAGACATATTCTGATATTCATACCCTTTTCATTTTTGGGTTTGCTCTATAAGTTGTTTTGTGCATAATTGTAAGTTAATCTAATGCTTAGTCACTTTTTGTTGTGTATATAGTAACATAGAATGGAAGATCATCACCATCAAGTAGAAGTGGAGGAAGAAGAAGAGATCAAGCCAACGCAAGAAGCCAACAAGACAGACGAAGACACAGCTTCATCAAGAGTATTCCCATGCCTCTTTTGTTCAAGAAAATTCCATAGCTCCCAAGCCCTAGGGGGTCACCAGAACGCTCACAAGAAGGAGAGAACCGCTGCTAGAAGAGCCAAAAGGGCTTACGATTTTGTCAACAATAATGACTTGCTTCACACGTTACCTGTTTTATTATCCTCTCCCTCTCGACATCATTTGACCATCTTAGGCTACCCTGCTTCTGCCTCCGTTGCTTGTTTTCCAGCGGTTCATCCTGACTATCCGATCTTCAGATCTAGTGGTTCTCATGTCCAGTTGGCCACATCCCACCAAGGTAGAGAATGCAAAGGAGAGTATAGTCAACGAGGTGTTGACATTTCAGATCATCACTATAACGTGGTGAATAGTGAGAAGGGTAACGAGCAGTGTCTTGACCTCTCCCTCCATTTGTGATCTTAGCGTTAATCACTTGTTAGTTATGACCTTGCAACATTTTTACTACAATATATTGCATGACCATCTGTATCCTGAGAAACAATAATGGATGATAGATATTAATTGATTAAACTATTAGTAATTCTTTTTATGTTTTTTTTGGTTTATCATTCTTGGAATTTAGAAATATTGTGGACTTTGTAAAATTTTTACTTCCTAATTACTTTGCCAAAAAAAAAAACCCAAGTACCAAAGTACATGGTTTGTATAATACTGTGGCGATGAAGAGAAAGGACGATGATGTGATAATGATAATTTTCCAAAACGATACCTTATTTCACTACTCGGCCCAAATCATTCGTCCTGGCTTAGGGGATTGGACAAATTGTTAGTCCATATGTCAACAAACACTGCGTCATATTTATTCATGTGATAATTTGTTGGATAGTTAGGACTTAGGAGTTTTCCAGGCTTCTGCCATATTTGATATAGGTTCGATCGATGATCAGCAAACCCCCACCGACATGAAACGAGACAAATCCGGTTCCATAATCAACATTAGCCGCAATTCCCGTTCCACTTCCCTCAAAGACCGAAACCAAGGTAAGTTTCGAGGCGTGAAATACAACCTTCATGACTAGAACAATATATATAAAGCGGTAGTGGTTAATTTCCTCTAAAAAACCTCGTGTTAATTGGAGTCGCATTAAAAATCGGTTGCAAAATCCAAGAAGGCCAACACCAATAAAATCATGAAGGTTGCCGATCCTAAGTGATTAGCCGAGACTTCACTCAAATTCACCATTACGAGTCGTTAAGGTTATGTCGTGGACTCCATAAGCTTTGTATAGGAAGTATCACGCGATTTCACCAAGAGTAATGTTGGAATGAGGTTTCGTAAGAGTCACCGAGTCAGTCAAGTAAAAGTCTTTCATACGGACTATATGGCCGGTCAAAGTTGAACAAATTCGTTGCCCAAATGAAGATACTCTTAAATCTTAAGTAGGTTAGAAAGCTGCAAAGATATTCATATGCTTCTAGCGAGAATGGGGTTACAGAAATTTGTTGAGATGCACGTATGATTTAGGAAAGAGAAATGGTTGAGTGCCTTGGCATGGTGACAATCAAAGGAATCACTCATTTAACAACTTGTCATCTGCTATGCTTTCAAAATTATGATGAAGAAAACATTTTGGTCTACGTATATTTCTTAAAAGAAAAATTGACATTTTCTCATTTAAAAAATACAAAATTTATATTTCTTATCAAATAGAAAACTTATCTACACTTTACTAGATGAGGGTCCACTCGATGTGCGGGTTTAAAGTTTTATAAATTAAATTAAATGTAATAAAAGTATATTAAAATATGTTGTACGTTATTCATAAATATTATTTTTATTATAATACACTGATTTATATTCATTTACAAATCTTTTATGTGTGTTACTATTAAAAGTGTATTTTTTACACCTAAATATACTTTATGTTACAATATATTCTTTATCACCACCTAGAAAATGTCTATATGAACACATTAAGTCAACTATACTACTTTCACTTCTGCATAGTTTTTTAATTACTAAAATTGTTGGCTCAAAAAATATTTTGAATAAAAACTATATTACATAATATACTAATCAATGATGTATCATCACAATAATGTATGATCACCATGGAGAAAACCTCGGCTCCGTCCTCATTTCTTATGGAGAGAACCTTGCGTCAAACCTCCTCCACCGTGGAGAGAACCTTGGCTCAGCCTTCCTCCCTTGGGGAGATAACCTTGCGTCCACGCTCCTCCACCTTTCTCTCTTGGGGAGATAACCTTGCGTCCAACCTTCTCCACTATAGAGAGAACCTCGGCTCTGCCATCCTCCTGTGTGGAGAGAACATGCTCACGTCTTTTTGCTATCTCAAAATGGTTTGTTCCGACAACCAATGAAAGTAAAAACATTTTTCTAACGTCATAAAATCTTTTGATAGTAACTAATGTTAAATTTTTCAATGTATTCGTAGAAGTATCTTTGACACACTATGATATAGTTTCTGTCTCTATAACGCCTCAACCGCCGCTTGCTTAGTGTGTCCATGTTCACTCTCAGTCAACTGGCCCACCTTCCTAAGTGGGACCTACATCTATTTCCGGCCCGTGGACCCACCCATATTCGGGCCGGTTTGTTACGTCTAGGATGCTTAAAAAACTTGTTTACCGACCCTACAAATCAACAAATGATATTTTCATGTGTTTTGTTCTCACTTGCATAGTTTCGACAATCACTTCCAGGAATGTCAACCATCATAAAGTTCTCTTAGGACCCTTGACCCGAAAATAAGTGCATTTTAGTGACATATTTGACCAAATAAATTCTTTTAAACCTTTCCGCAAACTAGGGTGTCACAGTTCTGTGAGCTCATATGGATCTATCAACAACAATTTATGTTTTTTTTAATCTATCTATCTATATTTGTTGTAAGCTTGTGTTTGATTAGTCTAATTTATCTATCCATTATGTTGATGAGCTTCTACTTATTATCTCCCTTTGGGATTGAATGAATAATGATAACAATTATGTTTGCAAAAAAAAAGAAGGGTTTATGACCAACCGTTGGAAAAGTAGAAGAAAATTAATTTGACATAATTAAAGAAACAATAGAAAATTATAAGCAGAGTAATATATGAATCCCAAATAATTTAAAGATAAAAATACAAAATTAAATAAAAAAATCTAAAAATACTACAATAAATTTTAAAATATAGTATTAGGAAAAGAATACACATATATTAATTTTTTTTGAGTCAACATATTAATCTTACCTATTTCCAACTGAAAAAGTAAAAAAGTAGGAGAAAATTTTGGTTTAGAAAATAAGAAAAATTTACCTGCCCATTAAAAAAAATTCCCAATTAAACAAAGTTGAAACCAGTGTTTTTGAGTAAATTATTTAATTATGAGACGATTTATGTTTATATAAAAGTGAGTATTTACAAAATTTTAAATTAATAATTAACTGTATATTTTCTTTAATCTATTTTTCTATTTTTTGTAGAATTAATAACTTAAAATTAAAAATTAGTAAATAATGTTATAATTTTGAATTTTATGAAATATATATATAATCTCCTTATAATTTTATTTTAAAAAACTTTATATTTTTTAATAAATCCTGTAATTTCTTATAATTATCTTTTTACATTATTAATATTTTTTAAAATAAAATATTTTATTTTTGCACTTGTCAAAATCTGATATTGATAACTTGACGCATGTCAAAATCTTGTTAATGTCTAACTTTCAAAACCCAATTTTATATAATAAGATTTATCTTTTTATCGATAATATCATATAAAAATAGCATTTCTCTCGAATATTTTCTTTCAAATCAAATATAACTTTAACTTGTTTTTTCCTTCATTTTTTATTTATTTTTTATTGTATAATATTTTTCAGTCAATAGATAGTATTTTACTAATTTGAAATCAAAGTCTTTTTAAAAACACGATTCATTTTATTCGCAACACTACCCAATTTTCCTCCTGTTTTTTTTTTTTCTTTTGTTTTTCTAATTTAATTTCCAGCCAAATCTCATACTCATTTTACTAATTCAAACAACAAAAAGTCTTCAGAAGCAGTACTATATCAATATTACACAAGCTTCCACGTGTATGTTTCTTGCTCATAATAATTAAGAACATTATCCTATATAGGGAATGGACTCGCTCTATCGGATTCGGATTCGCACATTCCTCTCACTCTCCTCTGACATATACGTACATTGATTATAAACCATATGGAAGAAGAAGCTAAGATGCGGTGAACAATGAAAATATATACTCATGTGGACATTATAAGACCTACAACTTAATTACATTAGTTGTTAACTGTTTTATTATTTCTTTAGTTTGTCTCTAGTTTTTTTCCTCTCAAATATATCATCCAGTAATGTTGCGACCGAATGAAGAATGGATCGAAGGACACACACACATGACATGATCCGTTGTTGGCCGGACTTATTATGGTTGTCATTGAATATCTCTGCATATTGTATAATATCAGATCCCTTAATTAATGTTGATCACTCTCGAAGCCTAATCACTGTCCAACATGTGAAAATTGATGATACAGCTGAATTGTGTGTTTCTGTGTACTTTTGGAAACTAGAGATTATTGAGATTTTGTATGTAAAATTAATTAGTAATATAAAATTTGATCAAATCAAAAATAAAATACAAAAACAGCATCAGAAAAACAAAAACTTCTTGACTTGGTTCAAGAAAAACTACGCTGACAAAATGTGCAATGTTCCGTTAAATTTGTGTAGGATTGTGATTAGTCTATTATCTATAATATGCATTTCCTTGATTTCTGCTAATTAATATCCAATCATATACAAATTAGCAAATATATACAAAATATAATCGTGAACTAGATAATATACAGTAGTGACTAATTATAATGTTATACAGTAAGTTAGTAACAAATCTTGTTTTCGGTAATCTTAAATTTTGTTTTTTCCGTATCATACACTATTTTCTATAAACATTGTTACAAATAATCTTTTAGCTGTTGATCATAAACTTTTTCCTTAAATCGCTTAACTTTTTCTTTAAATTATCGTTTAACTTTTTCTTTCTTGGCATCAAACATAACTGTATATTATATGTACAGTAGTACAAAAACAGTATAAGCAAAACCTTAACGTTTTCGTTAAAACATATAGTAGTACTGTAGTAGAAAACTATTTATATATAAATAAACGATGGTGATTGGGTCTTCAAGGCTAGAACTAGAACTAATAGACGTAACTTTTTAGTTTATATGATCTGCCACGTTAATCTAATCACCGGCGTGTTTTCCGGACATTCGACGCCGACGAGCAGATAATATTACATTTATTATCAAACAAATGACGTGGCCACTTTTATGAGAAGAACGTGTCGGAATGAACCAGCCGTCCGGGCACGTGACCCACCTGACCCACCACACGTGATAGAGAGAGATGAGATGGGAGAGTGTCAAGTGCGGTAAGAATTTAAAGTAGAAAAAGTGTGGTTTGTTTTGTTCTTTGGGTATTAACAAAATTTGGACAAGGATGTTTTCTTTTTTCATTTTGGTAACAAAAAGTGCCGTAAATCTTATGTTGATTATGTCTATCAGATCCAAACAATTTTGATTTAATAGCAAGTTAAAAAAGAATAAAATAATTAATTTTTGTTTCTAATTAACAACAACTAGTGGCCAAAAATAATCAAGAAGCATATTGTAATCATCATCATAAAAACATTAGAATTAAATCATTTTTAATCATTTTAAACGGATTTGTGCACTATTTTTAGTTATTTTCATATTTATATACGAACAAAAATTTCCATCAATTACATATATGATATACTTCAACTGGATAAAAGCAATCGAAATTATAATTTTTTTCAATTTTTAAACGTATTCATGCATGATTTTTAGTTTGTTATTTTCAAATTTAAATATGAACAAATTTTTATTTTTAAGAATATTTTAACAGTACAGTGTCTCATATCCGTAGCTAGTGATGTTAATTGAGTAATATTAGGACTAGTTAAAATTCATTCTAAATTTTTTCTATAAACATTAACATAGAGCAATGATAAATAACTGGTGGAAATTAGTTTTTGTGGCTTGTCAATTGCAAGAACCGTATTTATATACTAATTAAGAGTCATCAATGAACGGTGATAAGTAACTGAAAAACAGAAATAGTATGCATTTGGTAAACATACCTTTGTTATCATATCATCAATCAGTCTCCTAGTATTTCGAATGTAATGTTAGGTATCCTTTGTAGTTTTTATTGGTAAACTCATCAATTGAATTCTTGAATGGAACTGAATTAAGGATTCCATATTTTAGAGATTATCAATAAAAAAAAAATGTATCTATATGGTGGACCCTGATGAGTTACGAGAAGCTTAATGCAATAAAGAATAGTAGTTCATCCATAGTTAAACATAATAACCAATCTTTATCAAAGAACAAACTTGCAATCTAAAACGGTTGATGCTTTTCATGAAAACAATTGAAGTTCCCAAAGATTCATATTTCATAGACAAAAATATTGAAATTTGTTTACTCATTTAGTAATAAAAATAGATACTTTTCATGAAAAGTTAAAAACGGGATAGCTAAATGAAAACAATTGAAGTTCCAAAAGATTCATATTTCATAGACAAAAATATTGAATTTTGTTTACTCATTTAGTAATAAAAATAGATACTTTCATGAAAAGTTAAAAACGGGATAGCTATATTGTTTAATGAGTTAAAAATAGACATTGTATTTTTGTATACATTGATGTTTTCTATATCTCAAATGATCTATCCAGTGAAAATATTATAATTTTAATGCTACATGTTGCAGTTAAGAGTTTTATTTCGTGAATTATGCAAAAAATATATTAATTTTATGGTTTACAATAAGTATTTTGCCAACATATAAACTCGATTGTTGAGATTTTATCCAATAAATTTAAAGGTGAGAAGAATGTGTAAAAGATCAATCTTATTTTATTCAGAAGATATTACACAGCTATATATACTTGTACATAGAATATCCTAGAATACAACTATAAACAGAATGTTCTATAAATACATGATACGGGAGTGATACGAGAATATTGAGCTATTGAATAGAGTATCAAGGTGTATCTCTAACACGCCCCCTCAAGATGGAGGGACTGGAGAAACTCCAATCTTGTTGCGCAGATGAAGGAAGTGAGGTCGAGAAAGCGGTTTTGTTAGTGCATCAGCTAACTGATCTTTAGTGTGCACATGACTAACGCGAAGAAGACCTTGCTGAGTCTGTCCTCTTACAAAGTGATAATCGAGAGCAATGTGCTTCATGCGTGAGTGAAAGACGGGATTTGCACAAAGGAAGGTTGCACCAATGTTATCACAATATACCACCGGCACAACTCGAAGAGGTATCCCAAGCTCTGTCAAAAGATTGCAAATCCAGCGAAGTTCAGCAGAAGTATTGGCTATGGCACGATATTCAGCTTCGGTGGAGGAGCGAGCAACACTCTTTTGCTTCTTGGCGGTCCATGAAACCGGGTGTGTACCCATATAAACTATGTAGGCGTTGGTGGAGAGAAAATCGTGAGTGTCACCTGCCCAATCAGCATCGGAGAATGCTTGAAGAGTTAGAGCATTCTTGGCCGAGAAGAAGATCCCATGAGTGGTTGTGCCAGCAAGGTAGCGTAAGATTCGCTTGGCAGCTTGCCAGTGCTCCTGAGTTGGGCGATGCATAAACTGGGACAAGCGGTTCACCGCAAAGCTAATATCCGGTCGAGTGAAGCTTAGATACTGTAAACTGCCAACGACCTGACGATATTCCTTGCCATCGGGAAGAACAGAGCCGGTGTGAAGAGTGAGTTTGGGAGAAGACGCCATTGGTGTAGCAACAGGCTTCGCATTGAGCATATTGTGCCGATGTAGAAGATCAAGAATGTACTTGCGTTGGGAGAGATGGAGACCTTTATCCGTGCGATGAGCTTCGATCCCCAAGAAGTAGTTAAGGTCTTCTGGATCCTTGACAGAAAATCGATCAGCAAGAAGCTTAAGGATTTGTTGAATGGTGGATTGATCATTGCCTGTAACAAGTATATCATCGACGTAGACTAGAAGATAGATATAAGTGGTACCACGACGGAGTATAAACAGAGAGGTGTCAGCAAAAGAGTTGAGGAACCCGACACTGAGGAGATATGTTTTTAATTCAGTGTACCAGGCACGAGGAGCTTGTTTCAAGCCATAAATGGCTTTGTAGAGACGGCATACGTATGACGGATGATCAGAGTCAATAAATCCGGGTGGCTGCTCCATGTATACTTCCTCCTTTAGCGTTCCTTGAAGGAACGCATTGTTGACATCCAATTGTAGAACCGGCCAAGAACGACTTACCGCGACATCAAGTACCAAACGGAGGGTGGTTGCTTTGATCACCGGACTAAATGTCTCTGTGTAATCACGACCATATTCCTGGTTGTATCCTTTGGCAACGAGTCGTGCTTTACATCTGCCAAGAGCACCATTTGGTAAAAATTTGTTTTTGTAAACCCACTTACAGCCAACAACATTATGATTCGCGGGGCGAGGAACAAGCTCCATTGTTCGATTTCGGGCAAAAGCATCAATCTCTCCCGACATTGCATCTCGCCATACTTTCTCCTTCATAGCTTGGTTCACGGTTAAGGGCTCGGTCGGGATATTGGTAGTTAAGGCTGCGGAGAGGTTGAGTTTTTGTTTTGGCTTGACAATATTGTTCTTGCGGCGGGTTTGCATAGGGTGATTGTTTTCAAGTGGCGGAGGAGGAGGATCGGGGTGTTGAGAGGAGGAAGTATTGGAGGTAGAGGATGAATGTTGTGGTGATTGGTGTGGGCTTTGTGATTGAGGCGATAATGGGCTTGGTTCATTATGGGCCGGAGAGGTAGTTGGGTTTGGAATCGGGGAAGGTGAATTTGTTGTTGTCGGAGGGCGTTGAACGCAGGGTGGAAAAGGAGAACGTCGTTTCATCAAACTTGACATGGCGGGAGACATAGATACGACCGGTGCTCGGTTGAAGACAGAGATATGCACTTTGAGTCAGAGAGTAACCCAAGAAGACACACGGAGTCGAGCGCTGTTCAAGCTTGTGAGCCGCATAAGGACGCAACCAGGGAAAACAGAGACATCCAAAGATTCTAAGTTTTGTGTAATTCGGTTGAGTGCGAAAGAGCTTCAGAAAGGGAGACTCCATGGCAATGGTCGGTGTTGGTAAACGATTGATGAGATAGACAGCGGTGGCAAAGGCATACGTCCAGTAGGTGGTGGGAAGACCTCCTTTGGTGAGAAGCGACAAGCCAGTTTCGACAATGTGTATGTGTTTGCGTTCAGAAATACCGTTATGCTCCGGTGTGTGAGGCGGTGAGGTGAAGTGAGAGATACCGGCAGTGGAGAGAAAGGATTTGAGAGCAACAAATTCTCCTCCATTATCCGAGAACAGCGTTCCAATGCGTGTGTCAAATTTGTTTTCCACGAGTGCTTTGAAAGCAACAAAAGTTTCTCGAACTTGTGATTTTGCTTTGAGAGGATATAGCCATGTGTAACGGGAGTAATGATCAACGAGAACCAAGTAGTATTTGTAGTTGTCAATAGATAGAACTGGTGACGTCCAGACATCGGTAAAAATATATTCAAGGGGTCGAGTGGAAGTAATGGATGTTTGTGAAAATGGTAGCTTATGGCTTTTATTAATAGAGCAATCGGAACAAAATAAAGTGGGAGAAGAGGATTGAGTAAAAGGAAGAGAATATTTTGATAGTAAAGTCTTAAGAATAGTAGAATGAGGGTGGCCTAAGCGGTGATGCCAGTTCACTAAGGTTGGTGTTGAGGACGAGGAAGCGAAGAAAGCAGAGACTGTTGACGCCGGCCACTCATAAACCTCATCCTTGGGTCGGCCTTGGAGTAACTGGACACCCGAGCTCAGATCCTTCACCTGAAAGGCAGCAGGAGAAAATTCAACAGACACCTTGTTATCATTGCATAATCGATAATTGAGAGAGGTGAGCTTGATAACATTACTCATATTGATGTTGAGGTAGGACTGAGTGGTATCGATGACTTCAGCGGTATTAGCCATGGCAGCGAGAAAGACAAAGCAGAGAAAGAGGAGAACAGAGGAAGAAAAACAGAGAAAAACAGAGGAGGAACAGAGAAAGAGATGAGAGAGGCGGAAGTTTTAGATCTTGTACTGCTCTGATACCATGTAAAGGATCAATCTTATTTTATTCAGAAGATATTACACAGCTATATATACTTGTACATAGAATACCATAGAATACAACTATAAACAGAATGTTCTATAAATACATGATACGGGAGTGATACGAGAATATTGAGCTATTGAATAGAGTATCAAGGTGTATCTCTAACAGAATGAACGTGTAAAAACGCCACTAAACTATTTCTCTGTTATGGTTAGACTTTTTTCTTTGAACAAAAGGATTGTGACTATATTTACAATTTTTTAGTTATTGTTAATTCATATTTTATGTGACAAATATATTAATGTTTTACCATTACAAAACATGAAAAATGTGAGCGATATGCAATTATATCATCAATTTTCATTAGTATATCAACTTTTATTGGAAAAAACTGAGTTAGTACAATTTCTCTTCTATTTGCCTCCTGTTTGTATAATTTGTCTCTTGTCGTATCACCTACATTTTCAGCATTGGATGTTATAAATACCCAAAATAATAATAACGGTAAATAAACATACATATCAGCATTGGCCCATTTCGATGTAACTATATTTCGATGTAACTATGTTCATGACAGGATTTTAACAAAAGAAATAATAATGAAGAAATTGTATTATCTATTCTAAATAGTTTAATTAGGCAAAACATTATTCTAGTGAAAA
>NC_025686.1:12654295-12687482 GCF_000633955.1 Camelina sativa
AGCGTTCCTTGAAGGAACGCATTGTTGACATCCAATTGTAGAACCGGCCAAGAACGACTTACCGCGACATCAAGTACCAAACGGAGGGTGGTTGCTTTGATCACCGGACTAAATGTCTCTGTGTAATCACGACCATATTCCTGGTTGTATCCTTTGGCAACGAGTCGTGCTTTACATCTGCCAAGAGCACCATTTGGTAAAAATTTGTTTTTGTAAACCCACTTACAGCCAACAACATTATGATTCGCGGGCGAGGAACAAGCTCCATTGTTCGATTTCGGGCAAAAGCATCAATCTCTCCCGACATTGCATCTCGCCATACTTTCTCCTTCATAGCTTGGTTCACGGTTAAGGGCTCGGTCGGGATATTGGTAGTTAAGGCTGCGGAGAGGTTGAGTTTTTGTTTTGGCTTGACAATATTGTTCTTGCGGCGGGTTTGCATAGGGTGATTGTTTTCAAGTGGCGGAGGAGGAGGATCAGGGTGTTGAGAGGAGGAAGTATTGGAGGTAGAGGACGAATGTTGTGGTGATTGGTGTGGGCTTTGTGATTGAGGCGATAATGGGCTTGGTTCATTATGGGCCGGAGAGGTAGTTGGGTTTGGAATCGGGGAAGGTGAATTTGTTGTTGTTATTGGGCTGGTGGATCGAGGTTGAGAGGGAGAGGTTGCATCTGATGTCAAATCTGCAATGTTACAATTCAGGGAAGAATCACTTACCGGTGTCGAGGAATGAGGCTCCGACGACGCATTCAATGGAGAATCTGAGCGCGAGGGTTCAGTTGACAGAAGCGACGGAGAGGTGAGTGGTGACGACAACAGAGGCGATGGCGAGGAAGGAATGAGTGTGACGGTCGGAGAAGGAGATGGCGAGGGTGACGAAGGAGGGTCGGAGGGCGTTGAACGCAGGGTGGAAAAGGGGAACGTCGTTTCATCAAACTTGACATGGCGGGAGACATAGATACGACCGGTGCTCGGTTGAAGACAGAGATATGCACTTTGAGTCAGAGAGTAGCCCAAGAAGACACACGGAGTCGAGCGCTGTTCAAGCTTGTGAGCCGCATAAGGACGCAACCAGGGAAAACAGAGACATCCAAAGATTCTAAGTTTTGTGTAATTTGGTTGAGTGCGAAAGAGCTTCAGAAAGGGAGACTCCATGGCAATGGTCGGTGTTGGTAAACGATTGATGAGATAGACAGCGGTGGCAAAGGCATACGTCCAGTAGGTGGTGGGAAGACCTCCTTTGGTGAGAAGCGACAAGCCAGTTTCGACAATGTGTCTGTGTTTGCGTTCAGAAATACCGTTATGCTCCGGTGTGTGAGGCGGTGAGGTGAAGTGAGAGATACCGGCAGTGGAGAGAAAGGATTTGAGAGCAACAAATTCTCCTCCATTATCCGAGAACAGCGTTCCAATGCGTGTGTCAAATTTGTTTTCCACGAGTGCTTTGAAAGCAACAAAAGTTTCTCGAACTTGTGATTTTGCTTTGAGAGGATATAGCCATGTGTAACGGGAGTAATGATCAACGAGAACCAAGTAGTATTTGTAGTTGTCAATAGATAGAACTGGTGACGTCCAGACATCGGTAAAAATATATTCAAGGGGTCGAGTGGAAGTAATGGATGTTTGTGAAAATGGTAGCTTATGGCTTTTATTAATAGAGCAATCGGAACAAAATAAAGTGGGAGAAGAGGATTGAGTAAAAGGAAGAGAATATTTTGATAGTAAAGTCTTAAGAATAGTAGAATGAGGGTGGCCTAAGCGGTGATGCCAGTTCACTAAGGTTGGTGTTGAGGACGAGGAAGCGAAGAAAGCAGAGACTGTTGACGCCGGCCACTCATAAACCTCATCCTTGGGTCGGCCTTGGAGTAACTGGACACCCGAGCTCAGATCCTTCACCTGAAAGGCAGCAGGAGAAAATTCAACAGACACCTTGTTATCATTGCATAATCGATAATTGAGAGAGGTGAGCTTGATAACATTACTCATATTGATGTTGAGGTAGGACTGAGTGGTATCGATGACTTCAGCGGTATTAGCCATGGCAGCGAGAAAGACAAAGCAGAGAAAGAGGAGAACAGAGGAAGAAAAACAGAGAAAAACAGAGGAGGAACAGAGAAAGAGATGAGAGAGGCGGAAGTTTTAGATCTTGTACTGCTCTGATACCATGTAAAGGATCAATCTTATTTTATTCAGAAGATATTACACAGCTATATATACTTGTACATAGAATACCATAGAATACAACTATAAACAGAATGTTCTATAAATACATGATACGGGAGTGATACGAGAATATTGAGCTATTGAATAGAGTATCAAGGTGTATCTCTAACAGAATGAACGTGTAAAAACGCCACTAAACTATTTCTCTGTTATGGTTAGACTTTTTTCTTTGAACAAAAGGATTGTGACTATATTTACAATTTTTTAGTTATT
This sequence comes from Camelina sativa, assembly GCF_000633955.1. Taxonomy (NCBI): domain Eukaryota; kingdom Viridiplantae; phylum Streptophyta; class Magnoliopsida; order Brassicales; family Brassicaceae; genus Camelina; species Camelina sativa. Next base: position 12,656,727 of record NC_025686.1, read on the forward strand.
GTTAATTCATATTTTATGTGACAAATATATTAATGTTTTACCATTACAAAACATGAAAAATGTGAGCGATATGCAATTATATCATCAATTTTCATTAGTATATCAACTTTTATTGGAAAAAACTGAGTTAGTACAATTTCTCTTCTATTTGCCTCCTGTTTGTATAATTTGTCTCTTGTCGTATCACCTACATTTTCAGCATTGGATGTTATAAATACCCAAAATAATAATAACGGTAAATAAACATACATATCAGCATTGGCCCATTTCGATGTAACTATATTTCGATGTAACTATGTTCATGACAGGATTTTAACAAAAGAAATAATAATGAAGAAATTGTATTATCTATTCTAAATAGTTTAATTAGGCAAAACATTATTCTAGTGAAAAATGTCACAACCCAATTTTTTTTTCTCTTATATATTGACTCATTCCCTGAAGCCTTTCTTTAACTCTCTTCTTCTTCTTTCTTCTTACACAATAGACCGACACAAGCCTCTGTCTCAGACAGAGACAAAGACACGGAACAGCAGCAATAACAATGGCTTCCACGCAAGTACTTGTCTTCCTCGCTTCTGCATTACTCCTATCAATGTTCTTCTCTGGTGTTGATTCCACAAGGTATCATCAATTATAATCGAAGTGTTTTTGAGTCAAATCTTTTACGTGATCTGGTTCATGGAAGCATTGAAGTTCCAACTACTCAATCTATGGTGGAACAAGAAAACCCTTTTTTCTTACTGATATCATAATTTGGATTTTTGCATTACAGATCTAAACATTGAAAGGAACTTCTATATATATATATTTTTTTTCTAAAATTGATCATGTACAGATCCATTTGCTAACAACAGTGTGTTATTAGAGTTTTATTGTACTGTATATTGATTATTTAAGGCTTAATATATTGCTATTATATAATTGAGTTGTTTCATATCGGGTTCAGAGATAGTAATTGCAGTTTTGTTTGATCAATGAATTAAATACATTGTTATTTTCAGGTCTAATGAAACATGGCATGAACATGCAGTTGAGAATCCAGATGAAGTAGCTGCAATGGTGGACATGTGAGTTTCTATGTTGCTTAAATTTTGTGTTTGAGCTTTATTACAACAATAATGATCATGGTTATTGTTTGTACTCTAATCAAGTAGTGTAAGTATTCTATTTCGTTTAATGCGATTGGTTAGTTATTAGTAAAAAAACAATAAAATACACTAAAACTCTAACGCCTAGTTTCTCTTTACGTTTTTTTTTTTTTTTTGGTTGGATAAATTCATGTGATCTTCTTTTATAAATTACTTTAAGAAAATTAAAAATCAGAAAAACTGGTGAAAGTTGTATTTATGTGGAGCAGGGCTCACATGGTGCTTCTGTAAGAATTTTTTATACATTCTGGTCAAAGGGTCAAAATCCATAGGGCTAAACACTACACCTCGATTCTGTTTTTTTCGTACTTTAGTTTTTTTGTTTTCTTTCTTTGTTGTATTTATTTTCTACTTTTCTCCTATATATAATACTTTACAGTTTATATGATATGATAAATATTTTCTCTTATAGTAACATTAACCGTTTTTAACTAAAGTATTCTTGGTTCCCGCGCACTGACTTTTTCAACGAGAAAATCTTTTAGTGACTCTAAAATAAATTGATCTATATTATGATTTCACATTTATCAGTGATAAAATACATGTAATATTAAAGATATAAAATTTAAAATTCGAACATGGAATATTTTTTTCTTGAGAAAAAAGTGGAAAATTTGGTTTTCATATTAAAAAGAAATCAAATAGGTGTGAGTAAATAATAATTAGTTAATATGTTATCTTATTCTGATAAAGTAGTAAAGAATGAGTTGTTTATGCTTATTCTTTACTGAGCGATTCAGAGTTATGGGTGGAGGAGCAGACATGAAACATCATGCATAACATGGTTTCATTTAGTTGAGTTGGATTTGGATGGGATTCTTCATTTAATGCAATGCCACCAGTTCTTATATAGACGAAATAAATTATTTTCGTTTAGAAAAAATCTTATGGAATTATTGTAGACATTGGTCCAAAAACACGTGTAATGTTCTTGTTTTTGTTTTTAAAGAGAAAACATGTGTAAATGTTCCAACACCTAATCTTTAGAACAGTGGTTTGCCCACCAGCCCCCATGCATCTGCCTCGTGCTGTGTTCTCCCCAATTCTTTCTTTGGTAACAGTAGTTTCGGTCTTATCTCGTTATTACTAATTATTACAATAGTTTTTTAGGATATGCACATTTTGTTGATATTTTTTTTTGTCTTTCAAAATAATTTTTAAAACAAATTTCTTATGCTGTCATTAAAAAAAAAAATCTTATAGATGAAGGTATAATAATAGTTGAAAATGCTTTTGAGTAATAATATCCGACATACTATTCATTTACCATGTGTAAGTGAAACAGTCTAAATATGCACCCGATTAAATTTTGTTCTTTATGCATATAATAAATTAGAGCCTAATTATATTACATCAAATTAATGTTGTCAAAAAAAAAAAACAATTTTGTTACATTAAATAAATTCAATAATTGTTCTTATGAAAAAATCGAAAAATAGTTTGGAATTTTGGATAAAAGCATAATATGTCGGATTGTTTACTTAAAAAACAACTTCTAACATTTCACGTCATTTATAAGATTTTTAGCAATTTTTTTTTTTTTTTTTTTTTAGAAATATGGGGATTTTTCTTTTCCTTTTTGTCAACAGAAATTGAACATTCCTGATTGTGCAATAAAATGTTCCCACCGACGCAAATATTGTTCCAAATGACCCTTAAGCTTTTACAATTTACATTAAGTGGCCGACCCAGTTAGTTCAATTTAAATTTTTATTTGTTTCGATAAATCCGGTTTTGATGGAACATTGCATTGAAGAACCGGTTTTAATGGTTCACAGGAGCATTAGGAACAGCACAGCGAGAAGAAGACTAGGATACTTCTCATGCTCTACCGGAAACCCAATAGACGATTGTTGGCGTTGTGACCGGAAATGGCAATTCAGGCGAAAACGTCTAGCCAATTGCGCAATCGGGTTCGGTCGCAACGCAATCGGAGGCCGAGACGGTCGTTACTACGTAGTAAGTGACCCAAACGACGATAACCCGGTTAACCCTAGACCGGGAACGTTACGTCACGCAGTGATTCAAGAAGAGCCACTTTGGATCGTCTTTAAACGTGACATGGTCATTACGTTAAAACAAGAGCTGATCATGAACAGTTTCAAAACAATCGATGGTCGTGGCGTTAATGTTCACATAGCTAATGGTGCATGCCTAACGATTCAGTTCGTGACTAACATTATCATCCATGGGATTCATATACATGATTGTAGACCTACTGGTAACGCTATGGTTAGAAGCTCTCCTTCGCATTATGGTTGGAGAACTATGGCTGATGGAGATGGGATCTCCATTTTTGGGTCTAGTCATATTTGGATTGATCATAATTCACTTTCGAATTGTGCTGATGGGCTTATTGATGCTGTAATGGCTTCCACTGCTATTACCATCTCCAACAATTACTTCACACACCACAACGAGGTAATTGGTTCAAATTTTTATAAAGTTTTTGGTTGCTTGAATCGAAAGTTAGGTTTTTGTTTTTTTTGGTTGTGAGGATTAATCATTAATGGATTGCGTTGTGACAGGTTATGTTATTGGGGCATAGTGATACCTATACAAGGGACAGGGTTATGCAAGTTACAATCGCTTATAACCACTTTGGTGAAGGTCTTATTCAGAGAATGCCAAGGTACATATATTTTGGCCTAACTTATGAGCTTTAAGAAAACTCGACAAAATAAACGTTTTTTCATTAATTGCAGGTGTAGGCATGGATATTTTCACGTAGTTAACAATGACTACACACATTGGGAAATGTATGCGATCGGTGGCAGTGCAAGTCCTACCATTAACAGTCAGGGAAACAGATATCTCGCCCCGAGAAACCGGTTTGCGAAAGAGGTAGGTCGACTAGCTCAAAGGACAGGTCTTATGGTTTCATCTAAATTCTTACAACAAAAACCTGATGGGATGCATGTTTCAGGTGACGAAGAGAGACTATGCAGGGCAATGGCAATGGAGGCATTGGAACTGGAGATCAGAAGGAGATCTTTTCTTAAACGGAGCTTTCTTTACACGTTCTGGATCAGGACTTGGAGCTAGCTACGCTAGAGCTTCAAGTTTAGCAGCCAAATCGTCATCCCTTGTTGGCGTCATCACCTACAATGCCGGTGCTCTTAATTGCAGAGGTGGTCGCCGGTGTTAATAGTTTACTAAGAATTTAATCTTGTTTTGGGGTTCTTTGCATTATACATGGCAATAGCACTATTCAAAATGTCAGAGGCTTGATTTAAAAACTGCCTCAACTGTATTATAAAGCTGTATGATTTGTTTCACCGCCAATTATTGATGTATTTATAAAAAGCAAACAAAGTTGGAACTCTTCCTTTACTCTCTCATCTTAATTTCTTATATCGAGTATAACAAAACGTAGCACTTCTTTGGGGATGCTTTGAAATGAATACAATATATACAGTGTTAGTAAATTTATCATCAGCTGGGCTAAGGGTTAAGACTAGAGTAGCCCATCTCGTGTTTTAGGCTAAGCATGCTACATGTTGGTCGGGTGTTACGATGGAGTCATAGACCGAAATTAAAATGGGGGGTGGGGTGAAGAGCCAGACTAAGCCTGCTTCGTCGATGATATATAACTTGCTTATTAATGATGGAGAAGTGTGGGGGATGGTGTCAATGGGAATAAGAGGGGATGTGAAGGTGGTGGTGGTGGAACCACGTGAGAGGAGACAAGAACCACATGAGAGCATATGAGGAAGTAAAAGAAAGGGCCTTAATATCATTGTCATGTTATGTTGTTGATGCTGATAAGATAGGTTTGGCCAATGGCTTGTTTCTCCTTCATTAAATATTTGTTTCACCAAACACTCTGCTATGCTAATCTCTCCTTCCTATTCTCTTAACATGTCACATGTATTATCTTAATTAATTTTAATTATTTCTAAAAGAAGTATTTTCTTAGAGGAATTGCTAAAAATGCCTCTTTACATAAATGTCCATTCTCTAATTTTTTTTTCAAACGTTTACTTTAAAATCTGTTATCTACCCAAATCACTTTATAAAACGTTTTAAAATACCTACTATTGTCATAAAGGATACAAAATTATATTTATATGTATGCAAAATTCATAAATACTTTACAAAACCTTATAAATATCTTACAAGTTGATGTAAAAACGAAACATAACACTCTAATATATCTTACAAGGAGCATCTGTCTTTTAACATATGTAGTAGCAAATGAAGCAACAGCCCTCTCCACACCACTTCATAGAGTCCCCTTTGAACAATTTCCCGACTGTGTAAGATCCAGTGACATTTGAAATAGAAGATACTTGAATGTATTGTGTGTTATATTCATTAGAGGAAACAAGTATTTATACAGAGGGACATGCCTAACGAAGAGATAACATCATATCTACGTAAATATAGGAACACAGAAGATTAACATTTATCCTAGTCTAATACCTCGCCTCACGTTGATGGAACGAAATCCCGGACACTTAACGTGGACAAAAGTTTCAGAAATTGAGGCGTTAGCAAGGCCTTTGTTAAGAGATCAGCGACCTGGTCAGTAGTAGAGATGTGGACTGTGCGAATTAGTTTATCTTAGACAGCATCGCGGACTTGATGACAATCACGCTCAATATGCTTTGTGCGTTCGTGAAAGACGAGATTAGCAGCAATGTGAATGGCGGCCTGACTATCACAATGTAAGGGAATTGGAGTAGACTGAGCAACGCCGAGATCCTCCATGAGTCCCTTGACCCACTTGATTTCCTTGAGAGTATAAGCCATGGCCCGGTATTCGGCTTATGCAGAAGAACCCGAGACTGTGTCTTGTTTCTTTGATTTCCAGGAAATAGGCGAGTCTCCTAAATAAATAACATAGGTGGAGAGAGAACGACGAGTGCATGAACAAGCAGAAAGGTCAGAGTCACAGTAAGCAATCAGAGTAAGCGGACTGTCAGAGCGCAGAAGAATGCCCTGAGCAGGAGAACCCTTGAGATAGCGAACAAGATGAAGAGCCACGTCCCAATGAGCAACAAGCGGAGTCTTCATGAATTGAGAAAGATATATAAGCGGAGTCCCAATGTTCACCGGATAGCTCAAATCAGGACGCGTGATAGTCAAGTATATAAACTGGCCAACCAACCGACGGTATTGTTCAGGATTGTCATATGCTAGACCAGTCACCGAACCGAGCTGGTGATTTAGTTCCATTGGTGTCGGAGCTGGTTGTGCTCCAAAAAGACCAGCCTCGTTAATGATGTCCAGGGTGTACTTCCGTTGAGATAAGCAGAAACCATCCTTCCCACGAGACCTCAAGACCGAGGAAATATTTTAGCTTGCCAAGATCCTTCATGTGAAAGCACTTGCTTAGTCGATCCTTGAACAGATTAATTGCATCTAAATTATTGCCGGCAATGACAAAATCTTCAACATAGACCAGAATGTGTATAACCGTCGTTCCTCGTAACAATGTAAACAAAGAATAGTCCTGATAGCTTTGTTTAAAACCGAACTCGCGAAGAGCAGTAGAGAGCTTAGAAAACCAACACCGTGGAGCCTGTTTAAGACCATACAAAGACTTCCGTAGACGATAGACTTTATTTGGATCAGTTGATTGGAAACCCGGTGGGAGCTTCATGTAGACCTCTTCGTCGAGGTCACCATGTAGGAACGCATTATGAACGTCCATCTGGTGAACCTCCCACTGTTTGGCAGCAGCAACACCAAGAAAAGACCGAACCGTAGTCATCTTTGCAACCAGAGCAAAAGTTTCTTTAAAATCCACACCTTCTTTCTGATGATTCCCCATGGCTACTAAACGTGCCTTGTGACGTTCGAGAGAACCATCAGCATAAAATTTCAACTTGTAAATCCACTTGCTGTTAATAGCTTTCTTCCCCGGTGGCAAATCTGTTATGTCCCAAGTGTGATTAGACTCCAACGCATCAATCTCTTTTTGCATGGCTTCACACCATTCTTTTATTTTGACTGCATCCTTGAAATGTTTCGGTTCATTGCTGTCGAGAATCGCAGCCATGAAAGCTATATGATTGGCGGAAAAACCCGCATTAGACAAATACTTAGTGATGGGATAAAGAACTGTACCGGAGACCGTAGACAAGGACGTTGAGTCAGAGAGATCAGGTGCGAGAGCGTGAGATGAGGAGTGTACAGGCGGAACAACAAAGTCCTTAAGGAGAACCGAGGGAAACTTCTTGCAGTGTCCTTTACCTGACAGTTCTGGTAGACTAGGAGTTGGAGGTGAGGAAGCATCCTTTTCCGGTTCCAAGACAGGTTTTAGTGATGAAGGAGAAGGAGACACTGATATAACATCCGTATGAGGAACCGTAGTAGAAGTCGCAGGAGTGACAACATTTGATGGTAAAACAGGTGTTGGTTGAACAACCGGTGAGGGAGAGACCTCGACCAAAGATGATGGTGGAGAAACAACTTCTATTGACAGTAGGATAGGCGGAGGCATCTAGTCGTCATCAGGAACAACGACCGGTTGTTGTAAGGGTAATGTTGAAGGCGTCTTATGCAAGAAAGGGTATATCTCCTCTTGGAAACGTACGTCACGACTAACAAAAAACATTTCTGTGTCAAGGTCGAACAAACGCCAACCTTTCTTGCCATAGGGGTAGCCAACAAACACGCATCTCCGACTACGAGGTCCAAATTTATCCTTGTCTCGCAAACGATAATGAGCTTAACACAAACATCCAAATGTCCGAATCATGTCATACGATGGAGGCTGACCAAATAATATTTCATATGGGGTCTTGTTCTGTAAGACAGAAGATGGTGTACGGTTTATCAAGTGTGTGGCGGTAAGAACACTTTCACCCCAAAACTTGACTGGCATGTGGCTTTTGAAGAGACAGGCAAGAGCAACATTGAGGATATGCCTGTGTTTGCGTTCAACCCGACCGTTTTGTTGAGGAGTATCAACGCAAGAAGTCTGGTGCAAGATGCCATGTTCTTGAAAATAAGAGGAAAGGCACATGAATTTGGTGCCACTGTCTGTTCGGAAGGACTTGACTGGTTTACCAAACTATCGTTCGTGCATAGCACAAAAATTTTGTATTAGTTGAGGAACTTTGGACTTAGCAGTCATGAGATATGTCCAAATAGCCCAAGAATAATCATCAACAAGCGTAAGAAAATATGTAGCACCACATGTGGAAGGAGTTGATAAGTCACGAATTGGGCCTCGTTAGTTCTTAATGGGCTGTAGTAGTATTGTTGTCTAAGCCTTTAGTCTCTCTACTTATATCTCGAATGGTTTCTTGTAGAAGGTTATCGAATCAATTAGAAAAACAATGTTTATCTTCTTCTTTCCAATCGTCTTCCTTCTTCTCTCTTCCTCCTCCCTCTAATCTGATTCTTCACCTCAATCTCCTTTTCTTCAGTTTCTCATCCCTATTTCTGTTATCTCTTTGATAAGCTACATCCGTACTTATCAATTGGTGCTTTCATTGAGAGACTGTAAAAAAAAAAAAAAAAAATGGCTCCACAGACTCAAGCTGCTCACGCATCCTTAATAGCGGTAGTCAATGATAAGCTTCAACTTCTCAAATCGTCTCTTGAAGACCAGATATCGGATCTCAGGAAGATTACTGTGGAACAAAGAGTTCTTTTCGAAGAACAAGGTAGGAAGCACGATGAAGCGATGCGTTGGTTTTGCGATAACCTAGCTCTCAAGAGCTCCACTGAGTTGAGTCCACTGTCGGGGTCTCTGATCCAGAGCTCTAACACCCCGATTGACAGTTGCGCGACTCCTTCAGCTCCAGTAAAACCTAAAGGTGACGGAATCCTTTCCTTATCCGCTCAAACTGTTCCGATTGTGCGATCTCCGCCGGGGTTTCTACAGTCTGTCCAGGTGAGTCCAGCTCCTACATCTTCAGAGCCAACACCAAGAAAAACTTCAGAAATCTCTCTGGAGACTTCCATCAAACACTTGGCGAGCACTGCCTTACCAGAGGCTTCTTTCAGTCCGTGGATCTCTGAGCTTCCACACACGCTCCAATCTTGAGGTGAAGAGAGGATTCTTGTTCCACGAAACTACCATAAAGCCAGGAAGAAATCAACACGAAGGAGACATCACGAGTTTGTTTTGGCGATAAAATCATAAAATATCCCACGAAGAAACATGGTAAGCGATGTCGTGATCCCTTGATTGGCTCTAGGGTTCAGGCTGATGCTAGTGCTGTTAGACAAATGGTCACTTCCTCTGAGTATGATGCGTCACAAGAGCTTGATGATAGAGTTGATGTTAGAAGTAGATCATGGAACCGTCTCCGAGACGAGAACAAGGCTGAACCAACTGAGGAACTATCAAGGTTTCTGAATATTTAGGAAAATTTTGGAGCTGATTCTCGAGCTAATCCAGTCCATCGTCAAGTGGGTAATATAAGGCTCCAGGGTTCAAGGGTTGTGAACAGAAATGGTAGAGCAGGGAATGGTTCAGTGATCTGGACAAGGTCTGCAGAGGCATGGGAACACATTGGGTTGAAACCTCTAGGATTGAACGATAATGTTGATGCTACATGAACCATTTATATTGGATTTCAGGGATCAGCTCTACAACCGCATCTTGATGGCAAGCCCTTGATAGATCAAGAAGGGAGAACAAGGCAGCGTGGGTTGGAGAGAGAGGGAGCAAAGACCGCTTGGAAAAACGAGGTTTATCAAGAATCTGGGTTGCCAGGGAGCTCCAAGGAAGACTTATTCAAGTAGATCAACAGCTTGGAGACCTATTTTGCTGCAAGTCAGGCTCCTCAAAATGAGTGGTTGAGTATTGCGTACTCACTCTTAGAAGGAGAAACTGGTCATTGGGTCAAGAGTTTATGGAACAAGAATTCTCCAACAAGTTGGAAAGAATTCAAGTGGATGGTCAAAGAAGAAGCAAAGGAGCAACCGAGACAGAGCTATGTACGCCGTTCACTATACTCTGGGATGCTACAAGAGGGGTATGTGGCTAGTTACTGCAGAGAGTTTGAAGGTAAGCGTAGAGAGGCCATGAGTATACCAAAGAAGCATGTGTTGGATGTGTTCATACGTGGGTTGACTCAACCATTGCAGATGGAGGTTAGAAAATTACAACCTAAGCGACTTCAAGAAGCAATGGATCTTGCTATCTGGCTCGAGGAAATGAGCGGTTACACAGCAACAAAGGCTATCTTACACTACAACCATGACATGACAAATGTGCAGGATCCAGCTTATGGTGGTGAAGTAGCGGAGTTTATGCGTCTCACCATGTTACAAGAGGATTCACCAGTGTTTGATAGTGAGTCAAGAGGTGATAAGGAGAAGAGTGTTGCCAAGCAACAAGGAGATAATTCCTCGGGAACAGTCCGACCCGAGAGCAATGCTCTAAAGTTTTGGGGCTCCATTTCAGGTCATAGAGTGGAGTTAAGCATTGACTCTGGAGCAACAAATAACTTTATTTCTGAAGAGTTGGCTAATCGTCTTAAGTTGCCAAGGAGAAAGACAAGTTCAATAGCGGTTGTCCTTGGACATGGCAAGAGCAACAAGAGTGAATGTGTTGGTATGGGAATCAGTTTGCTAGTGGAAGGGTTGGAGATTATTGAGAATTTTCTCGTACTGGACGTCAAAGGGGCATAATCAATGGTTGTCCTAGGTTATGAGTGGCTTTCAAAACTGGGAGAAACCTGTGTCAATTGGCAAGATCACACCTTCTCGTTCTTCCTTAACCAAGAATGGGTCACTTTTGGAGACAAGAATGATACACTGAAAAGAAGCACTGGAAAAGTGAAGATGCGAAGTGAAGTGGAGCAAGGGAGACCCAAAGAGGAGCACTTAGGTAATGATGTAAGAATTGCTAGCTATCTTGAGGACAAGTTAGCTTTACAAGGGAAGAGTAATGCCATGAGTGTTAAGGAGGTTATTAACACAGTTCAGAAACTATTTGTTGGAGGCCGTAGGGAAGAGATAAAGCTGAGTGCAGAAGGAGTGTCAAAACAGTGCCACCGAGTTTACAAGCTCCAAGGTAGCACATGTGTAAGCGATCAATTTCTCATACATCAACTTCTTGTTTCTGCTGTTGCTTTGGACGAGAAGCAGGAAGGAGTAGTTGCTAAGCCTGTATACGAATGATCCTTTAAGGGAGAAAGGCAAGCTTGCTCTGGGGGTTCAAAAATGCATGTCTAGGTTTCTAATGATTACAGGTTATTAGAGATGTTAGGCTCAGAAGCAGACTCAGACATAGAGGTCCAGCCGGTGGTTGGTATACAAGCCAAAGAGAGAGGGCAGTAGCAACAAGGACTAAACAAGGAGATGCTGGAGCAGTCAAGACGATCAGCAGGTTCATAAAGTTTCAATTCTATCCACCTTGAGGACAAGGTGAATCTTCGAGGGAACGGTATTGATAAGTCACGAATTGGGCCTCGTTAGTTCTTAATGGGCTGTAGTAGTATTGTTGTCTAAGCCTTTAGTCTCTCTACTTATATCTCGAATGGTTTCTTGTAGAAGGTTATCGAATCAATTAGAAAAACAATGTTTATCTTCTTCTTTCCAATCGTCTTCCTTCTTCTCTCTTCCTCCTCCCTCTGATCTGATTCTTCACCTCAATCCCCTTTTCTTCTGTTTCTCATCCCTATTTCTGTTACCTCTTTGATAAGCTACATCCGTACTTATCAGGAGTGCGGTAAGGACCCCATACGTCACAATGAACAAGAGAAAAACAACCGGAAGCATTATTTCTACTATCATGAAACACTTCTCTTGTTTTCTTTGAACAAAAACAAATGTCACAACTTTTAATATCTCCAAAATTGCTAGGAGAGTCAACACATTCGGATAAAGAAACTAAAACACCAGCGGAAGGGTGACCAAGCCGACGATGCCACAACGCACTAGAAGAAAGATGATTCGCCGATGCTTTGTGAGAACGAGCAGCCAAGACTCCCGTAAAATAGTACACTCCCTCACACTCTTCACCTATGTTAATCTTTTGTGTTCCTATATTTACGTAGATACGATGTTATCTCTTCGTTAGGCATGTCCCTCTGTATAAATACCTGTTTCCTCTGATGAATATAACACACAATACATTCAAATATCTTTTATTTCATGGTATCAGAGCATTACAATTCTATGACCTAATTGTTTTTTTAACTCTCGCCGCCACCGCTGTTGTTCGTCAACAACTGCCGTCGCCGCTAAACCTTTACCAAACGCTGCCACCACCATTGTTCTTTTACAACCGCCGTTGCCACAAGTTTTTATTTCCTCTATTGATCCAAATCGCTTCTCTTCTACACCTCTACTATGGCAACTCCTCCAGAAACATAAGTGGTTGTTGCGCCACCACCATCACCATATCAACTAAGTTCGTCTGACAATCCAGGGACCTTGATATCCTCTGTGATCTTGCAAGAAGATATTTATGCTGAATGGGCGACTAAAACCTTCACATGCAGCTTTAATCTTAGATATTTTGAGTACATGGATGTTTGAGGATCAAAATAACACATTGACTTAAAGCAAATGATACAAGTTTAGCTAATAATATACTTAAGTAAATATACCATATTTTTTCATTGGATCTGGACAAAATTAAATCCGGCCCAAATACGGTCCAACTAGAAATTACACACACTTGATCGGAAGCTTCTTATGAGGGGGTTGTATGCCGATAAGTCGAGGGAAGTTGGCGGAAAATGCAGCCTGGGCACGGAGGCGTCCACTCGGAAAGAAGCCCTGGAGCTGAGACCAATGAGGTTCCACTTGCTTCTGATCTCTGATGGATCACTTATTTTTTTACATTCTTGACGCTTACGAGGAGGTATCGAAGCAGATCAAACGTTACTACGGGCAGTGTCCTTCCGGCTTCCACATCTCTCTTCTTTGCTACAAGCGATGAAGAAAGGTAACAATATCTTATCCCATTTGTAGGTTGCTTTCATGCTTCCTTCCTATAATATATTATCACCAGGATTTGCGTTATTCTTAGAATTCAATATATGCAACAACATAATTTCCAGGATTTGCAACAACGTAATTTACATGTTAAAAACCCAGATATAAAAGTGATATGCTCAAATTTACCCTAGAGCTACTCTCTCAAATTAAGAGATCAATTGTAGTACTTAGGGATCGAATCCACAAGAACTCTAGATTCACACAATAGATTTAATAATCTTTTAATTATGCTAAACAGAAATATTGTAATTAAATTGCAAGATTAAACAGAAAATAAAAGAGTTGTAAATCAATAGGAATAAACGCTAGGCCTAAGGAAATTCTCAGGAAATCATGGAAAATCAGATCAATTAATTAAGCATGCAGGATTCAACAATTAAGCACCGTTCTTGAACTCTAAACAGAATTGTAAAATAAATCAGTTCTCATTACAAATATTATCTAAATTTAAAACCCAAAATCCAAATCTCTTTGCAAAATTCAAGTTAAAAACTTTGCAAAATTCAAGTTAAAAATCAGCAATAAAATCAAGTTTAGATAAGTTCACAAAATCACTAATTCAAATCTCTTTGCAAAAAGTAATTTTGCTCACCAAAGGTTTTATCAGGAAAATCAATTATATTCTCATATCAATTAATAGTCCTAAGATCTAAATCCAGATGACTAATCAAANTGAGACCAATGAGGTTCCACTTGCTTCTGATCTCTGATGGATCACTTATTTTTTTACATTCTTGACGCTTACGAGGAGGTATCGAAGCAGATCAAACGTTACTACGGGCAGTGTCCTTCCGGCTTCCACATCTCTCTTCTTTGCTACAAGCGATGAAGAAAGGTAACAATATCTTATCCCATTTGTAGGTTGCTTTCATGCTTCCTTCCTATAATATATTATCACCAGGATTTGCGTTATTCTTAGAATTCAATATATGCAACAACATAATTTCCAGGATTTGCAACAACGTAATTTACATGTTAAAAACCCAGATATAAAAGTGATATGCTCAAATTTACCCTAGAGCTACTCTCTCAAATTAAGAGATCAATTGTAGTACTTAGGGATCGAATCCACAAGAACTCTAGATTCACACAATAGATTTAATAATCTTTTAATTATGCTAAACAGAAATATTGTAATTAAATTGCAAGATTAAACAGAAAATAAAAGAGTTGTAAATCAATAGGAATAAACGCTAGGCCTAAGGAAATTCTCAGGAAATCATGGAAAATCAGATCAATTAATTAAGCATGCAGGATTCAACAATTAAGCACCGTTCTTGAACTCTAAACAGAATTGTAAAATAAATCAGTTCTCATTACAAATATTATCTAAATTTAAAACCCAAAATCCAAATCTCTTTGCAAAATTCAAGTTAAAAACTTTGCAAAATTCAAGTTAAAAATCAGCAATAAAATCAAGTTTAGATAAGTTCACAAAATCACTAATTCAAATCTCTTTGCAAAAAGTAATTTTGCTCACCAAAGGTTTTATCAGGAAAATCAATTATATTCTCATATCAATTAATAGTCCTAAGATCTAAATCCAGATGACTAATCAAAGATCTAGCATTAAGAAAAACTTATGGTGAAGAACAAGAAAGATAATGAATCCTAAATTAACAGATCTAATAATCCATGAAATCTCGAATGAGAAACCCTAAACCTAACAAGCAGATCTACTCAGACATAATCAATGAAAATCAAAACATCTTATGACTAAATTGCATTAAGAAATTAAAGGTAGAAGTAAAGGAGTTTTGAATCTTTTCTGAATGAGTCTTGATTCTTCTCTCCAAAAGCTCTCTAAAAATCTCTCATGGTTTTCTCTCAAAAGTTGCATGGAAAAATAAAGCTTAGGTCTAAACAATGACCATAAAAATCTTATTTATATTCCTAAAACACGTCCATGGACTACTGATGCAAATATGGAAAACTTTGGGGCAACTTTGTAAATCTTCAAAACTNGAATTGTAAAATAAATCAGTTCTCATTACAAATATTATCTAAATTTAAAACCCAAAATCCAAATCTCTTTGCAAAATTCAAGTTAAAAACTTTGCAAAATTCAAGTTAAAAATCAGCAATAAAATCAAGTTTAGATAAGTTCACAAAATCACTAATTCAAATCTCTTTGCAAAAAGTAATTTTGCTCACCAAAGGTTTTATCAGGAAAATCAATTATATTCTCATATCAATTAATAGTCCTAAGATCTAAATCCAGATGACTAATCAAAGATCTAGCATTAAGAAAAACTTATGGTGAAGAACAAGAAAGATAATGAATCCTAAATTAACAGATCTAATAATCCATGAAATCTCGAATGAGAAACCCTAAACCTAACAAGCAGATCTACTCAGACATAATCAATGAAAATCAAAACATCTTATGACTAAATTGCATTAAGAAATTAAAGGTAGAAGTAAAGGAGTTTTGAATCTTTTCTGAATGAGTCTTGATTCTTCTCTCCAAAAGCTCTCTAAAAATCTCTCATGGTTTTCTCTCAAAAGTTGCATGGAAAAATAAAGCTTAGGTCTAAACAATGACCATAAAAATCTTATTTATATTCCTAAAACACGTCCATGGACTACTGATGCAAATATGGAAAACTTTGGGGCAACTTTGTAAATCTTCAAAACTTATGAGAAAACTTCCAATTCTTCTACAGGATGATGCATCGATCGACACCATCACTTGCATCGACCGATGCAAATCTTTGAACTTGTCTCCCAACTTCACAGCTTAGCCTAAATGCTTGAATGTGCTCCAAATCCTCCTATTTAGCTCCATTATGCTTCCATCCATGCTAAATCCTATAGACTCAAAAAGACTCTAAAAACACTAAAAAGACTCTATAGATAAGACTTATATCATGGCTAAAAACACCTTAAAACCATGATATATCAATTTCCCCAGACTTAGCTTTTGCTTACCCTCAAGCAAATCAAGAACTTCATCTGTGGAAAAGGTTTGAAAACGCGGAAACTCCTTTTCATTTTAAAGTAATGCCATGATCATCCAAACCATAATCCATATGCTTAGCAGATAAATCCAAATCGAACCGTCATGTACTTCTCCGTTGACATTCGTAGCATCCCAAATTCCACAATATCCTCATTAAGTCTTCATCGATGGGACTCATCAATTTGATCAATGTCAAGAACCTTCTAGACTCATTCCGTACAATACCATAACAAGCAAGACAATATCTTTAACACATATGGTACTCTTTCTCTCCCCCAGACTTATTCTATTTAATCTTCCTTTGAGCTTTGCTTCATTTTTTTGTTTTTCTTCTTATTTTTTTCTCTTTATCAAAGGTGTNTCGAATGAGAAACCCTAAACCTAACAAGCAGATCTACTCAGACATAATCANTTCATTTTTTTGTTTTTCTTCTTATTTTTTTCTCTTTATCAAAGGTGTAGGCGAATAATGGGGTCATCGGTAATTTACTTACCCCTTGCTTCCAAGCTTTGTGTGATTATTTGACTCAAGAGTAGAATAATGGGGTCACAAGTAATTTACCTATCCCTCTAAACTGATCAAAATCATCTCATCTTTTATTCGTTTTTTTTTGAAACAAAGCTCTCAGGAAAAATATTTTAAACTTAAATAAGGGAGAAGAGTACCAATTTTTTTATTTTCTAAAATCTTACTTGTCAGGTATGAAGAAGGAGTCAAGCCCTGTGAACATCAATCTCCTTGATGAGTTAAAAGAAAAGCGCATAAATTATCTCAGACTTTTGTGGATTCTATTGGAAATTTGGATGTCTCTGGTTCACTGGTCAGCCTTTGAATTTTTCATTAGTCGGATTCTGGATTCAGTCTGCAGCATTAATCAACCAAGGTAGTACACTAAAAAGAAAAATCATAGTTCCCAACAAAAATTTTGACTCAACAAAACATTTTTTTTTTCTGAATCTCAAAAACAAAAACGTAGTTCGTAACTGCCACCCCCAGACTTAAACAACACTGTCCCCAGTGTTATCAAGTAAGAGATTGGCAAAGAAAAATAAACAAAAACGAATAAGTATTAAAATTGCGAACAAAAACGTGTTACCAATCCGAATGTTCTGTGTCGACCGATGCTGATGGTGTGTCGGTCGATGCACTCTGTAGATGCAGAGAGTTCGAACATTACTCCTGAGTTAGCTGCATTAATTTGTGTTTCTCTCATTCCTTTGATGTTAGTACTGTTAAGAATCACTCAAACACAAGATTAAGCGCAACATGATAGATAGAAGTTTATAATTCAATACAAATTCAAACTGACTCAAAGCAAGAATAAAAATGACTCAAAGTGGAAAAGAAAAACCTATGAGTGGGTTGCCTTCCACTAAGCGCTTGTTTTCAGTCATTAGCTTGGCTGTGTCGGATCTCAGGCATCCGGTGGATCGGGACATGGCAATGAATGCTTCCGAGAGAATGTCCTCTTCATCCAAGGGGTTGTGTAGGCAGTAGGTACATGAGATCTGCCAAGGATGTGAAGATCATGACCAGGGCGGGTCTGAGGTCTAGGTGGCTTTCTTTTATGTCCTGCAAAATCATCAGTAGAAGAAACAAGCGCTCTATGATAATCTCGTGGTTTGGTTAACTGCAAAACAGTTTTTGTACCGTTGAAAGTCTTATTGATGATAGGAGAAGGTTTGGGTGAAGAAGATATGTACCTTGGCCTTACCTGTGGACTCTAGAGTGTAGATTGGTGAGATTTCAGCTTTACAACTGGTATAGGACTTGCAGCTAAGGAATCAACTCGAGAATCTTCGGTTTTAGACAAGTCTGGATGTTCTCGTGGAGGTGTGTCGATCGATGCCACAACTGCATCAATTGATGCTGAGCCTGCAACTCGTGTTTCTTCAACGATTCTGCAACTTTCGTCAGCAATCCGTGTTTCCATTACAAAAACATCATCTACCAGCGACTTGTCATGGATCAGAACCTCATCATAGATCTAATACTGATTAGATGATCTCCACTCCAATCTTCAAGCTTAACAGCTTGCTTGCTCATTTTCTCAACATGCTCCAACTCTTTGACATACCCAGCAGTAATGTCTCCATGAAGCTTTATGAGCGGATCATCATCAGAAGCAATTTCCATAGAAAACGTCTGACCATCAATAGTGGGAGCTCTTCTCAGCTTGTCCATCTCAAAGTTTATGACCAAATCATCCATATTCAAAGCTATGTGTCCCTTCTTCACATCTATGATAGCACCAGCTGTAGCCAAGAATGAGCATCCTAAGATGAGAAGATCACTAGGCTCTTTGTCATATTCCAACACCACAAAGTCAGTGGGAATCATGCAATCTCCAATCTTAATCGGAACATCTTCTAAGACACCTTCAGGAATCCTTCTGGATCGATCAACAAAGATCCTAGTCGGCTTGAAATCTGTCATACCAAGTCTCACAGCAACAGAATATGGCATTAAATTGATACTAGAGCCAAGATCGCAAAGAGAGTAACGAAACATTCATGTGGAGATAGAGCAATCTAACACAAAACTTCCAGGATCTGGTAACTTCTCTTCAATCCTACTCTGAAGCACTGCACTCACTTTCTCAGATACAACCACTGTCTCTTTCCTCTCTTTCTTCCTTTGAGCAGGCTGGTTCAACAGAATTGCACTGACATCCTTGGTAAGCAAAGCTCCTTCCTCAGGGCTCAAACCATTAGTGACCATCCTCTTCACATATCGCTTAATCCCAGGAGAAAACTTGACAACATCAATCAAAGGCATCTCTATCATCACCTTGTCCATCATAGCCTTGCATCTAGCTTCCTCAAGCTCCTGCTTAGACCTCCTAGGCTTAGGAAAAGGAACCTTAGGCTTGTAGGCTTGTTTTGAATCGGATGGTTGAACAGGAAGAGAAACCGAAGCTGTTTGTGGGGGGTGTCGATCGATGCTTGTGGTGCAGCGATCGATGCTGGATGGTGGTTGCATCGATCGATGCTGCTGTGTATCGGTCGATGCAACATCAGCTACCGGATGGTTGTCTTCTTCCTTCACCAAAATTGCGTTACAAGCATGCTTGGGGCTCGACTCAGTTCTTCCTTTAAGAAATTCCTTTTGTTGTTTAACAGACCCAGCAGTCTGAATCACTTGATTCTCCAGCTTCTTAACATGAGTGTTTAATGCATCAAACTTCCCAGTCAGCTCAGTGTATACAGAATCAATCTTCCCATTGAAGTCTACAGTTAACTTCTGTTGACCTTCCAAAATCTGTCCAAGCATTGATTCCATCTTGCTCTCTGAATTGGGTGGAGGGAGGGGTTGGTAAGAAGAAGAACCATAGCTCCTAGTGAAGTTGTTGTTTGGATTTTCTGTGAAGGAATTCTTCTGACCAAATCTCTGATTTTGATATCTAGCTCCATACACATAGTTGACATCTTCTTCTGTAATCTCTGGCTTTGGCTCAAAAGTCTCAACATCTTCAGCAAAATGGACACACTTCTTTCCAACAAGAAGGTTATGCACTGTATCCAACTTAGCATTCACTGTAGCAAACTGATTTGAATCATGGTCTTCATGTGCTCTCTTCCGCTCTAGGTCTGCATTCTTGGTACTGTTGCTTGATGCTAGTCTTTCTATCAACTTTTCATCGTCATCTGGGTACCTTGTCATGAAGTTCCCATCACTAGCAGCATCCAAAGCCATCTGATACCTCCAGTCAATCCCGCTAAAGAAGATACTGATCAACTGCACCTCTGAGAACCCATGATGCGGACAGTCTCTCTGGTATGCTTTGAACCTTACCCAAGCATCTTTGTAAGATTCAGCTGGTCCTTGTCTAAAGGTGGAGAGCTTAATCCTCAGCTCATCAGACATCGCGTCATCATAAAAGTAGTTCAAGAATGTCACCTTGATGTAATTCCATGTCTTTAGAGATCCTGGTTTGAGTTGCCTTAGTCAATGAGAAGCTTCCCCAGCAAGAGAGTAGGGGAAAACCTTGCAGTAGAGATAGTCCTCTGTGACTCCATTAGCTTTGACTCAAAATGCTCAATATGGTCTAGAGGCTTCTCATGTGGCAGGTTCTGGAATGACCATTGTCCAACAAGAGCAAAGTAGGCAGGCTTCAGCTCAAAATCATTCATTGTAAATGGAAGAGGGACAATCGCGGATTGGTTCTCATAGAACAAGTCTTGTCTGTTGAAGTCCGCAAGAGTCTTGACAAGCTCTCCGTTGTTGTCCTGTCTGCCCTAAAGTTTATGCTGGTCATTACCATCCAAATCCGCACCAGCTCCAACATTGCGTCGATCGACGCCAATGTTGCGTCGATCGTTGCCATCGTTTTGTCGGTCGACGCAATCTGCATTCTCATCTACCACGACGAGTTCTTCCTGAATAACCCGTCCATCAGCATCAAGTTTTTGGTCTTGTTTGTTACGCACATGACCCTCTTGATCCATCAAAACTCCAGCCTCATCAGCTCTCAGTATGATTGTTTTGGCCATCTTCACTGACTTGGCTGCTTTTGTGTTATCACGCTCTAGTTCTCCTAACTCTTGGTTTGTAAGCTTAACAATTGGACCAGTAGGATTTTTCTTGGTGCTAGGCTTAGGCATGTATCTGAAACACACAAGAGAAAAGAAACAAAAGCGTGTGAGTAAAATAAGAAAAGAAAAATTTAGACAAAATCAAAGACTTTAATCTAATGGTGTATCAAAAGAGTCCCCGACAACGGCGCCAAAATTTGATATGCTCAAATTTACCCTAGAGCTATTCTCTCAAATTAAGAGATCAATTGTAGTACTTAGGGATCGAATCCACAAGAACTCTAGATTCACAATAGATTTAATAATCTTTTAATAATCTTTTAATTATGCTAAACAGAAATATTGTAATTAAATTGCAAGATTAAACATAAGATAAAAGAGTTGTAAATCAATAGGAAAAAACGCTAGGCCTAGGGAAATTCTCAGGAAATCATGGAAAATCAGATCAATTAATTAAGCATGCAGGATTCAACAATTAAACACCGTTCTTGAACTCAAAATACAATTATAAAATAAATCAGTTCTCACTGCAAATATTATCTAAATTTAAAACCCAAAATCCAAATCTCTTTGCAAAATTCAAGTTAAAAACTTTGCAAAATTCAAGTTAAAAATCAGCAATAGAATCAAGTTTAGATAAGTTCACAAAATCACTAATTCAAATCTCTTTGCAAAAAGTAATTTTGCTCACCAAAGGTTTTATCAGGAAAATCAATTATATTCTCATATCAATTAATAATCCTAAGATCTAAATCCAGATGACTAATCAAATATCTAGCATTAAGAACAACCTAAGAACAAGAAAGATAATGAATCCTAAATTAACAGATCTAATAATCCATGAAATCCCTAATGAGAAATCCTAAACCTAACAAGCAGATCTACTCAGACATAATGAAAGAAAAGCAAAACATCTTCTGAATAAATTGCATTAAGAGATTAAAGGAAGAAGTAAAGGAGTTTTGAATCTAAAGGAGTCTTGATTCTTCTCTCCAAAAGCTCTCTAAAAATCTCTCAGGGTTTTCTCTCAAAAGTTGCAGGGAAAAATAAAGCTTAGGTCTAAACAATGACCATAAAAATCCTATTTATATTCCTAAAACACGTTCAGGGACTAATGATGCAAATATGGAAAACTTTAGGACAACTTTGTAAATCTTCAAAACTTGTGAGAAAACTTCCGATTCTTCTGCACGATGATGCATCGATCGACACCATCACTTGCATCGACCGATACAAATCTCTGAACTTGTCTCCCAACTTCACAGCTTAGCCTCAATGCTTGAATGTGCTCCAAATCCTCCTATTTAGCTCCATTATGCTCCCATCCATGCTAAATCCTATAAAGACTCAAAAAGACTCTAAAAACACCAAAAAGACTCTATAGATAAGACTTATATCATGGCTAAAAACACCTAAAAACCATGATATATCAAAAAGCTGTGAGCCATTAGCATTAGCATGCCTTAGCTTCTCAGCTGCTTTCAACTATCCATCGATTACTAGCTCAGTGTTTTTGTTGGAATAAGCTTGAAGTAGCTTAAAGCCCAAGCTAAGTATATTTGAAAGATATTCAAATATACATATTAGACTTATAGGAGTTATCTAAATAAGTTATATTTTCTAATTGGTTTTGGAAAAGTGTCTTTGAGTTTTTATATATAAAGAGCTACCAAGGTGTGGTAAGCCTTAAGGGATTTGAGAGAGAGAGAGCTCGAGTTTGAGTTATTTTTCTTAAGCAATAAAGAAGAGAGTTATTCTTCCTTTGTGTTCTTAAACTATATTTGGTATCAGAGCTAGGTTCATTCACGATGACCAAACCAAAGTTTGAAGACGTCGAGTTTCAATCCAAAGAAAGTGGACCTTCTTCGATTAAGTGTCCAATGTTGAATTCCTCTAATTACACCGTCTGGGCTATGAGGATGAGGATTACTCTTAAGGTGAATAAGGTTTGGGAAACTATAGAAGATGGCCTGAAGAACATTGATAACAACGATATGGCAATTGCCCTGATGTTTCAGTCAATACCCGAAGATCTAACCCTCCAAATCGGAGACCTTGATACAGCAAAAGCAGTTTGGGTTGCAATCAAGGCGAGCCACGTAGGAGCTGAGAGAGTAAAGGAGGCTCGTTTGCAGACTCTAATGGTAGAATTCGACCGACTTAAGATGAAAGAAACTGATACAATTGATGCTTTTGTGGGAAGTTTATCAGCGATTTCATCAAGATCAGCATCTCTTGGAGAGACCATTGAAGAATCAAAGCTTGTCAAGAAATTCCTGAAAAGTTTACCAAAAATAAAATATATACACATTGTTGCAGCTCTTGAACAAGTTCTTGATCTGAAGACCACTACTTTTGAGGATATTGTTGGTAGATTGAAAACTTATGAAGAGAGAATAGGCGAAGAAGATGAAGAACAACAGGAAGAGCAAAACAAACTGATGTATGTTAATACCGATACACAACCGGCCTTTCATGTTGGTTATGGAGGAAACAGAGGAAGAGGCAGAGGTGGTCGCTTCACTTGGAGAGGAAGAGGTCGTGGACGCTCTGGAGGTTACCAAGGACGAAGCAAAGACAGGGACACCTCGATGATAACCTGTTATCGGTGTGACAAGCTGGGTCATTATGCATCGGATTGTCCTGATAGATTGCTTAAGCTTCAGGAGACAATAGAAAAGAAAGAAGATGAGACGCAAGAAGATGAAGGATTGATGTTGCACGAAGTTGTGTATCTTTATGAGAAAAAAATAAAACCAAGCAACTTTGAAGCTGAAGCTGATGCAACTAACATGTGGTATCTCGATAATGGTGCAAGCAATCATATGAGTGGAGATCGATTGTTTTTCTGTGAACTTGATGAGACTATTACAGGAAAGGTACAATTTGGATACTATTCTAGGATTGATATAAGAGGAAAAGGGTCCATATGGTTTGTGTTTGAGGTTGGGAAAAAGAAAATTGTAAAGGTCCTTTACAATGTATACTATATATCAGGTTTAAAGAGCAATATTGTGAGCCTTGGTCAAGCTACCGAAGCAGGATGTGAAGTTCGAATGAAGGGAGAATTACTTATGCTTTATGATCAAATGGGTCAACTGTTGGTGAAAACAGCAAGGTCAAAGAATCGGTTATATAAGGTCATATTGGAAGTTGAGGCTATCAAGTGTCTACAGTTAACAGCATCGGCTGAATCAAGTACATGGCATGCACGTTTGGGCCATGTTAACTTAGATACAATGAAGATGACGATTGATAAAGAGTTAGTGACCGGTATACCAAGTATCACAATTGAGAAGGAAACGTGTGTGTCATGCCTTCTTGGCAAACACACCAGAAAACCTTTCCCTCAAGCAACCGTATACCGAGCCACACAAGCTCTTGAGTTAGTCCATGGAGACCTTTGCGGACCGATTACACCAGCTCACAAGAGGTATGTGTTTGTGCTCATTGATGATTATTCTCGCTATATGTGGACGATTCTGTTGAAAGAGAAGAGTGAGGCTTTTGAAAAATTTAAGAAATTCAAATCACTTGCGGAACAAGAAATGAAGACGGTGATAAAAACGTTCTGAACAGATAGAGGTGGTGAATTTGTGTCACTTGAATTCCAAGAATATTGCGGTCTATACGGCATCAATAGGCAATTGACTGCACCTTATTCTCCTCAACATTATGGAGTTGTTGAGAGACGAAATCGGACCATTTTGGAGATGACTAGGAGCATTTTAAAGCACATGAACTTACCAAATTATCTATGAGGAGAGGCAGTGAGGCACGCAACCTATTTGATCAATCGAATAGCAACGAGGTCTCTGAATATTTCAACTCCTTACGAGATGTTTAAAGGTAGCAAACCAAATCTCAGCCACCTTAAAATATTTGGATGCATCGCCTATACACGAACATAGGCTGTTGGGAGAAAGAAACTCGACGATAAATCAAGAATTCTGGTGCATTTAGGAACATAGCCGGGCTATAAAGCCTACCGTCTTCTTGACCCCAAAAGTAAGAAGATCATTGTGAGCCGAGATGTGATATTCGATGAAGGCAAGAGTTGGAGCTGGAATATTTCAGAAAGAAATCAAAGTGCAAACTCTGGAACATTTGAAATTGGTATAGGAGAATTTGGAAATAAAGGTATAAGAGAGTTTGAAACAGAGACTGAGACAGAAGAAGATACCAACGTCTCTCGAGGAATGAGTGAAGACGTTAATGACAGAGAGGAAGCTATAGAGGTTGAGAACCTTAGTGAAGATGAAGTTGAGGAATATGAGAGTGATGACGAAGCTCATGGTTCACCGGAGCAGCTCAGAAGGTCAACGAGAACGAGAACGATTATGTACTTATTGCTGAAACAGAGTGTGAACGATTGTTGATGGTAATAAATGAGGAACCATGGAGCTTCCAGGAGGCGAAAGAGCTTAAAGTGTGGGTTGAAGCATGTGAGGAAGAAATATCATCTATAGAGAAAAATCGAACTTGGAACCTGGTTGATATTCCCGTTGGAGCTAAGCCAATTGGCTTGAAGTAGGTGTTCAAAATAAAGCGCAATTCTGATGGGAGTATTAACAAGTACAAAGCTCGATTAGTGGCAAAAGGTTATGTGCAGAGACATGGTATTGATTATGATGAGGTGTTTGCTCCAGTAGCTCGCATAGAAACAATTCGACTTATCATTGCCTTAGCAGCATCGAATGGTTGGGAAATACATCACCTTGATGTAAAAACAGCATTTCTTCATGGAGTACTGAAGGAGGAGGTATATGTCACACAACTATAGGGGTTTGAAGTCTTAGGAAGAGAAACCAAGGTTTACAAGTTAAACAAAGCTCTTGATGGTTTGAAACAGGCTCCTAGAGCATGGAATGACAAGCTGAACAAGATACTAAGAGATTTGGGGTTTCATAGGTGTATTAAAGAGCCATCACTGTATCAAAAGGAGGAGAGAGGGTCGCTGCTTATAGTGTGTGTATATGTAGACGACTTACTAGTTGCTGGTTCCTCATTAAGCTCAATTCAAGAGTTTAAAAAGGTGATGGGAACAAAGTTTGAGATGAGTGATCTTGGGAAGCTTACATACTACCTTGGAATTGAAGTCCACCAACATGAGAGAGGTAACAGCTTAACACAAGAGAGATATGCTAAGAGAATTCTAATTGAAGCAGGAATGGATACATGTAATTCAACACATATACCAATGGAGATGAACCTGCAATTGTCGAAATCTCAGGAGGAGAAGAGCATTGATGAGAGAGCTACCGAAGGATTATAGGATCTCTACGATACTTGATACAGACATGACCAGACCTATCTTATAGCGTTGGCGTATTGAGTCGTTATATGCATGAGTCAAAGATATCACATGGAGCCGCTTTGAAGCAGATCTTAAGAGAATTGCGAGGAACTTCATCACTGGGTCTTGTCTTTGAACGAAACAAGAACAAGGATGTGGTTGGTTACTGTGACAGTAGTCATAACCTTGACAAAGATGATGGAAGGAGCACAGCCGGTCACATATTCTACTTTGGTGATAGTCCAATCACTTGGTGTAGTCAAAAGCAAGACACACTAGCAATGTCCTCGTGTGAGGCCGAGTATATGGCAGCCACCAAAACAGCTAAGCAAGCAATTTGGCTTCGTGACATGCTTGTTGAAGTCACCGGATCACCTAGTAAGCGAGTCACAATTCTGTCGAACAACAAATCAGCGATAGCACTTACAAGGATTCCAGTGTTTCATGGAAGAAGTAAGCACATACATCGGAGGTACCATTTTATTAGAGAATGTGTCGAGAAAGAACTTATAGAAGTGGAACATGTTCCCGGATCGGAGCAAAAGGCTGACATATTAACAAAACCACTTGGAAGAATCAAGTTCAAGGAAATGAGGAGCTTTATTGGAGTTCAAGATGTGAGTGAGAGTAGCATCAAGCTTAAGGGGGAGAATGTTGGAATAAGCTTGAAGTAGCTTAAAGCCCAAGCTAAGTATATTTGAGAGATATTCAAATATACATATTAGACTTATAGGAGTTATCTAAATAAGTTATATTTCCTAATTGGTTTTGGAAAAGTGTCTTTGAGTTTTTATATATAAAGAGCTACCAAGGTGTGGTAAGCCTTAAAGAGATTTGAGAGAGAGAGCTTGAATTTGAGTTATTTTTCTTAAGCAATAAAGAAGAGAGTTATTCTTCCTTTGTGTTCTTAAACTATAGTTTGTGCGTCGATCGGTAACAAATCTAAAACAGAGGAATCTGATTCTGTATTCTGGCTTATACTGCATTGCCCGAAATGCGAAGCAAAAGGCAGCACGAGAAGAATATCCCCTGCAATGATAGCTAACAAAGGCATAGTGATGGTGCACATATAACCTTCTCACTTGCCTCGTTTATTCTGAACACCTGTTGTTATTAAGTCATGCTTTCTTGTACATTTTGCCTTCAACAGTGTGACGATGAGTCTTGCAAATACACGATACGCATGCCCAACTTTCGTCTGCTTGGTGACCGTACGTGAACGGGGAACAGTTTGTCCAAACTATCCTAACTGTAATGGAACCCTCTTAAGAAAGGTATAAGCCCTCATCCTCCTTGTAAGAACTCCTATCTTTCTGTTGCTTTATAGGACAACTTTTGACTCCCAGCCTTGTCTTACCACAGTACACTGAAGCTAGCTATCATACTTTTGCCACATCTTAGACACACAATGCTCCCTAGAAAAGGTTTCTACTTTCAACCTCATGCATTGCTTCTAATAAGTGTATCACACTCAATTTCTGAACTCTAGATCCCTAATAACCTCTCTGGCATTTCAAAAAAAGCAGAAGGATGTTGGTGTCAGAATTCAAATAGAGAAAACAATGACGAAGATAAGACCTGCGGTTGAGTCAGCAGCATCCATGGCTCGAAGGTGTGCGTACGGATGGCTGCAACTGACAGACAGCCATTTGATTGTTGTTATAACCATTTCATGTAGTTAAATTTATATCATCTTCTGGTACATAATTATTATCAAGCTATTTAGTTCTGTTCACACCTAAAAGCTTATTATCGTAACACTTTGAAATTCAACCAATACAAGACTCGAACAAACATTTTTTACTCCTGTTTTTGTGGTAGATACTAAGAGGGAATCTGACTTCTAATCATCTCACTGTCTGAATGTTGTCTTTAAATCAGAGCGTCTGTGGAAAAGCACATTTCCTGAGTTGCTTCTGGTACTTAACAGTTAACCAGCGAGTGAGAACTACCAAGCGGAGTCTCAAGGTTCAGCTCTTTGCTCAAAGGTTTCATTGCTCTTTGTCTGTGTTGGCGGTATAACTGGTGGTGATCGCAGAGAATTTAGGCCTAAACCATCCATAATTAACGGCTACAGTTGGCAAATTATGCAGTCATTGAGTTAATCAAATGATGGCTTTTATAAAATTTTAATACAAATATTTTTAAAAAAACAATCCTTTAAATTCAAATCTCCCTAATTTTACTTATATACTTGCCATACTAAGTTTGTTCTTCTGGCAGTAAACTGTGTTATAATCATCTTTCTCCCTTATATGATTCTATACATCTCTCTGCGTATAATTATATATCTTCTCTAGTTAATTAATATTGAATGATGATTGCGTCTTCTAAGCTAGAGTGCTGTATATAATTGTTGGCCATGAGCTCATGATTCTCATCAAAAAATTCACAGTTCACTTGATCTCTTTCTCTGACATTTTTCAAATATTTATAAGTCTCGCACCATGAACAAACAATTACTTTCTTATTTCATAGTTTTTGTGGTTCTCTTCTCAGGTAATTAACTTTATTCTTATAAGTTATAATTTCATATTATTGTATATACTCAACGATCTAATATGTTAATATAGAATGAGTTTTGAAATATTAAGCTAATGAAGCATACTAATGTTATAACTTATATACAGTTTTCAATCTATTCATACATATCTATGAACTTATATACTCACTATTGGTTGCAGTATTGTCGATTGTTCCCAAAACTGAGGCACAAAAGAGATGCATACAAGAACTAGAGCAGGGGAAACAATGTTTGTTGGCAAAGTGTAGAGAACGGTGTTTCAAGAATTTAAATGGATTCGGAAGTTGTGTTGAGAAGCCACCAGGCTCTGATCGGTACATTTGTAACTGTTTCTACAGTTGTGGTGCACAATGATCTCCTAGAGTGTTCGATAACGTAAACTTAGTTAAACATTATCATAATTTTTATGGGTTACGAAATTCAATCTTCAAATTATATATGAACGTACTCCTCATCTTGAAATGAAATGATGTTATCAAGATTTTTGTCTTATCAGATTCTAAACTACAGACTACAAAAGTTCAATTATTATCAATGTTGAACCAGCAAAGAAACAACAGACCGTGTGTGNTAAAGAGATGCAGACAAGAACTAGAGCCGGGGAAACAATGTTTGTTGGCGAAGTGTAGAGAACTGTGTTTCAAGAATTTAAATGGATTCGGAAGTTGTGTTGAGAAGCCACCAGGCTCTGATCGGTACATATGTAACTGTTTCTACAATTGTGGTGCACAATGATCTTCTGGAGTGTTCGATAACGTAAACTTAGTTAAACATTATCATAATATTTATGGGTTACGAAATTCAATCTTCAAATTACTTATAATGAACTCCTAATCTTGAAATGAAATGATGTAGTTATCAAGATTTTTGTTTTATCAGATTCTAAACTACAGACTACAAAAATTCAATTCTTATCAATGTTGAACCAGCAGCAAAGAAACAACAGACCTTGTGTGCTGTATCCACAGAGAAAAAAAAAAGTCTTTCTGTTTTTACTTTCACCAATAATCCATGCACGAGCATGAACCATCTTGGAAATGGTGAAAACGTTTCCGGTCTCGGACTGTTATCTTTCTCTTGTAAGCTTTTGATATGAGTTTGAGGGATGAATGACAGTCCTCACAGATGCGTAGGTTCTTAACAATGCGTATTGGTTTGCCAGGGCTCGTACTTATCAACCCAAACGCTGTAGCGATCTTCTCGCTGTGGTAATGAAGTGCGTTTTCTTTATCCTCTTCCTCCAAGTTTAACAAAACCTGTGTGGTGATTGGTCTATACCCAGCTAGTCTCAGTTTTTCTGAGATTTCTACGAGCATTGAGTTGATTTCTTTGGCTCTCGGGTGAGAATCATCTTCCACAAGAAACTCATGAAGCACGCCATCAATGTCGATCCAACTACACCCGGGATCTTTTCTTATATCCATGTCCTTCATTCTCAGCCTCATCTCTGAAACCTCTGACCAGTTTCCTTGAGAAGCATACATGTTTGAGAGGGCGACATAAGCTCCACTGTCATGAGGAACCATATCCATCAGAATGTCCGCAACACGCTTGCCCATCTCGACATTTCCGTGCATTCTGCAAGCACCCAAAAGTGCTTTCCATATCACATCATCTGGTTTTATAGGCATATTAAGTATGAACTCCTCAGCCTCATCAAGAAGACCAGAACGACCCAATAGATCAACCATACACCCGTAGTGTTCAATCCTAGGCTCTAACCCATCCACACTCACCATTTGACTGAAATACTTCCTTCTTCTACCAACCCAGCATGGCTACAAGCGGTCAAGAGATTGATGTAAGCAACATCACTAGGCTGAACTCCAGCCCGCCTCATTTTACAAAAACAGTCAATAGCATCACCTGCCTGTCCATGTATAGCAAACCCGTTTATCATCGCACTCCAAGGAATCACATTCTCTCGAGGTAATCTCTCAAACACCTGAACCGCTTTCTCAACGATCCCACATTTCGAGTACATATCAATCAAAGCAGAGCCAAGCACATCATCAATCCTGATACCATTATTCACCGCATAACAATGCAACCATTCTCCTAACTCTAACGACCCGAGCCGTGAAATCGCAGGAAGAACACTAACCAAAGTAACATAATTCGGACGGATATCAAAATCATCTCCTTCCTTCATCTCACAGAAAACCTCAACAGCGTCCTTAAAAAACCCGTTCTGCGAATAACCTGATATCATCGTGTTCCAAGAGACAACGCTTCTCTGACGCATTTTATCGAACAACATCCGTGCAGCTTTACAATCACCAAGTCTCATGTAACCATCAATCATAACATTCCATAACACAACCTCACCATCTCTCTTTCTTCTATCAACCATCACCACCATATCTTT
>NC_025686.1:12688558-12688944 GCF_000633955.1 Camelina sativa
CTCATCATCTCACAGAACAATGCGATTGCGATTACAGCTTTGTCTTCTTCATCGCTCTCACTGAAACCTCTGATTATAGTATTCCAAGAGAAGCAATTTAGTCGAGGCATCTGATTAAAGATCTTATGTGCGTAATCGAGGTCACGGTGATGGAGATCGGAGGTAGCACAGAATCGGAGTATCTCTGCGGCGGCGAGAGTGTCTCGCATTTGACCCGATTTGATGAATACGGCATGGATTTGAGAGAGGTCTCTTATAGTTCGGCATCTGTTGATTTGAGGAAAGAGTGAAGATGGGTGTGTCGCCGGAGAGTAAAGGGTCTGTGTTGGGTTCATTGAGAATCAAGAACAGGAAGGGATCGTGTGGCTCTCTGTAAGACTCATAAC
>NC_025686.1:12689006-12695602 GCF_000633955.1 Camelina sativa
TATTCTTGAATGCTTTTATTACAAAATATAAAAAACAAATTCTTATGCAAAACTTGGTTTTCAAAATTGGTTACTTATGTAATCGCTTTTGTTGATTAGAAATTTTGGTAAGTGTTAAAAATAAAGCTTTTGTTTTGTAACTAGGATCGGAAGCACGCTACAGCGCAGACAAATATTTTAAAATTGATGCGATGGATAATATATTAGATAGTTAAACTATTTTTATATAAGAGACCCTTTATATAATTTTATATATACTGTAGTACACAAAAATAAAAGTGAGTAGTTTTTTTGGTAGAAAAAATAAAAGTGAGTAGTTGGTACTATAATAAGATTTTGTACAATAAAAACAAACGAAACAGAGGAATTAATTAGACAGCAAGAGGGAATATCAATCGATATGTAATTCATCTTGCTACCTTTGGTTCTATGTAGTACTATTATAAGTTCACTAGATTCGGACCCGTACGTACGTGCGGAGATGATTTCAAAACCAAAATTTGTTATTATATTTGCAATATATTACATATATATATATGAAATTATTAATGTAAACATATTTTTTTAAGAATGTTATTAACATTCATAACCCTATCTCATACTATAAGTTTAGTATTCAATTTATTTATTTTTTGGTTAGACAACAAATGATGAGATTACAATGAAAAAATGGTAAGAAAAAAGTGATGTATCTATTTGGGACCGAAAACCCATCTTGTCCCGTCTCAAGAACTATCAAACCGGGCTAAAATATTAAAACTTCTCAAATCAAATGACCTAAATTGTCTATCTGAATAAATCCAACTCGATAGGCTTGCCCATAACAATTTTGCTATTTTTCTGTAAAAACCTATAGGAGAAATGTCTGCATTCATCACTTTTAAATTTTGCAAAGCCCATGGATAACATGTGTTTCAATTAAAAAAAAGTTCCAATATAGATAATTATATGTTAAAGGGATTGAGATAATTTTTTCGTTTTTATATTCTCAAACTATCTAAAGTTTACAAAAAAAAAAAAACCCAGTTTTTTTCTACCAATCCGAAGTTGACATGTACAGTTAGTCTGTTACTCAAGTGAGATTTGAGAATTAAATATAGGTACCAAAAAAGAAATTAGTTTATCTAGATTTTTGTCAGATATTTTATAAAGAATATTTGGATAGTATTTTTTCGTTCACTTCTTCCAGATTTTTTGTATGTCGTGGTCCTTTTTCCGCAGATAATTCGAAATTAAGCTAGGAAATCTCGGGTTGGTTGAATGTGTTGAGATTAGATTTGATATTCGTAATTCTTGTTTCAAAATTTATTACAATTAGTTAGAATATTCTTTCTTCCTTAGTATTTAATTTGCTTACAGGTCTGTTTGGATACACTTGTATCGTATACAGTTCATATATTAATTGTGTATGTTTGGCTCTAAGTTATACATATCCTTATTCTGTTTTTAATGGCATTTCATGTAATAAATAATCTTTAACCCTATGTCTACTTATTAAAAATGCTTTCCTTTTAATAGTATAGATTTTTTCTGATATGTAATATGTAAGATATATATTAAAGAAATGGGTGAAAGATTATGACGGATTACTCGTATTTTCATTTTTGATATTCCCAAACTCTATAAAATATTCAAATACTAATTTTTTTTTTCAAAATAATCATCTTAAAGTAGGCACATACCCATTCTGAAGTTAACGCTTACTCAAATTAAAGATTTTGAGAACTGAATCTAGCTAGCAAAAATGTTTATACTTTAACTTGTTACCCATTTTTTTTACACTATAATGTTTTTTATTTTTTGAATTACACGTGTGTATCTTATACCCGCTATAATTAGTCATGATATTTGAAATAAATAATATGGAGATTTTGAATATATTACACCCGTCCCATTTATCATGAATAGTTTGTCAACATTTTTTATTTTTATATATTCAAAAATAGAAATGTATATGGAAATATTTTTCTGATAGATAAAATTAAAATAAAATATTACTATTTAAGTCTTAAATGTGTAAACATTGTTTTGTTTTGTTTTGTTTGATTGACATAATTTAAATAACGAACAAATTAAATGAAAATAAAACAGATAATGTGAATTTACAATTTCTAATTAGTTTTATAAAATGTATTATTAAACATTTTCATTATGGGACATAAATGTCTACACCTTGTGATATATGTTGTGTTGATGGATACACAAATCTACAATACATTTACATACTATTCTCTTCTATATCTTAAGACTAAACACCATAAACAATAAAAAAAATACATAGGTACATCATATGAAAAGCCAGATTTAATCGACGGTAAATCTATTTGTAAAAAATTTAGTAAATGGAAAATTGTTTAAATGTTTATAGACAATGGTAATGCTTGTAAATATATAGGATATACGATGACTATATTATGTGTGTATAAATGATCAAATTAACTCATGTACAAAACCTAGATGCATCCTTACACTCTTTAGGTTTAGGTATTATGTATGTCACTTTTTATGTATGTCATCCACTATCTGCAAATACAAAATTCTATATTTAATTATAAATAACAAAATTGTGAACCTACAATAAAATAAAAATAAGACTCACCCCATATAAAATATAGGAGATTAATGATGGACTTTGGTTACATATTCAACATCATCTGCCGTTTTCTTTTCTAAAACCATTGCACACTCGTATTCCAAGCTATGCAGGGTTAATNAGTTAATTTTCTCAGTGGCCAATGAAAATATTCTTTTTATGAAACGATTTATGTAGTGTGTGCAACTTTAAGAAGATATATACAGCTCGAAGATAGTTAGGGTTAGTAGGATCAAAATCTCAACAAATAAATACTTAATTGCATATTACTTTAATTTCTCAGGCAAAATAAAAGCTGAATTA
This sequence comes from Camelina sativa, assembly GCF_000633955.1. NCBI lineage: Eukaryota > Viridiplantae > Streptophyta > Magnoliopsida > Brassicales > Brassicaceae > Camelina > Camelina sativa. Next base: position 12,691,903 of record NC_025686.1, read on the forward strand.
ACAGCATATCTTGATTAAATATCTTTTAATCAGTATTTTAGTGAATCAATAATTCAAATTTTCTTAAAATTTTGGGAGTTTTTGAAACTATCCAAAAATCCAATCAAATATTTGATCAAGGTATGCTGTTAATTTCGGGAGTAGTAAATTATTTAATTGTTTCTTGCAAATATTTTTTCTTTCGTTATCATTTATAGCATTTTGAAATGATACTACAATTAGGGTCGGTTGAAAGGTATATTAGTTAGTATAATTTAAATATTTCATAATTAAGCAAGTAATTAAACTAAGATCATATTCTAAGATACTTTCCGAGATTTTGGTTTTAATTTCCGAGATTATGTTAACTTCCCTTATAAATTAAACACATCTTTATTATTTTAGAAGATATTGTAAGATTGAATTTTACTAATCGATGGACTTAAAGATTATGTTGCTAATTATGTGGTTAGGTTTTAATTGGTTGTTTTAATTCTACTCTAATTATGGGGGTTGATTTATTTAGATTTTATGATAGGTTTTAATTCCTTCCGATTTTTATGTGTTAATGTGTTAAAATCATTTAATATTTGTTCTATCAAACTGTTTGGCTATAAGTATATATATCCTTATTCTTATTTGAGTGGCATTTCATGTAATAATCTCTTAATCTATGTCTACTTATTAAAAATGTTTCTCTTTTAATAGTATAGATTATCGTATGAGTGTGCATTTATAAATATGACATGCAACACTATGAGAAATAATAATATGATTTATAACTTATTTAGTCGATTAAAAAGTCATATATTCCCTCCGTTTCACAAAGAGTGTCATTTTGACATATTTCACACAAATTAAGAAAAGTTTGAATTATACATGTTTAACCCTATTTAATAAGTAATTAATGATCTACTTTCAATGAAAATAGTTTTGGGTTTAGGGGTAAAAAAGAAAATTTAGCATTAAAACACTCATTAGAAATATAAAATGACATTCTTTGTGAAACAAAAAAAATTCTCTAGAATAACACTCTTTGTGAAACGGAGAGAGTATTATTTTTAAGAGAAGCAGTTTGCTTTGTACACAAGTGAAAAAAATTATAAGGTGAAAGAAATTAGCTATGCCAATATGTACTACATAATGAGAAAAAAAAATTATTCACATGAAAATTCAAAAATAACAAACATGCAAATAATAAATTCTAATATGATATAAATAAACAACTATGATAATAAAAAATAAGAAAGAGATAATTTGAAAATGTAAATGATTCATTTTCTTTAAAATAAATATTAGATGAATTGGGCGTGTGAATAAAAGGAGTGTTTATAAAGTTAAGTAATGATCAGATTTAAGTCCATAATGCAAAAAAAAAAAATTAATTTTTTTTTCCTAAAATATACTTCCTCTTTTTCACAAAGACGGTTATTCTGGAGATTTGTCACTTTACAATTTCAATGCATTATTTTATGAATGTAAATATTAATTTTGATTTTCATTTTGAATTTATTACTATTTAAATAGAAAATTTATTAGAATATTTGCACATGTTTAAAAAGTATAAATTTTTAAAAATATTTATAATATTCCGAAAATACAAAGAATATTTCATTAAATATATAGAATTTTCAATTTTTTTTGTTAAATATTAAAATGGTGTTAGATGTTCTTTTATGCATTTTTTAGATTTATTATATCAGAGATTTTTTAAAAAAATAAAACAATAAATTTGTTTTTTCTATTTTCATAGAGCAATCTCTTATTTCCTTGTTATAAATATAACTGTATTAAAAGTATCACTTTTATTAAGTAATTAATTCCTTACATATCATTTCTTTGTTACAATTACTAATGGATAGTAATTACTTAGATTTCCAATATGGAATCAATCAAATCGCTAACAATACTGTATGATTAAATAATTAAAATATTATATACATGTTATTTCTAAAATTTTAAATTTCGTGAATCTTGTTTCCAAAAATATAGCTTTCTCGCCAAACCAATTTTGTAAACAATAGTAAATGCTAAATTATATTCTCGTTAGTGGTTATAACCATACCCGTTTGAATCCGACTACTAAGTATCCAATAGACCAATACTCTAATTTCGGGTAAATAAAAAATTTCAAATATCCCAAATATCATCTCAAATATCCTACTGATAAATTTCGGGTAATTAAAAAATTAAACCCGACCCAACACATATTTAAAGACTAATTTACCCTTAATAATATTGTTTTCAAGTGAACGTGATTGTGGTATTTTTTGGGTATAGGTAGAAGTTGTACTTCTCTTTTATTAATATAGGGATGCAAAAAATAGGTATAAGAAAATTATAACTATTCTCGTTGCCCGATTTTCAAAAGCTACTTATTTTCAAGATGCTAATAATTTTACTGCTGCTTCTTGGGAATAAACCTTCTTTCATTTGGAAATCATTTTTAAAAGACAGAGAGTTGCTACCAGAAGGATTGCGAATTTTAATTGGTGATGGAATCAGTACGAACATGTGGGTGGATCCTTGGTTGCCTACACATCCACCGAAACCACCTCGAGGTATAGACAAGCCTGGCTCATCGGCTCATTAATTTAATAGGTTATGTGCAATTTTGAAAATAATATTTGCAATAATTTTAATCCCTGTTTTAGAAATCGCTAGGCGCTAGTCGTACGGTCGAGGTAGGCCTAGCGACTAATCAATTAATCGAAGATTATACGGGATTAATCGGGGACTAGTTTTAGGGCTTATATCTAGCATTAGAACGTATAAATATTATTTCATGAGTTAAATCCCAAAATAACTTTGATGGTGCAGTGGTTTCAGTCTTTGCAGACGAGTGATGTGTCCATGGTTCGAATTAGTCCTGGGCATTCGGAATAAACCGAAAGAACCGACTTTTTCGGTTTTCGGCGCCGGAGATGAAGGATGGAGCGAACCGATCGGCAGAATTTTTAGGGGATCTCGGTTTTTGATTCGGTTCGGTTCGGTGGCCTAAAACCGATCGGTTATTCGGTTTCTGTTCTACATCACTCCATCTTCTTCTTCACTTGTTAGCCTCTGTGTGTTTTGCAGAAGGAGAAGTCGCGGGTGGCGGCCATTAATCCCTTCTCTCTCACGATCGATTTAGGTTAGATAAATTCTATTTTTGTTCTTTTTAATTTGTTTTGGCATTGGGCTGCTTCTCATTGTTTTTTAGTAAGCCCAACAAAAGTTTGATGGACCACGTGATCCACTAATTTTTTTGTTTAACTAATATCCAATAAAACAAAATATGTGATCCAGTCCACTAATGTTTTTATTTTATTTTTACTTAGTAAAAAGATGTTGCCCTATAAACAAATATTGCCGACACTAACTCATTTCTTGTCCTCGGTTTTGACTTTTGAGTTTTGATCTTACCTCTCTCTGAAAATAGGCGATTACGAAGTGAGATTAGTCGAGAAACCTCTCAATCACCCATCATCATCACCTCTTTTCTTCATCATCGTCACATACAGCTCCTCTTTCTGTCAGACGTTGTGTAGAAATTGACTTTGTCTAACACAAATCCTAACCGCGAGTTTCAGAGTGGTAATGCTTTCTTCTTTGCCTTAGTTTGTGAAATTGTCTGTAAACCCTTTGTTTTGTAAGATCATCTTAAAATCTATAATTCTCCATCTTTAATTTCAGATTTGAAAACAAAAACTCTAACCCTAATTTTTGAGAAACCGATTCA
>NC_025686.1:12695650-12704110 GCF_000633955.1 Camelina sativa
GGATCCATATAGGAGTTCTCTGACTCCTTATATGGTTGAAATGTTGTTATGCACTCAACAATGGTTGAGGGTTTCTTTTAAAACACAAGCTGAAGTTGCTAACTTGGTGCAAATGTTGGAAGAAGCTGCGTTCTTTGAGTCTCTTGGTAAGTAATCAAATTTAGTTGTATATACAAGTTTTACTCTTTGCAGTTTTTAACAATATGTTTGTTTCTGTAGATTCTCGGAATGCAATGCTCACTCAGTAACTTTTAGTAAGTTAAGTATTCTTAACTTTTTATTTCACTTTCTCTGATTGAATGTAATAATGTAGGGTTCATATGCTAATTTGTGTTGTGTTTCAATGATTACAGGTTTGAAACAGAAGCTGCTCTTTTGTCCTTCTTGATGTCGATTAGCAGCCTGCAGCCTAGGATTATGGAAGCTGCTCTTTTGTCCTTTTTGTTTTTGATGTGGATAACCAAGCAGCAAGCAGCCTGCAGCCTTAAACGATGGATGGTATTGAGTCAGTACCTTCTTCTTTTGAACAATGGATGGTACTAAGCCAATTCTGTGAACTATGAACCTGTTACATATGATGCTGCCTTTTTGGTGTAACTACTAACTTAGAATGTACATTGGTTAGAGTTACGTAGTACATATTTGAAGCTTTTCTTGTGGTCTTACTAAGGTTTGTAATGTATTTGTAAGGCCTCGCTTCTGTTTTGGTTTGTTTTTAGCAGTATTTACTTAAGTATGCAGGTATTTATTTTTTTCTGCTCTATCTCGGTTTAAATTAACCGAAATAGAATTTTTTTCGGTTTAATTCGGAATGTTAGATAATCAAGATAACCGAACCGAATAAACCGAGAACCGAATAAACCGAACCGAACTTTTATTCGGTTTAATTCGGCTAGATTTTAAGAAAACCGAAAAATTGAAAAACCGATTAAACCGAACCGAATAACCTGAATAAACCGAATGCTCAGGTCTAGTTCGAATCCAAGCTGTATGTTTTTAATCACTTCATTTTATTAGAGGGTAAAATCGGTATTTCGTCTTCATCTTCTACCTTGACTGCGCCTCTACAACCATAAAAACGCGAACCAGTATAACTTTTTCCCTTTCTTATCATACCTAACACAAAATCTTCAGATCTAATTATAAATCATCGATTTTCATTTTAAATCTAACAAAAAGTTGAGTTTTCTTCACAGATCTGATTTTTTGCCCGATTTTACTAAACTTGCGGCGGATGGGTGCCGCCGAACGCTTTTCCGGCGATTAACCGGCCGCCGAAACCGATTTTTAAAATAGGGATTTTAATTTTTTTTTTTTTTTCGGCAAATCAAATATATTGATATCAAAAAGTGTTTACAAGATAAAGAAACAATTCTAAACAACCGATAACACAAATACAGGAAATTATTACAATTTCGATGAAGGAGTGGAGAGTAACCATGCTATCTTTAGACTTATAGGCTAGCAGATTATATCTGTTATGTCCCTCTTTCACGCACTTTTTATTGGCTAACAGCATATAGCTGAAACTCCAAAATGCACTTGGCATTACATTAATTAAAACAATGAAACTAAATGTTGCTAGAAATGTTTCTGGAACTTGTCGTCGCATTACAATCAAAATATTTGATGGTTCCCACAAAGAATCTCTGTGTACGTCGTGATATATCTGTTGGTTTCTCTCCCATGGTTGTTGCCATTTAGATTGTTTCCAATGTAACCAATACATATTTGAAACTAAATCTAACATGGCACACAAGTTTCTCATGTTTCTTGCAGACGTTGCCTTTTTGTAGCGAAGTTGCTTGGTAGTAAAATCATGTTGGTTAAAAGTAGAGACAAAACGATAGTCTTCAATAGTCTGATTTGCTTTCTCTATGATGTCAATAATATGGTCATGGAGATACTCAACATTAATTCTCCATTCTTGTAACAAGAGTGGAATTAACCACAATACTTTATCTTGGATATTTGAAAACCGTAGATAGATTGTTATCATCCAAACAACAGAAAGCCATAGACTTTTCTGAATCACCAAATCCATCTCTTCTTTTGACAGTTGTGAAAGTGACACCGGTTCATCATCGAAACCAAGATGAATCCTTATCACAAAGTCCAACAATAGATCCCTCAAGCCAAACGAAACAGACAGAGGAAAAAATAAAACTTCACCACAAATACATGAAATTGTTGACGTCGTGGGATGGTGATTTGAGATCTCAATCGCCGAAACAAACATAAGGCAGTGTCTGTGGATATGATCCGTCCTTAGTCGTATTCCACCCTTTGCAATACTGTAAATAGGCCCTCCTGGATCCCAAATCTGGGTTTGGAATTCTTTTCTCAAATTGAAGAATTTAACATCATCATAGTCATGGATTCGACGATGTTGGAGATGAACATATTCAAAATTGAGATAACGAAAGCCGCCTAGACAAGAATTTAGCGGAAAGACACCGCCACTACTCCGAGACTGATGCCAGATTGTGGTCGGAACGAAACTCTCTTGAAAGGAGAGAAAAACAGTAAAACTTCTAATATCCATCTTCGAACAATTTACTTTGGGAATTATATGCCGATGATTTGAATTATCTATCAAAGTAAATTAAAGCAAGGAAAAGGATCCGACCGACGCTAGAGAAGCCAGCGCCGGCCGGAAAACACAGAGAGATCGGAGAAGTTCTTCTCGTGAAGAGTCGCGTGTATTAGGAGAGAGAAGAGAGGGTACTTTTATTTCTATTTTAATTAGGGTTTGTTAACCTAAACAATCTTAATAGGGATTTTAATATATGACAATATTTTTGAAAAAAAATGCCTAAAATATAATTTTTTTTAAAACAAGGGATTTTAATATATAATAAAATTTTGCCAAAAAATAGTGATTCCAATGCAAATGCAAATGTTGAACTTGTCTTACGCCGGCCGTGGATATAGACGATGTTGATATAAGTATTTCTTTAAAGATCTCATCTTGGTAGGTCAAAGAACATGGAACTTAACTCTGCTACATAATCTCATTATTTCTGTTAACGACAACCCAAAAGACCAAGCCCGTTTCACATGATACATTGTCCATTCGACTGTATGCTTTGTGTAGATTTCTTAATCTCTTTGTCAAAGGGCGCCATATAAGAGAGAACCTACCTGTATTACTATGACTTGTGATATATCTTTGGCTTTTGTTGGTCTTTGCTTCCCTTGTATATTCTGATTGTGCAGTTTGCTGCCCTATGGTCTATTACCGTGGACTCCAATGGTTTTATCTGACTGAGTTTAAGCAAACCACTTTCACCATCATCACCATGATCCAGATTGCAGCGCACCGAATCCCTGCCAATGCATTGCTTCTGCTATTGCTCCTCACTCCGGTGAAATCCTTGGACTTGATTGATCTATCAATGTCACAATGTCCTATGACCATAACTACTTTGTCATATGTTGAGTTCTTCGATGATGATCAGTCTTGCAACCCTGACCTCACATGTCTCAAACTGTTTCTTAGTGATTGTTTCACAGCTCTCATAGATCCTTGCTTGATATATTTTATTTCTTTATTTGTAGCTTTGGAGAAAGTCTATCCTTATAACCTTCTTAACCTTTTGAATCTTGAGATTTTGTCTTACTCTACTTATAATGTTTCTATTTGGATGAATGGAATCAACAATTTATCCAAAAACAATTAAAAAAATATATTGATTCGAGTAAACAAATGTCATTCCCATCATTTCAAAAATTTTAAAATCGGTTTTCAAAGTGATTTCAATAAACCAGCCTTCACTGGACATTTTTGTTGTAGTGATATCAACTTACATCACTTTCAAAATATTAATAACGATAAAACTTTATATTAATAAATTTATGTAATTACTTAATGGTAGATGATATAAAACATGTTACTTAACATCAATTATTCAATTAAAATAGATGATATCAATCTTGATATTCAAAAAAAAATTGAAAAAATTAATATTTTTATTAATATTGCTTATTACAAGAAATGCATCATTTTTTTTTTCTGCGCTAAGGTAAGGTATGGACAATAAGTGTATTACAATACAGTAATACACGGAGATTACTTGAAACGAGGAAGAATCTTAAACGCTCGGCTCAGGTCTCGAAAACAAACCAACTCACAATCCTGACTTAATTGAGGAAAACAATGCAAAACCACATGCTCTCATTTCCTATCGTAATCTTGTAGTAATTATATTTCAAGTTTCGATTTTTGTATATTTATTCTAAAATATTCATTCCCTTGTGTTATTTTTATCTCACTCTAACATTTTTTTCTTTTGGGTCAAAAAACGATTTCACATTGTATGTATTATAGCATCAAATATCAACGGTAAGTTTAACTCAACTAAGTAGTATATGAAGTTATGAACCAACTCATGGATGGTTCATGAACTGATAAATTCATTCTAAAATTGGAGAACTATATAGGGTCAAATTTCTTCATTATAATTTCAACTATTGTTGGCCAATATTAATGTTTTAAGTACTTGGAATATTAGATTGGTTTAAGTCCTTGATTCACCACTATGTATATATTTGAAAATTTCATTTTTTTTTTTCTTCTTTTGAGATATTTTATGTATATAACTATTGACTTTTGTCATTTATGGATAGTGTCTGTGCAAACAGATTACGAAGAAAAAGCTAATGACTGTAATTAATTAATCTAAAAAACAAAGAACAGAACCCCGAGGTAAAAGAAAAAGACAGAGCATATGAAGTTTAGCACTTTCATAATATATACTTTTCATTTATAATCTTTCTTTCTCCTTCTTGCTTATTTCTAAAGCAAAACTTCCCTAAACCCTACGCCAAAGAGAGAGAGAAAGAGATAGAGACTCAAATCGATGCAGAACCAAGAAGGCTGGTTTTGGATTTGAGAGCCAAATGCAAAAAAAAAAAAAAAAAAATCTCTTTGTCTTTGCAAATGCCGATTCCAAGAAAAGCCTTAACTGTTGTTTCTCATTTTCCCATTACCTTCTCTCTGTTTTTAGCTTTCTTCATCTCCTCGACCTCCGCATCGACCAATGAAGTTGCAGCTTTGATTTCTTGGCTTCACAGCTCGACGACCTCGCCGCCTCCGTCAGTATTCTCCGGTTGGAACCCTTCTGATTCAGACCCATGTCAATGGCCTTACATTACTTGCTCCATCTCTGATAAACTCGTTACAGAGATCAATGTCGTCTCTGTTCAGTTAGCTTTACCTTTCCCTCCTAACATCTCTTCGTTTACCTCACTTCAGAAACTCGTTATCTCCAACACTAATCTCACTGGAAGTATATCTTCTGAGATAGGAGATTGTTCTGAGCTTAGAGTTATTGATTTGAGCTCAAACAGTCTTGTCGGTGAAATACCTTCAAGTCTTGGTAAGCTCAAGAATCTCCAAGAACTCAGTTTAAACTCCAATGGCCTCACTGGTAAGATCCCACCGGAACTCGGCGACTGCATTGCTCTCAAGAATCTTGAGATATTCGACAATTACTTATCGGGGAATCTTCCGCTGGAGCTTGGAAATATCTCGACTCTGGAGAGCATAAGAGCCGGAGGAAACTCAGAGCTTTCAGGGAAGATCCCAGAGGAGATTGGAAACTGTCTGAATCTGACGGTTTTAGGGCTCGCCGCTACGAAAATATCCGGTTCGTTACCTGTTTCGTTGGGTAAACTAAGTAAGCTTCAGTCTTTATCGGTGTATTCCACAATGCTCTCAGGCGAGATCCCTAAAGAGCTTGGAAACTGCTCTGAACTTATCAATCTGTTTCTATATGACAATGACTTGTCAGGCACGCTACCAAAAGAGTTGGGAAAGCTTCAAAACCTAGAGAAGATGCTTCTATGGCAGAATAATCTTCACGGACCCATCCCTGAGGAGATTGGATTCATTAAAAGCCTAAATGCCATTGATCTCTCTATGAACTATTTCTCAGGAACCATCCCTGAATCATTTGGTAACTTGTCGAATCTCCAAGAGCTTATGCTTAGCAGCAACAACATCACCGGGTCAATACCTTCGGTTCTAAGTAACTGCACACTGCTTGTTCAGTTGCAGATTGACGCCAATCAGATTTCGGGTTTGATTCCGCCGGAGATTGGATTGCTTAAGGAGCTCAACATCTTCTTGGGATGGCAGAATAAGCTAGAAGGGAATATTCCGGCAGAGCTAGCTGGTTGTCAGAATCTTCAAGCTCTTGACTTGTCTCAGAATTTTCTCACAGGAGCTATACCTGCTGGATTGTTTCAGCTTCGTAATCTGACTAAGCTCTTGCTTATATCTAATGCCATCTCCGGTGTTATCCCACTGGAGATAGGAAACTGCACTTCACTTGTCAGATTAAGGCTTGTCAATAACAGAATCACCGGAGAAATCCCTAAAGGAATAGGGTTTCTTCAGAACCTTAGCTTCCTCGACTTGTCTGAGAACAATCTCTCCGGTCAAGTTCCTTCGGAGATAAGCAACTGCAGACAACTCCAGATGCTCAACTTGAGCAACAACACTCTTCGAGGTTACCTTCCTCTCTCTTTATCATCTTTAACAAAGCTTCAGGTACTTGATGTATCTTCAAATGACTTGACTGGTAAGATACCTGATAGTCTAGGTCATCTCGTTTCGCTCAATCGGCTCATTCTTAGTAAGAACTCTTTTAATGGTGTCATCCCTTCGTCTCTCGGTCACTGCACGAATCTTCAGCTTCTTGATCTCAGCAGTAATAACATTTCTGGAACCATACCAGAGGAACTCTTTGACATTGAAGATCTAGACATTGCCTTAAACTTGAGCTGGAACTCATTAGATGGCTTTATCCCAGCAAGGATCTCAGCGCTTAACCGCTTATCCGTGCTGGATATTTCGCATAACATGCTTTCAGGCGACCTCTTCGCGGTATCCGGTCTAGAAAACTTAGTCTCTGTGAACATCTCTCACAATAGATTCTCAGGTTATCTTCCAGACAGTAAAGTGTTTAGACAGCTGATAGGAGCAGAGATGGAAGGAAATAATGGACTCTGTTCCAAAGGTTTAAGGTCTTGTTTCGTCAGTAACAGTACACAGTTAAGTACACAGCGTGGTCTCCACTCACAGAGACTAAAGATAGCCATTGGATTGCTAATCAGTGTGACAGCGGTTCTAGCGGTTTTAGGCGTGTTAGCTGTTTTACGGGCAAGACAAATGATCCGGGACGGTAACGATTCAGAGACTGGAGAAAATCTGTGGACATGGCAATTCACACCTTTTCAGAAACTCAACTTCACAGTTGAACACGTACTCAAGTGCTTGGTAGAAGGTAATGTTATAGGAAAAGGTTGCTCCGGAATAGTGTACAAAGCTGAAATGCCTAACCGGGAAGTCATCGCAGTGAAAAAACTCTGGCCAGTGACAGTGACATTGCCTAATATGAACGAGAAGATTAAAACATCTGGAGTTCGAGATTCATTCTCAGCTGAAGTCAAAACACTTGGATCGATCAGACACAAGAACATTGTAAGGTTCTTGGGATGCTGTTGGAACAAGAACACTAGACTTCTTATGTATGATTATATGTCAAATGGGAGTTTGGGAAGTTTGCTTCACGAGAGAAATGGAGTATGCAGCCTAGGATGGGAGGTTAGGTATAGGATTATACTGGGTGCAGCTCAGGGTTTGGCTTACTTGCACCATGACTGTGCTCCTCCCATTGTTCATAGAGACATCAAGGCTAATAATATTCTGATTGGTCCAGATTTTGAACCTTACATTGGAGATTTCGGGCTTGCTAAGCTTGTTGACGATGGGGACTTCGCTCGTTCTTCCAACACCATTGCTGGTTCATATGGTTACATAGCTCCAGGTACTTTCCTCATTTTCTCTTTTCCTACTAATTAATAAATTGACTTGAGATATCATAGTTACTAGTAGGATTCTAATCAATTTTGTAGTAGTATTCGGGGACTTAATTGGTTCATTAATTTGTTGTATGTCCAATCCACCTAGTTACTAGCAGAAATATCAATTGGTAATAATCTTATATATTCCCATATGCAGAATACGGATACTCAATGAAGATAACAGAGAAAAGCGACGTGTATAGCTACGGAGTCGTGGTTCTAGAGGTACTAACGGGTAAGCAACCGATCGATCCAACGATACAAGACGGTCTCCACATAGTGGACTGGGTCAAGAAAATCAGGGATATACAAGTAATCGACCAAACATTACAAGCGAGACCAGAGTCAGAGGTCGAAGAGATGATGCAAACGCTAGGAGTTGCGCTTCTATGTGTTAATCCAATACCCGAAGACAGGCCTACAATGAAAGATGTCGCTGCTATGCTTAGTGAGATACGTCAAGAAAGAGAGGAATCGATGAAAGTTGATGGTTCCTCGGGAAGTTGTAACAATGGAGGAGAACGTCGCAGAGATGATTCTACTTCATCGGTAATGCAACAAACGGCTAAGTATTTGAGAAGTAGTAGC
>NC_025686.1:12706254-12759938 GCF_000633955.1 Camelina sativa
CAATGGAGGAGAACGTCGCAGAGATGATTCTACTTCATCGGTAATGCAACAAACGGCTAAGTATTTGAGAAGTAGTAGCACGAGTTTCTCTGCGTCTTCTTTGCTTTACTCTTCTTCTTCTTCTGCTACTTCCAATGCTAGACCAAATCTTAAATAGATGGGTAATTATGTTTCTAAGTGAACAAGCTTCTACGTAAGAGTTGTCTTTTTTTTTGAATCTATATATAAGTTGAGATGAACTCTGTGTTTTCCACCAAGATTGCATTAACGGAGACTAATCTCGTCTTAACTTTTACATTTTCTTCGGTCAAGTTGATTTTTGATTTTTTATGAAATAAAGAAAAGTACGAATTTCTATCTTTTTCGAAAAAAATATGAAAATAACTCGCTTGTCCGAATTAAAAGAACGAAATTAATGGAGATTGCTTAGATTATATGTGCTTAACTGTTGTATAAGAAAATGTTTTGTTTTGTATAAGACACCAAAATTTATTTATACAATCCAGGATGAGGACATTCTTGCAAGGCACGCTAACCATTCGAATTATACCTTTCATCCTTCTTGTGCTAGGTTTGTATTAACATGTAGAATCGTATAAATAAATTATATACTTTCGTTCTAAAAGAATCATTTATAATTACCAAGGTATTTTAAAAGTATCAATTGATTAGCTCTTATGTAAAATAATGTGTCAAAATTATTTTTGACCATACATAAATATATTTATCTCTGTTATATATTTCTTTGAAGAACAATCAATGAATGAAAAAGAGCTTTTCTTTTTTTTTTTGAATTTTATGTTCCAAATACAAAAATTAAACTTAAAACTACTAAATTTTTTTGATGTATATAGGAGAGTCAACGTCTGATGTATCTATTAGAGGAGTGTCTGCGCCAATAAGATATTATCGTACTAATTGGTCAAATGGTAAAGGGACATTGTGATTTAGAAGAATGTCGATCCATTTGTATGGAGAAGTATATGGGACACGGTTTTTGCCAGAAACTGCAAAAGACCAAGAACGGAATGATTCCTACTACAATGACTTGCTATTGCGTTTATTGGTCTAGGAAAGGGACGATAATATCCTCCATTACCATGTCCCTAAAATTTACAAAATAACAGAGGGGGTGAGACCAATGCTTAACAATGTGTTAGGTAGGATTTACAAATATGAAAAAAAAAAAAAAAAGAGTGGTAACTTACTTTCCTAGATGATATGACAACTTATTTTCGTTACATGAAACAGTACTAATATGATTTAAAACTTGAAAGACATGAATGCTTTACGTAACTGACCGAGATATACGTGAGCATCGTCATGGTACACACTTTGATGTAGAAGTCTGCATCCCATTTAGCAATAGCAGATGAAACGTACTATAAAGCAAGATGACCATGTGGTGAGAGAAAATCTACCAGGCGAAATCTAAATATGGGTACATCAATGGTGTGGTCCAAGACTCCTCCAGGAACATTAAATGTTTGAAGCCAAAGACAACATTAAATGATAAACCGCATAATGGTTCCCATTTCTGTCTCTAATCTTTTCAATTCGTCGTCCCCTGCAAAGTAAATAAACAAACTCGTTCTTCTTATTGAGTATCTTCGTTTCTTGCTACCGAAAGCAATCATGATTCCGATCACAAAGAACATCTAAGGCCATTCATTCGATTCGATTGGTTTGCTACTGGCTATGCAACAGCTGGATAACTTGAAGAAATTGTCTGGTCTAAGGTCCGGGAAATCAAAATTAATAATGTACTGTACAAAAGCATCTCTACAAAACATGTTTCATTGAGACAAAAAAGACACTTAACTTGATAACATCATGAGAATGTGAAACTCGATCTCCTTATATCGAAAAAAAAACTGAAACAAATCGGGTGACGGTCGATTGCAATTTCATAAAACAATATAGACATAATAAATCTCCTTTTATTGGAAAAAAGATTAAGACATAAATAATGGAAAAAAAGAAATAAATATTAAATAATAAAAAGAAATTTCCTTTGGATCGTGGGTCCTAGGTTTTGATAGAAAACCAAACCTAAAGCCACACAGACGGCCAGACCTAATCGTGAGAGCCTAACTGTGAGAGAGAGATTAAAGAAGCTTTAACAAGGTGCTTTTTGATCAATCCACAAGAGAATCCCTAAAGCTTCTTCTGCGTTCCGACTATATGACAACTCTTGAAGATTCTTTTTACACGGATCTGGACGACTTTTCTGATAACGAAACCGAACTAGAAGATGGAAGAGACAAGGAAGAAGATATTGATATGGACATGGCAGAGTTAGAAGAAACCCTTAACTATGATGATCTGGAGAGCGTTTCTAAGCTACATAAAACTCAAAGATACGCTGATACAATGAAGAAAGTGGAACAGGCGGCTCTTGGAAAGGATTTAGAGATATTCGAAGATGATCTTGAATACAACAAGCTAATTGTGGATTGCAATAAGCTCTTGGTTGATATAGAGAATGAGATTGTCATCATCCACAACTTTATCCGCGACAAGTACAAAGTTAAGTTCCAAGAGCTTGAGACGCTGGTACATGACCCAATCGATTATGCCCGTGTTGTGAAAAGAATTGGGAATGAGACAGATTTAACAACCCTTGTTGATCTGGAAGACCTTGATCTTCGACCAGCGACTATTATTGCTCTTTCACTTGCTTCTTTAACCACAAAAGGGAACCCACTGCCAGATGATGTCCTACGTAAGACGTTAGACGCTTGTGATCGGGTTCTTGATCTTGACTCCGCAAGAAAGAAGGCTCTTGACTTTGTCGAAAGCAAAATGAGATACATCGCACCAAATCTCTCCGCCATTGTCGGGAGTGCTGTTGCAGCCAAACTCATGGGAACTGCTGGAGGTTTATCAGCACTTGCAAAAATGCCTGCCTGTAATGTTCTACTTCTTGGCCACAAGAGGAAGAACCTAGTCGGATTCTCTACCGCAACGTCACAGTCTCGTGTGGGTTATTTAGAGCAGACAGAAATTTTCCAAAGCACGCCTCCTGGACTTCGAAGTCGCGCTAGCAGGCTCTTGGCTTCAAAATCGACTTTGGCGGCTAGAGTTGACGCTACTAGAGGAGGAGATCCATCTGGAACAAAAGGGAAAGCTTTGAGGGAAGTAATCTGCAAGACTATTGGTAAGTGGCAAGAACCTTCTCCTGCAAGGAAACCTAAGCCACTTCTTGTTCCTTATTCTGAGCCTAAAAAGAGAAGGGGTGGTATCCGTCTAAGAAAAAGGAAAGAAAGGTATCAAGTGACAGACATGAGGAAGTTGACCAACAGGGTGGCCTTTGGTACACCCGAAGAGAGCTTTCTTGGTGATGGATATGGAATGCTTGGTCAGGCTGGGAGCAATAGGCTGCGTGTTTCAAGGAAGCTGAAACTTAATGCTAAAAAGCGACCGAACACAGGTGGTGCTACTACCTCTGGTTTGAGGACATCAAGTTTGGCTTTCAGTCTTGTGCAAGGACTAGAGTGGTGCAATCCTCAAGCAATCGGATTAGGCAGTGGGATTCAAAGCAGTTACTTTTCAGAGTCAGGAAAACTCAAGAAGATTTAAACTTCCCGCACAGAAAGAGACAACTTGAATAGGACATCTCAAACGAACCTCTATTTCTTACAAATTGTTCAGACTATATTTCTAATTTATTTCAAGCATGTATTTTTTTTTCTTTTTTTTTGTTTGAATCTAATATTAAATTATATTCAAAAAGAAAATAAAAATATGTAAACTGTTTATTGAGCATTTTTAAAAAGCCCAAAATCTAGTAAAATCTTGCTGCAAACCAAAGCTTGAATACTAGGTCCTCCTCCATCCGCAATGGTGCTCAATTTGTTGCGAACGTTCTGGTCTTTGAGCTTCACCAGCCTCTCCATTGTTGAAGGATATTCGTCATGGTGTCTATCATTTCTCTCCCTCCAAAACGAGTGTATGTGTTCTGAAAAGTGTAACCCAGCAAAAATCTCGTTGTTTTATCTAGAGTATTTCCAGCAATCAGAGACATGATCTCTTCCCAATGTATGGTGAACTTGTCAGAGAGAAGCCTGTGCACCAGCGCCTTCCATACCTGCTGTGAAAAAGGGCATAGAAAGAATAAATTCTCTCGTCTCCATCAGATATTTGCAAAACACACAGCTTGTGTTAACTTGAGCGTTCTAGTTTTTGATTCTTTCTCCTGTTGAAAGTCAGTTTTTGACCACCAGCCATGTGACAAGGGCATACTTAAGAGTTGCATGAGGGAACCATATCGATCTATAGCCCGCCATTGTTGGCTGGGGCGGCACATCCGTTAAAAGATATTTCAAGAATGTTTCATTAATTAGTTTTTACTAATCATGTTTCATTTTTATGTTTTTTGGCGTCTAGCGACCAGAAAATGCTAAAAACAGTGTTGTTTTGTGATCTCTTTAGTTATCATCCTTAATAGCTAGAACCAGTTTTGAAAATGGAACCGAGATGGATTCTCGATCCAAGGATCATTGCCTACTTTCACTTGCACTGAGTCCAAGCTAGAACCGAGTTTTTTTTTTTTTTTTTTTTTTTTTTTTTTTTTTTTTTTTTTTTTTTNTCTTGGATGATAGGTTGTAAACATAAAGAGGAGAGTTTAAAGAAGAATCACTCGTGATGTTTAAGAAGTTTAACGTAATTGTGTAGAAATAGGAGGAGAATTTACATCCACTGAGTTCAACCAATTTTGTGAAATAGATTGGATTCATTAGAACATACTATAACTTATACATTGCATCATCTTCTGAAATATTGCAGGAATCTTAGCCTCTCATCTTAACTTCGCCTTGGATATTTTGGCATCTCTGAAATTTATAAATGTGGTTATCTTTAAAGGAACAATATGTGATGGTTGATCCATTTTAAATTTACAATAGTTATCTCTCTTTTCTTCTTAAATATAAACAAGACATTTGTTTGCCAAAAAATAAAACCCCAAAATTTTAAACTTATTGATAAATCATGGAGGTTTCGCACCATTGCCCATAATCTCCCGTCAATCGAGGTCAGTAGTTGATAATACCATGCTTAAGGTGTAAATTAACTCTCCCAAAGCCACTAGAACGGCACCCACTTGGTGACAATTATTATTTTGAAATATTTTTTTTTGTTGATTGGAAATGCAAAAGTATTTCGTATAATATTACAGAAAAATCTAGTTGTATATAATGTTTCTGATATATTTCGTATATATATATATATATTTTGTGCAAAATATATAAACTCACACCAAAAAAATGTTATATTTTAAAAGCAGTTTCCCATGCTTCCCATGTGAATGCAAAAGTTGTAAATAATAATAAAATTTTGGGAAAGTCTACCCAGTCCTAGTGATGTCGCAATTTTCTATTGAATATTAGTTGTTTTATACCAAAGCTTAAAGTTTTATTAGAATTTATTCTAAGATATAATAGAGTAATTGAGATTACAAAATATAAAAATTAAGGAGGAAGGATATTTGAGGGTTTAGAGGATTTAGGTTTGCAGCAACACGTTAGTCCTTTACAGTAGCCTCCAGGAAACCCCATGCCAGTGCAAAGTGTGTTGCAGTCTGGTTCAACTCCAGGTGAACATATACCCGGACACTTTGGATCATATATTTCTGATCTTGAGTCTAATCCTGTAAATATTATATCCATAACACAAAAATCAACCATAATATATCATCAATATGCTGCAAAACATATTTTAATTACTATTATAAACATACTAAAATTTATATTAAAGGAAAAACAACCATGCACAAAAATGTAATTATTTTGTGTGTGTGGGGGAAGAGAAATAATATTACCTAAAATTGATATTCTACTTGTAAATAATTTTAGATTATATCTTGAAAATAAGAAGCACTAATATTATTTTGGATAGTTAACTCACCTTTGATGAAAAATAATACAATGATAAAAACTGCAGTGAAATTGTATGGAGATCTCCGAATATCCATTTAAAAGAAATAATAATCTTGGTGAAATGAGAGTGAATGCTATTTATCAGTTTTTTTGTAGTAATAGTTCTAGAGATTTAAAGCTCTTGATATAGAGTATAGTCAAGTTCAAATCTAAGTCAAGCATGTTTAGGTGGAAAATTAATTAGTATATAATTTGTTTTGGCAACGTAAGAAATAGTAAGATAACTTTGCCTTTTTGTACAATAAATTTTCCTGCCTTATAATAAATACAATGTTATAAGAAAGAGTCTTTATTAAACCTTTAGTCAAGTTCAAATCTAAGTCATTCATGTTTAGGTGAAAAAAAATAATTAGTAGTATATAATTTGTTTTGGCAATGTAAGAATAGTAAGATAACTTTGACCTTTTGTACAATAAATTTTTCTACCTTAATATAATAAACAAAATAATAAGACATAGTCTTTATTAACCCTTAAAAAAAAAGAGTCTTTATACAATGAAATTTTTTCTCATTATTTTAAAGTGATTCTAATAGAGTAATAGCAATAATTAAATAACTATAATTTCTTTTCTATTTGCAAAATGGATGGATGACATTTTCACAATTATGGTGATTCATCTAATGGTTATGTTTATATATAAGTAGTATAAGTTATGCATGTGTTTTTAAAGGAATCTCTGATGATACTTTAGTTTTAATAACATCACTATGTGTTTTTCTATTAAACACTTTACTCTATTTCCAATTATGTTGGTGAAGTAATATTAATATCTCTATAAAATGCACCACTTATTTACAAAACTAAAGTATGATTCCAAAACAACCTCGACAATAGGGGATTGGTGTCGATTAATTAATTAAACCCACCTTTGGTGTTGGTCAACACCAAGTGAACAAAACAACCTCGACAACAGGGAATCCGTACCCTCAATCTCACTCTTAGATCACAACCTTTGAACCATACCGCCTTACTTTCATACATACCATTCTCAAGCTATCGATACTAGGGAATCCATACCATGTAGTAGGCCTGCGACTTTGGTTTTTTCGGGTACTTCGGTTCGGATATTTCGGTTTTTGGTTTTTTTTTTTAAATTGAAAACTGTTCCGAATCGAACCGATTAAGATTTCGGTTTGGTTTGGCTCGGAGACGGTTATTTCGGTTTTTGCCATTCGGTTATTTTGGTTCAATAGTTTGGGCCAAACATGTGTTTTCAAAGTTGGGCTTGATGAAAATGGCCCATCAAAAAAATTGAGTTTTGTTTCGAGAGAAGGAGAAACCCTTCCCACGAGTGGAGACAACGACGGCTAGATCTTGCGGTGTAGAAGTCGTAAAAGAAGAAGATCTTGCGGTGTAGAAGTCGAAGAAGAAGGAAGATCTTGCGGTGTAGAAGTCGAAGGGTGGAGATGAAGAAGAAGAAGATGAATCAAGAAAAGAATGGTAAACAAAAAAAAAGAGGATGATAACGATGATGATAATATATCGAATAAGAAATAGAAGAAGGAGAAATTAAAAGAGGAAAATGATGAATTGAAGAAGGAGAAGAGGATGATGATGGATCGAAGATGATAAAAATGGTGAACTGAAGAAAAAAGCAGAAGAGTCGAACTGTCGAAGAATAATAGAAGAAGAGGCGTCGACAGCTCAATAGAAAAATTAGATTAGGGTTTCTTTCGGTTAACCGTTTGGTTCAAGCAAACCAAACCGAAAATCTCGGTTAACCGAGTTTAAATTAAATATTTCCGATCGGTTTATTTAAATAACAGAAACCGAACCGGTTTGCCCAAATCTCGGTTCGGTTCAGTTCGGATAAATTGGTTCGGTTCAAATTCGCAGGCCCTACCATATAGGGTATGACTGGTTCAAACGCTGCAGTTGCGTTGCGAGAGATTATGGAAACGAGCGTTATTAAGCGTTTTGAACGACTGGTCTAGCGGTTTAAAATTGGTGCGTTTGCGGGAGGTTTACGACTTGTTGACCAGCGGGTGCAATAGCGGTTAGAACATAATAAATATGATATATAATTACAGAAATGTTTTAAAATATCAAAAACTTTTTTAAACTTGATTAGTAATTAAAAATCATAAAAAAAAACTACAATAATTATTTAGAAAAACAAATAAATTTCATAGTGAAATGTTTATTACTTTATGTGATTTGTGTGATTGGCCCCTAACCGCTAGCAACCGTTTGCAAATGCAAATGCAGCGTTTGCGGGAGCTAGCGGGAGAACTAGTCAACACCTTAGGGCTTGACTGGTTCAAACGCAGCATTTGCGGTTGCGGTTGCGGGAGATTGCGGAAGCGGACGATTGCAGTTTCAAGTGTTATTAAGCGTTTTGAATGACTGGTTTCGCATTTTAAAATGGGTGCGTTTCCGAGAGTTTAACGACTGGTTGACCAACAGTTGTATTAGCGGTTAAAACATAATAAATGTAATATATAATTATATAAATGTTTTAAAACACCAAAAACTTTATTAAATTAGATTTATAATTAAAACTTTAAAAATACTAAAATAATTATTCAAAACAAAAAATTATATTGAAACACTTACTACTTTATGCATTTGACTTTTCACCCAAAATTTAATCAAGTAATGTGATAAATGACAAAACTTATGCTTTAGATTATAGATCTTCTCCGCTAAATCTCACACACTCAATAAATTTCTCACATTGAATTACAAGGCTAAGGTAAATTAATTATGAAAGAGTAAAGAAGAGTCATTGGTAATTTGTTTTAATATTTTCACAAATAATCTTATTTTCTTAAACTTCTGATGAAATGTTATATTTTTTTAGTTTTTTTGGAACGTATGTGCGATATGCCAATAGTTTTACATCATATTTTTTGGTTTTTTGTTAATTGGAATCTTATATTCTTGTAATTGTTTATATTCTAATCTCCTCTATCGTATTTGTATTTCAATTTCTCTCATTTTTTATGGGAACAAGGGTTAGGTTGAAGATATATAAAAAAAAATTTAGTATTTTTTGATTTTTTTTTGTTTAAGAAAAAAAAATTCCAACCGCAAACGCCCGCAACCGCAAACGCTTGCGGGAAGCAGCTTTTGGAATTCAGTGGTTGGAAGCGATTGGAAGCGGTTTGTGTGATTGACACCAATCGCTAGCAACTGTTACCTCCCGCAAACGTAGCGGGAGAACCAGTCAACACCTTAGTAAAGTAAGTTTAGCGTTTATATAGATTTATACTCAAAAGTTTGAATAATTATATTTGAGCTCAAAAATTTATATTTATAAAAAATATTTTAAATTAAAATCTCCCGCATGCGCGCGGATACAAATTCTATTAAAAATGTCAAACAAAATGAAGTTTTATTTTTGTATATTTATTTTGTTGTGAAAACTATTTCAGATGTCACTTTTGTGGTTTTCAAAATAAAGTCTTTGTCTTGTATACTTATTTTGATGAAAAATATTTCAATGTCACTTCTGTGTTTTTTTTGGTGGTAGCAATTTCTAATTTTAAAAGCTGTCTAATGTTCGTTATTTTAATAATAGTATTAAGAAGAAGAAGAAGAAAACAAAATAATAATTAGAAACATATAGTACATGCTAAGTAAAAAAAAAAAAAGTAATTTCAACAATTAATAGTTTTACACTTAAAATCTTATCAATGTGTATATTTATGCACCAAACAGGACAAATGATACCATGTATATCGGGGGTATGTACGGACTCAACACCATGCAATGTAGCTTGCATATCAAAAGGATACAAAGGAGGGGTTTGTGTACGCATGGAATTTAGCTCAACGACTGGTGCTTGCTGCTGCAATCCTAATTTTAAATCTCAAGATTCTTTCAAATCTGATAATGTCCTCATTACTAATTAGCTTATCAGTTGATCTATGTGCTTTTTATTATATGAATAAAAACCTATATTCAAATATGTTTGATCTGGAAATCAAAATATCTTTTACATCAATAAAGCATGTGCATGATATTCATGTTAAGTACATATATAAATTTATTTACTTCTCATTCTTTCAATCAGGAGTGGGCATTTAAACCGAACTTAAACAAACCAAACTGAACCAACAATATTCAAACTGACCCAATCCTACATTCTAACCATTCAGTTATGTTTTTTATCAACCCAAACGGTTCGGTCCAGTAACCTAATGTGTTTAGTAAATTATTTAATTAATAATATAATAAAACTGTATATATGTGATTTTATCTAGTGCCATTTTCATTTGGTTTCTATTTTATTTTATTTGAAATTTTCTAATAAAATTAACTAAATATAATTATAGATTTAATTTTATTTAACATTAGGTATTAAAATTAACTAATTCTTGCTTTTTAATTTATTTGATTAATCAGGAAAATTAAATAAACCAGGATAACTTGGGATAAACCGGGTCAACCCAAGAAAATTGGAACAAACCAAGTCAACCCTAGAATCTAAAGGAGAATGACTTTTTATGATCGACCAGATGATCGACCCAGTCGATCGATTATCTTCTCGCAGGTGTGATCAATCGATCGAGTGGTCGATTTTGGCAGAGTTCAAGATACATGTTCAGCTCGTCACTGGTAATGGTCGATTGGAACGTCATGAAGCTGGCTTTATCAATCGATTGACTGTGGAGTCGATTGCTTCCTTATATATGCTCTTTCTCTGTTTGATCACCTCTGACTGAAGACATGTAATACTAGTAATTATATTGTAAGAGGTCGTCGAAATGAATCTAAGTATATTAGTGGCTGTTATGATTAAGAATAATGATTGCCGAAATAGATATTTGCCAATAACTTATAGACTAATAACTTTATATATTTTGGAGGACGCCACCCGCGGTGAAATGGCATGAAATATTTTAATGGAGAAACACTTATTTGAGAAGTACCAGTATAGTGTTGGGTCAGTGGTAAATCTTTTAGGTAGAGAAACTGACTTGGATTCTCGTTGGAAGGGGCCATAATATATGGCATGAACCCCACTTTGGTGGATGGGAGGGTTCAGAGGGTACTGAACCACCGACCATACAGAAAAACAACGTAATATTGGGCCAGTGGTAGATCTCCCTGGTGGAGGTATGATAACGAAAACACACTTTTATTAGAAACGATAGCAAGAACCAATGTTCGTAATAAAAAAGGATTCTGTTCCCAACTTACAAGAGTCTAGAATCTAGAAACAACTCCGGTAAGCTGAGCAAAACACCGTTACAAAGATATCGGAAAAGAGAGAGAGATTACAAAAGATCTTATTCTTAGATAATCGTAATGAGGAAGATGAAGCGTCACTCTTCCTTCTTAAGCTGGGCGACTCACGTGTGACAGCTCACTATCTGCTACGTCGATGATCCGTTAGCCACAAAAAAGATTCTCCACCGAGCCTTCAACATGTGTCCTCTACTTTATTCGTTTATTCCTTAGGTAGATAATACGAGAATAGGAATCCCTGTAACAGAGCTCCCTTGTTTGGAGAACCTTTTCCTGAAGGTTCAAAGGAGGGAAAGCGACGCTGCAGGTCAAAAAAGTACTTCCAAATGGCTTCTTCTTCCCCTTCATTCACCCACTTAACCAAGACCATCATCGCAGCTCGAAGGGGGTTGTCTGCGTGGACGAGTGAAAAGTGGTATTGTACCAGTACTCCGCCAATGGAAGCCACTTACTCCACTCAAACGGTCGATCACTACACATGCATTGGAGATATGTTTCGAGGCACCGGTTCACCACCTCAGTCTGGCCATCACTCTGTGGATTATAGGCACTGGAAAAGTTCAACTCCACCCCTTGTAATGTGAATAATTCTCTCCAAAATGTACTCAAAAATATCTTGTCTCTGTCGCTGAAGATAGACTTAGGACACACGTGAAGTTTGAAGATGTTGTCCATAAATGCCTGAGCTACCGTCAATGTTGAATACGGGTGTGACAGGGACACAAAATGAGCTGCCTTACTCAACCTATCAACGACCACCATGATTACGTCTTTCCCCGCAGAGTCTGGCAACCCGTCTATGAAATCCATGGATAGATCAGTCCACAGAGTTTCAGGAATTGGTAACGGTTGTAGCTCACCAGGACTCGCCACCGTTTCATACTTGCAGCGTTGACAAACAACACAAGCCCGAATATAAGCTTGAATGTCCTTCAACATCCCTTTCCAATCAAACAAACCCTTAACACGTTGGAGAGTTGCATCTCTACCCGAGTGACCACTACTGCCAGCACAATGCAACCACTGAAGAATAGAAGTCCGCAGCTCCTGCTTTTCAGGGACCACAATCTTGCTTTTTTGACGCAAAATCCCCTGAACCCAAGGGTAATGTTTCTTCACAAACAGATTCTGTTTAAGAGCCTCGATGACGTTCTTCACCTCCACATCATGCTCATACTGATTCTGAACTTCCTTCAATAAATCACACTCAACTACCGTCATCGCCATGTGGAGAACCTCTGCTCCTTCCACTCTTGACAAGGCATTGGCAACCAAATTGTCCTTCCCCGCCTTATACTGAATTTCATAATCGAATTCCAGAAGCTTTGGTAACCACTGCTGTTGTATTGGTGTGTTCAGGCGTTGCTCCAATAGGTATTTAAGACTCCGCTGATCTGTCTTGATTACGTAGTGGTTAGGAAGAAGATAATGACGCCATTTTTGAACTGAAAACACCACTGCCAACAACTCCTTTTCATAAATGGAAAGAAGTAACTGCTTCCCTTTCAAGTGACGACTGATGTAAGCTAGTGGATGCCCTTCCTGCATCAGCACTGGACCAATTCCCTGAGAGCTAGCATCCGTTTCTACCAAAAATGGTTTATCAAACCGTGGTAGTGCCAACACTGGGGCTTCAAATAAGGCTCGCTTCAATGTCTCAAAAGCTTGTTGAGCTTCGTCTGTCCATAAGAATGCATCCTTCTTGGTCAACAGTGTCAATGGACGTGCTATAGTCCCAAAATCATGAACAAACTATCTATAGTAGCCGCTAAGCCCAGAAACCCTTTCAACTGCTTCAAATTCCCTGGAACAGGCCACTCTGCAACTGCCGCTACTTTACTCGGATCCGTAGACACACCACGACCTTCAATATAATGACCAAGATACTCCACCCTGTCCGTAGCAAAACTACACTTGCTTCTTTTCGCTTACAACTAGTTCTCCTCCATCAACTGAAAAACAGTCCTCAAATGCACGACATGCTCTTCCTTTGTAGCATTGTATATCAGTATATCATCAAAAAAGATGAGCACGAATCTCTTCAAATACTTCCTGAAGACCGTATTCATCAAGTTTTGGAAAGTTGCAGGGGCATTGGTTAAGCCGAAGGGCATTACCAAATACTCATAATGCCCACTGTGGGTCTTGAAAGCAGTTTTATGCACGTCCATAGGGTTCATTCGTACTTGGTGATACCCTGCTCTCAAGTCAATATTCGAATAAACGCTCGACCCTCCTAGCTCATCCAGCAAATCTTCAATCAGAGGAATGGGAAATATGTCCTTCACCGTTAAGTCATTAAAGCCCCTATAGTCGATGCAAAGTCTCCATGTACCATCCTTCTTCTTAACCAAAACTACCAGTGATGCATATGGACTGGAGCTTCTGTTGATTGTGCCTGCTACCAACATCTCACCCACCATTTTGTCAATCTCGTTTTTCTGGTGAACAGCATAGCGGTACAGCCTGATATTAACAGGATTTTCTCCTTCCTTTAATGGGATCTTGTGATCGTGGTTCACTCTGAAGGGTGGTAGTGTTGTAGGTTCTTTGAAAACACCCTCATACTCCCGCAATACTTCCACAATCTCCGTTCCTTTCACAACACCTTGTTCCTCCGCTTGTACACTGCACAACCGCATTTCCTCCACATTACCAACCTCTGTTGCGTAAATCATAGAAATCTACGCCTCCTGATCTCTGAGTTTCTTTAATTTGCTGGCTTTGACCTCCCGAACAGAACCAGGTTTAATTCCATGTAACATCACCCTCTGCTTCCCATATTTAAAACGCCCAAGGTCCGAAGCCATTGAACTCCCAACACCATGTCACAACCTCCCAGTGGAATCAACATAAAGTCAGCAGTGAATGTTGTATTCTGAAGTGTCCACTGAAAGTTGTAAACTGCTCCACTTACTACCAACTTCCTCCCATCTGCCACCGATACATGAGTCAATTGAGAAGAATCAACTACACAACCCAATCTCTCAGCAGACCGTGGGTCCATGAAGTTATGAGTCGAGCCTGAATCGATGAGCATAAAAATGATCCTCTTCCCGTACAGTCCTTTAACCCACATCGTGTCATATTCCTCCACTCCTGACACCGCACTCACTGACACGAGAGGTGTGATTTCCCCCGTTCCATTACTCTCTTCTTCTTCATCACTTTCTTCATCCTCACCCTCCACTTCAATGAGAAACAATTGCTTCCTCTTATGCTTTAAATAGTGGTCGGGAGTGTACTTTTCATCACAAAAGTAACACAACCCTTTAGCGCGCCTGTCACTCATCTCAGCATTAGATAAAAATTTCTTAGATCCCAACCCATCAACTTTATCTTCCGTTTTCTTCTCATAGTAACCCTCAGATGACGTCTCTTTCTTCACTCCAAGTATCCTTTTTCCATTATTGTTCCCAACAGGTGCTTTAGTCGGTGTCCAACTCTGCTGTGTAGGCTTCAGTGGATGTGCTTTCTAATAGAGTCGACCCAACATCAAGCAACAGTGCACCGTTTGTGATTGAAACATACGAACATGCATTTGAGTATCCACTCTCAAGCCTGCAAGGTATGCACTAACCAAATAATCTTCAGACATATTAACCCTCGTTCTAAGCAGCTCAAATTTCTGATGGTAATCAACAATACCATCAGTCTCATGCAACCTCTTAAGCTCAGCAATAGGATCATCCAACACATCATCAAATCTCTCCTTAAGTTTCATCTTATAATTATCCCAATCACGCAACAAATGACAATAGAGATTAGACTGTACCAACGCATGATGCCAATGAGCCGCGTGGCTGTCAAAATGCACAGCTGCCATCTTGATCTTCCTCGAGTGTGGTGTTCGATCTAATTCAAAGAACTCCTCCACCTTGAACAACCACTCCTTCACCCCACTACCATCAAAACAAGGAAAATCTATCTTACTGATCCTGGTCATGGTGTCGTAGTTCTCCGCTGACTATGTTCGTACCCTTTCCTCTTGAACTCTCGAGTCCGAACACACCACTTAAGAGGTTCAAGCCCTCGGAGGACTCAGATCTCATTCATTGGTGGCTGGAATTGGCTCCTTGGAGCTCGATAAGAGTCGAATCGCCGAAATCATCTCCTTGATACTATTATCAATCATCTCGTTCTGCTCCACCAGTTTCCCTTTGAGTGTGTCGGTGCGCGAGATCATTTTGCTGATCTGGGTTCCGATCGCCTCCTCCGCCTCATGCACCACCACACTAGCTTCACGAGCTACGGTTTCCTTCAACGCCGTTTGAGAAGGAGTTTCTGCCAGGGTTTTTGAGGTCGTTTAGCTCTGATACCTTTGATAACGAAAACACACTTTTATTAGAAAGGATAGTAAGAACCAATGTTCGTAATAAACAAATGATTCTGTTCCCAACTTACAAGAGTCTAGAATCTAGAAACAACTCCGGTAAGCTGAGCAAAACACTGTTACAAAGATATCGGAAAAGAGAGAGAGATTACAAAAGATCTTATTATTAGATAATCGTAATGAGAAAGATGAAGCGCCACTCTTCCTTCTTAAGCTGGACGACTCACGTATGACCGCTCACTATCTGCTACGTCGATGATCCGTTAGCCACGTAAAAGATTCTCCACCGAGCCTTCAACATGTGTCCTCTACTTTATTCGTTTATTCCTTAGGTAAATAATACAAGAATAGGAATCCCTGTAACAAGGTATTGAGTTCAATTCCCGTTAAGAGGATACCATAATATATGGTCCGGAACTTGCCTCGGTTGATGTAGGGCCCGGAAAATATTGAACCACAAATTATATAGAAAAAAAAACAAAATATATATATATATATATAGAGTTTTAAAACAATACTTTTTTAGGGGTTGTTATTTAAGGAAGGTTTCTAATGGATTTCAAAGTATTAGTAGATTTCAGAATCCAATGGTTTTGCAAATGCACTGAACGTGGATTTAGATGTTATTAGTGGATTTGGATGTCATTACTGATGGTTTTGAAAGTCATTACTAGTGGACTTTTTTATTTTTGAAGGTAAATAAAAAATATAACTTATACATAAATTATGTTGTGAATTAAAATTAAATTAAATTAACTAAATTATTAAAACTTTACATTAGATTACACTGGTATTGCAACTGTTAAAATATAAAATATAATATTTGTAGGATAAAATCTATAACAAATTTCTATCAAATACGGTGGTCAACTATCTGTTGCAAAATTAAATATTTTAATTAAGCTCAAGATATTTAAAGATTTGATATGAAGATGATGACCGACGAAATCACCGGGAGAAGTATTCATGAGAAGTCTGAGAGATGAAATACTTCAAAAATTGTTAGGATTATGTTTGTTCGTGTTTTGGATGTAAAATGCATTAAAATCTAAAGTGAAACAAAATCCATTTTTTTAACAATATCCATTAGAAATAGAATAACAGCAGAATTTATTATACAAGTGCTTTAAAATCATCCAACAAATGTTTAATCCAATAACAACATATTTTTATTGTATTTTTTAAAATACGTAATTGAATAACGCTGGATTTTGAAATACCCCCAACCCTATTAAAATACAAGGTTGGATAACACCCCCTTAAAAAAGTTGAAAGATTGTTAATAATGAATGCATTTATTTAAATTTTGAATAAATGAAGATTTAAGTAGAATATATAGCACACAAAATTCACTCTTTTCAAAGCTTTATGAATATATATAGATGTTACATTCATTTATTAATATAAAAATCTATGAAATTTAATTCTTTAAATAAAAGATAGTTATGTCCCCAAAAAAAAAGACAGAGAAAATCATGTTTTTAGAAAGCATCTTTTTCTGAGTCCTTTTTTTAAGAAAGTAACTAAATTTCATAAATTAAAGAAAATGTTTAAAAGAGTTATATTGATATATATATATATTAGTTATGTCAAATGTGAAAGAAATGTTGAAAGTTTTATTTAAAAAGACTACAATTTTTATATATATATATATATATATATCAAACTGTCATATATATTTATAATATAAGAACATTCTCAAACACTAGCGTCCCACTTCCCATTGTTTGTATATAATGGTGACAAACAAATTTTCATCTTGTTTGCTATTTTCTTTAATGGTGTTTCCTCTCATTCTTCTGCCAATGATTTCAGGTTACTTAGTTATTTATAATTAAATCATTTTAAAATCATCATTCAACATATCACTGTGATTTTCTAAGTTGAAATTTCTGAAGACATTTTGGATGTTAATTTTACATTTTAGGTCAAAACTATCTAGATACCAAAAAGCAATGTGTTTTGTGTTTGTAGTTATAAATTATCTCCTTCCTAAAAAAAAAAGGTAGGTTTATTTTTTTTTTTTAAAACAGTTATGGTTAAAAAAATTATAGTTTAACTATGCAGTTAACCTACAATTTTGATATAGTTACGGTTAATTGACGGTTAATATTTATGGTTTTTAATATTTTTATTTGATTACGGTTTGGATACGGTCCGATTACGGTATAAAATACGATTATGGTCTAATTTTGGTCATGCTTAGCTCTAGACAGTTGTAATTTATTGTATATAAAATCGTAAAACCAAGAAAAACAAAATTCTCTCGTGGATCTATCATTTTTTGTAATATTTTTTTGTGAAATTTTTTTTGGATGTGTGTTTACTCTGTTTATAGAATTTTGACAATATGTTTCTGTATTAAACTAAACAGGACAAATGATACCTTGTCTACCGGGGGAATGTACAAACACAAAGACGTGCGATGCAGCTTGCAAATCGAAAGGATACAAAGGAGGGGCTTGTGTACGTATGGACGTTGGCTCAAAGACTGCTGCTTGTTGCTGCAAAGTTAGATTTTAGTCTCAAGATTCTTCCCATAGCAATGTCTTCATTACTAATTAATCCCTAATTTTATATGTGTAATTTTTATTATATAAATAAAAATATTATTCATATATCTTTTATATGTTTCGGATGGGTTCTATATAGAGTTATTTAGTATGCAACTCAAATTTCCCATTGATATATTCAAATAACATATTCTACTAACCACTCAACTAACAGTTAGAAAAATTTGTTGATAGAATTAACTTTGAATTGACCGATGTATCCCCTACACGTAGGTTAATACAATAATACATATGTGTACTTTATATATATTAGAAAAATAAGAAAATATGAATTTTAATAGAAACTACCACATTGCATACAAATTTTTTTAGAAATACCACATTTAAAATTTCTTTTCAAAAGTACCACAAATCAACTTTTCTAATATATTAGAAAGACAACACTGTCTCTAGAGAAAGATGAGATTTACATGGGACCCAGAATAACAATAATTATGGATATATTATAAATATAAATTAAAAACAGAAAAAAAAATTGGATGATGAAGATATATATATATATTTTTTTTCAACCAAACTATAATAATTAAAATAGAACTCCACAATTGGTTGCCCAAACAGGAGGATACGAGTTTACAAAGGTAGATTCTGAAGGTAGAGATCGTGAAAATCAAGCTAGACAGTCGGCTCTGACATTGGCGTCTCGTGGAATCCTGGTGAGGCTGAAGGAGGTATAGAAACTACGAAGCAGGGAGAAATCCTCCAACATATTGGAAAAAGCCGGCCAGTCTTCCGGCGTGTGCACCATCGCCAATAGCTCTACACTATCCGTCTCAAAAGCCTGACAATTGACTCCAGCCCCCAGTAAAGACTCTATAGCCCAGATCAGCGCTTGTAATTCTGCATGTAGAGGGGATATACTCCGACGGTGACTCCGTGCTCCCAACATGATCGTTTTAAGCTCTCCATTGCAGCACCACCAGCCCAAACCCTGGTAGGGATCTGTACCTTTCCAAGAACCATCAAATTGGCATCGGGGAGAGGAACCCCTGTCCTCCGAACAAGACGGAGGATCCAGATAATTCACTGAGTAAGACTTGGCCTCCTCCCACAATAATTTATCTGTAGCCGCTTGATTCAAAATCTCAAGAGGCTCTACCTCAATACCCTGGAAAACCTTTTTATTCCTATCTTTCCAAATTGACCAAATAATCCAAGGTAGTTGAATGCCTATATCCGAGACCCCGGATTGCGAAGACGCCCGCCAAAAAATAAAATCTAAATTTGCATAAATCGAGGTGTATGGAAAACCCCCCGGGACCATCCGGATAGGGGACAACTCCCAAATACGTCGAGACCTAGGGCACTCAAAGAGCGTGTGGTTTATAGTTTCCACTGCAATACCGCATCTCTTACACACGGTGTCACAACGAACACCCTGATGTGCGAGACGCTCTAACACAGGAAGAGTACCCGAACCAATCTGCCAAAAAAAGTGTTGGATCTTGGAGGGGACATCAAATTTCCACGATTGGGCCCACAAAGCCGTACACGTCGGCCCATACTCTACATCCATAATCAATTCCCGGGCTAACCGGTAACCTGATTTGACGGAATATTTCCCAGATTTAGTATAATGCCATATTAATCTATCCGGTTGATGAGTTCTGCTAATCGGCATACTCCGAATTATTTGTATATCCCCCGGATCAAAAAACTCCTCCAAAGTGGGTAGATGCCAATCCTTAGTCTCCGGGTTAATTAAATGATTAACCATTAAACTCGGAAGCCACAACCTCCCTCGACCATTCACCGGTCTAGGGCAAATATCCGGTATCCATGGATCACGCCAAACCGAAATGGAATTACCAGAGCCTACTGTCCATCGCGCCCCCTGCTCCACTAATCCCTTAATGGAGTAAATACTTCTCCAAGCAAAAGACGGATTATATGGTTTTTTTGCCATAAGAGGATGTTTGTTCCTGAAATATCGACTTTTCATCACCTTAGCCATTAAAGACGATGGGTAGTGAATTAGACGCCAAAACTGTTTGGCCAACATAGCCTTCGTTAAATTGTTCCAGAGCTCGGAAGCCAAGTCCCCCTTCAGCTTTATCTTTACATAATTTGTCCCACGCAACCCAATGCATACCACGAGCTTTGTCATTGGATTTCCACCAAAAAGTGGAAATTGCACATTTCAATTTAGAAGTTAGTGAAGATATTTATTTGAAGAACCTGGTGGACCAAAAGACAAATAAAATTAAATAATGTAAATTTTGTCTATCAAAATATTATATTTCGTCCACCGAACATTATACATATGAATAAGAAAATATACAATTTTAACACACAAAAATTCAAAAAAATAATGATTAATTTTAATATAATTATTAACAACAAATTATTTACTTCGGAAAACCCATATGAGTTGTCTTATATGTAAAGAGTATAAATGTTGTCCACCGAATATTTTCTATGTTGTCCTTCAGAAATTTCAATGTTGTCCATTTTTATATCCGTGGACAAGATTTATTTTCTTCTAAAATTTTCTATATATATAAAAGTGTGTAAACTTGTTCACCGCTAAGAAACTGGTCCATTGGTCCATGGATTTCAACGGAGAAACATGTCCATTAATTAAGTGGGAGAAAATGTGAATCAAGAAAACAAAATTAGAAATGCGAATTTAAACATGTTTACCCAATAAAAACTAACAATCCTTAGTCAAAACAAGCTATACTGCTAAGAACCTTTTGTTTGGGAAATAGATCTATCAATCAAAACAAAATTTGTACTTTTGAAACTCAAAAAGACACATCGTCAAGTCTGAGAATGATGTTTCTAATCACAAAATTGATCTACAAATCTGCAGAAATTGAACTCTTAGCTAAAATCTAGTAGATTTAAGTCTCAAAGAAAATGAATAGAGTTTTAATAAAGGTGAAGAAAACAAAGAGAAAGAGAGATAAAGAAAAAAAATTGAGTGTCGTGGGAGGAGAGATGAGAGAGAAGGATAATGATAAAAAAAAAATTTGTTTTTGTTTAGTTTTGGTTGAGGGTGTTATGGTCATTTGAATTAATGCTTATGGTATTATAAAAAAGAGTTTTGGAATGTGGTATTTGAGAAGCTACAGTGATACAAATGTGGTAGAACTCTTAAAATTCTCATTCTAATATTAAAATAATATTTTTTTTTTGTAAGTCTTTTTATCCCATGATTGACTAAAATTTATTAATCAATAGTTTTACTCCAAGAGATCTAGGATTTGAGTTCCAAATAATGCAATTATACAGATTAATGGAAGCTATTTTACGTGAAACCTTGAGTGATGTGCCGTTCGAAACCTTCGCCATGATTCCACACAGAATGAAGAATCGTCCATCGTGGATCATTCAATATGTCAAACATGAACATAGAGAATGAACCATTTTATGTCGTGAATTTAATATGATTCAAAGAAATTGTTCATGGTATAATCGTCTATGTAATATTTCTCATAATTTGTAATAAATAATAAATCTGGATGTAAACAAAAAAAAAGTAAAAATTAAACATTATTTTTTGTTAGCTTTGAACTATGTATATCACCAAGTGAGCTTTACATCCTTCCGAAGTCAAGTTTCTTTTAATTCTTTAGAAAAAAAACAATATGAGGGTATTCAACTTGTTTTTTCTAGGATTTGGTTAGATTTTAATATTTTAGGATTTTGAGAGATTTGAGTAAGATTTTAGGAGATTTTGATGATTTGTTAGAGATTTTAATTTAAGGAAAATGAAAATGAAATGAGAATCTGTGAGATTTTGTAAGTGATTTTAGAATATTTCAAAACACACCATTTGTCTACTTCTTTTTATATAAAATATGAATATTATTTACCAAAAAGAACAGTTTTTTTTTATAAGAGCTTGGCGTAGCAGTGGTAATGAAAAAAGGGAAGTACAAGATGCCGAGATTTACTCGTGAACCATTGTTAAAGAAGATTGTTAAACGCATGATGCTCTCTCCGAGCCAGAATAGTGTCCCTAATGTTTCCAATTTGTTTGAAGATAGAGAAAACAATAGAGGAGATTTATTTGGGTTTCTCTGTGAAGATTGCAGGTGCAGGAGAGCGCATTGGTGGTGATACCCCAAAAGTGTGTTGGATTTAATTGAGTTTAATTATCTTAATTATTAAGCTAGAGGTTGTGTTTGTATTAAACGATGCTTAGAAGCATTGTGACGTTTGTAGCAGTTACAACGTTTGATTTAGAAAGACACAATTCTTTCTCTGGTTGTGTCTAAGTATTTAAAATCATAGTCTCGTCATTGTAAAACTCAAGTTTTTCCAGTTTATTAATAAAATCACAAGTTTCTCTAATACTCTGTTCTATCTTCTATAAAACAGAGCAACAAGTACGCTTGTTTTGTTTCTTTGTGAGAGAGAAGCTTTTGCTTCTAACATAGTATCAGAGCCCTACTGATTCAAGAGCCAAAATTTTCAAGTTAAGAGTTCAATAAACACAGAGAGTTATGGAGACGGTGTCGAACATGAAGAAAATATTGGCTATTCAAGGGCCAAATTTCCTATGTGTATTTAAGCATCTTGGCTATTGTAGAATCGAACAAGAAGAAAATATTGTTAAGAAACTTTTGTTCTTGTGTTGTTCTTATGAGCAATTCTCTTTAGCTTTGAAGAGTGACTGAAATTAGCTTCATTTGGTATCAGAGCCCCAATTTGATTTCTTAATCAAATTTAGATCCTCGGTGTCATGTTAAGTGGATGCTTTATTTGGATAAAAGGCAGTTTCTTCAAGTTACAGAAGAGGGCTCTCGTGATCCAGTTTTCGATATTTACAACAATGATGATCCGATCGATCTATGACGTTTACGATGAAGACGGCTTCATCGAGGGAGTGAACGATGGTCGACGTGTGGAGGTTAGTGGGCAAGGTGGTTTCAGTTCAACAAAAACTCTCGACATCAAAAGAAGAGGTCACTGCAGTAACTATCAAAGTTAATCACGTCAACGTGAGAAACCTTGGTAAGCTACTTCTATCTTCTTTACGATGGCTGAAACGAGAAGTAAACAAGTTCGTGACTGATGCAACGTATGAAAGATATGAACCTGTTTACTTCATGAGAACCTTGAGGACAAGGTTCTTTTCCGGCGGTGGTGTCATGTACGTAGGGTGTAAGTTTTACAGGGTTTGATCTTTTTTTTTTCTAGAAATCCTTCAAATCCCATCTTAAAGGGTGTGATTGTATGAGTCATATTTTTCAACTAAAAAAGCTAACAAAGTCTTTTAAAATCATTCAAAGTAGCTCTTTTTTAAAAAGTTGTAATATTTTGAATAACAGTAGATTTTAAGTGAGTTTTACAAATTATGAATTGAATAACAGTAGATTGTGAATCATTCTAAATGATTTTATATAAATTCCAAGTTGAATAACATAGGATTTTAAAAGAGTTTTAAAAATCATCAATTGAATAACAAAGAATTTTAAAAATACTTTAAAATCTTCTAAAATATGAGTTTAATACCCCCCTCTATATACTATTTTTGCTACCAGATAGTGATTTTGCAAAAGACTTAAAAAAGTCAACAGGAGGATTTATTGATCAATGATTTAAAAATCAATTGTCAGTGGTTTAGATTCTTCAAAAGTTAATTTTCATAGAGTATGTGTGTTGATCATATATGGTTTATATCTTGAATTTTTTTTTCTTATTGCAAGTCATATCAAATTAATTAATATACCAATATTTTCAAAGTTTATTAGTGTTGGGTAAGATCCAGATTTTAGTAAATGAGGGGAAATTCTCAATGAATAACTCAAAAAAAATTCAAATTTCTTAATTGATTGACAAATATCAAATTATGCTTAAATTCAAATTAACAAAACAGTAAGCCTTTTGTCAATAAGCCCAGTAGTAAGCCCAATAATAAGTTCTTAAAAAGCAAATAAACAACAACAAGAAAAATCAGACGACGCCGAACCCCCAAAAAGAAAAAAAGAACCAAAAAAAAGCTTTGATCGATCGTTAAAACCTAAGAAATGGATCCAAATTCGCCGGAATATATCATTGATCAGCCGCTTAAAATCTTAGGATTTGTATTTGAAGAGCTTTCAGCCACCAGAGTCTCCGGCCACCTCACCGTAACTGACAAATGTTGCCAGCCGTTCAAAGTCTTGCACGGCGGCGTATCAGCTCTTATCGCCGAGGGACTCGCCAGTCTCGGCGCCGGAATCGCCTCTGGTTATAAACGTGTTGCCGGTATCCATCTCTCCATTCACCACCTCCGACCTGCTGTTCTCGGTGATTTCGTTTTCGCCGAATCTTTTCCGGTCAACGTTGGCAAAAATATTCAGGTAACCTATACATACATCGCGTATATTTATTTTATATTAAAAAAAAAATTGTACTTATTAAAATGTAATTTTGCAATTTCACAATAAGAGAATTTTCTTTATTAAAAAGAAAAAAATTAAATACCTAAAGAGGGATAAGTTGATGTTCATCCATAAAGTCAATATATATTCTTCATAAACAATTTGATTTATAAATTTTTAAATCTGTTTTTGATGAAATGGTAGAAAGATTAAGAAAATTAAAGATTAATATTATGAGCCTAAATTCGGTAAAATCTTAGTTTTTTCACCAAAAATGAAAAGAAAAAAAAACTTAATATTAGTGAAATGAAATAACTAAAGAGTTTGAGTTGTAATATGCCGGCCCGAAAACTGAAAAGCAGGTGTACCAAGTTGTCCTGTTACTTTTATTTTTTTAACATGCATTTGACTCAACCAACGCAAAATATTTGTTTTTTATTTCATATATTGAATATACAACCTAATATAACACGAGGTTACTATATGAATATAATCAAACAAGTATTCAAATTAACGAGAAGCTTATAATATAGAATGAAATCATTTGTATGTAACCGTAGGTATGGGAGGTCCGGTTATGGAAAACCAAGAAGACCAAGAAATCGGAAGAGAAAGTAATGGTATCAACATCCCGAGTTACTCTCTTTTGCGGTGTACCTATACCAGACCATGTTAAAGATGCTCCAGACCAGTTGAAGAAGTTTGTATCCAAGTTGTAATTCAATTATTCAAATTCCCACCTATTTGGATTATGAACTGTTGTACGTAGTTTGGTTTTATTGTATCTACCAAACGATTAAATAAATTGATGTATCAGACATGACTATAAGATTATTTTTACAAATTGATACGTTATTTTGGGTTAGATTTGTATATGATTTTGATAACGTACTTTTCGTATTAATAAAGAGAGAAACGAGAGAGAATTCTAATTTCATTATAATTGAAGTTGTAAATTGTATTTGTATTTTACAACGATAGAATTCAATTTTTTACTATGTGTTCATAGTTAAAATACGCTCCACACAAAATAATAATAATTGCATAATGTTATACACATGCGCATCATTTATTGATATTGTATAGGTTTTATTTTTAGGAAAACCGAGTGGGAATAATCTTAGTAAGGTAAAAAGAGTTCAATCTCGCAAGCTTCCTCTCGAATGATCAAAATCTCATCTTACAATTCTTGTTAACAACGCATTCCAATATTATGGACATGTTTCCTGAATATAGTCGTGGGTAATGACTTTATGAAAAAAAAATTTATATACCTTTCCTTTGTCTGAGCACCACATGCATCATTGTCTTCATATAAGAAAGTTGGCTTTGTGTTCTAACAAATTCTGCTACTTGATTTAATATATCGACTTATCAACCTTAGCCATACACATTCTCTACTTGCTTCATGAAGAGCGATAATTACAGCATGATTCGAAGAAGTAGCTACAAGCGTCTTTTTCTGAGAACGCCATGATATAGCAGTGCCTCCAATCTTGAACGCATATCTTGTTTGTGAACAAGCATTGTGTGGATATGATAGATATCTTGCATATGAAAAACCAATCATTTGACCATTTAATTTGTTAGAATAAAATAATTCTAAATCAATAGTTCCTTGAAGATAACGAAAACATGTTTAATCCCATTCCAATGTCTTAGTGTAGGAGGCAAACTAAATCTAGCCAAAAGATTAATTAAAAATGAAATATTATGTCGAGTGCAATTTGCAAGATACATAAGCGCTCCAATTGTACTTAGATACGGTACTTTATGACCAAGTATCTCTTCATTTTCTTTAAGTGGTCGGAAATGATCACGCTTAACATTTAGTGATCTAACAACCACTGGAGTACTGAGAGGAGTTGCCTTAGCTATAATAAAACATTTTAACACTCTTTTAGTGTATGTGGATTGATGCACAAATATACCCTTCTGAGTATGTTCAATTTGTAGACCAAGAAAAAAATTTGTTTGTCTGAGATCTTTCATCTTAAATTCCCCTTTTAAATAGTTTGTTGCTTTCTGATTTCATATTGAGTCCCAATTATATTAAGATCATCAACATATACCGCAATTATCACAAATCTGGAGTTCATTTTCTTGATGAAAACACATGGGCATATAGGATCATTCACATATCCTTCTTTTGTTATATGCTCACTAAGACGATTATTCCAGATTCGTCTAGACTACTTTAACCCATATAATGATCTTTGCAACTTTATTGCACATAACTCTTTGGATTTAACTTTTAATGCTTCTGACATATTAAATGCATCACGAACTCTCATATAGATATCAGTATCTAATGATCCATATAAGTATGCTGTAACGACATCTATGAGACGCATCTCTAGATTTTTGCCAGCTGCTAGACTCATTAGAAATTTAAACGTTATTTCATCCATAACGGGGGAATAAGTTTCCTCATTATCAATCTCGAGACTTTGAGAAAATCCTTGTGCTACGAGATGGGCCTTATATCTCGTAAATTCATTTTTTCATTTCGTTTTCTAAAGAATACCCATTTGTATCCAACTGGTCTCACATTTACAAGTGTGACTACAATAGGTCTAAATACATTTCATTTATTAAGCGAGTCAAGTTCGACTTGTATTGCATCTTTTCATTTTGTCCAGTCATGTCTCTTTTGATATTCATATACAGACTTTGATTCTGGATCCTCACTTTCCTTATTTATTTCCTTTGAAATAAAGTACGAGAAAGTGTCCATTATCAATTTTACTTCGATTCCATATCTTTACATTATGGATATAGCTAAAAGAAATCTCATGATTTTTCGTCAGGCTCATGATGCTCAATACTTTCATTAGACTCATGATTCGTTTCTTCCAAAATGCTTTCTGCTATTTTGGGCATATCATGCTTTTCAACTTCCCTTTGTTTTCTAGGATTTTTATCATTAGAACCAACTGGTCTACCACGCTTTAAGCATGTTCTAGACTCTCATTTTCCACGTTCTTGTGGTATTTCAGTTCTAGTAGGAACATTGACAGCTGGTATATATGATTTAGTTACCGTTTTGGTATCAGCAAATACATCAGGAAGTTGGATTGCAATACTCTGCAAATGCATAATTCGTCGAACTTCAATTTCAGACTGCTTTGTAGGAGGATCAAGGTTTAATAAACATGGTACACACCATTCGATATTTTCTCCTACTTGTTTATTTACTCCTGTAGAACCAGGAAAAAATTCTCATCAAAATGATAATCGGCAAAACGTGCCGTAAAGACATCACCAGTATGTGGTTCTAGGTACCTTATAATTGATGGAGAATCACAACCAATATACATATCCAACCTTCTTTGTGGTCACATATTTGTTCATTGTGGGGGTCCTATAGGCACATATACCTCACAACAAAAAATTCTTAGATGGGATATATTTGTTTCTTGACCAAATGCTGACTGTAAAAGGGAATACCTATGATACGCACTTGGTCTTATCCTGAATAAGTGCTTCTGCATGTAAGA
The DNA here is from genome assembly GCF_000633955.1 of Camelina sativa. NCBI lineage: Eukaryota > Viridiplantae > Streptophyta > Magnoliopsida > Brassicales > Brassicaceae > Camelina > Camelina sativa. The sequence continues at coordinate 12,734,114 of NC_025686.1, forward strand.
TGAAATGCCCCCATACAGAGGTTAGGAGTTTTGATCTCATGATCAATGGTCTCTCAATCAATTGCAGACGTTTAATTATTGATTCCGCCAAACCATTTTGTGTATGAGCATGAGCTACAAGATGTTCAACTTTAATTTCCATTACCATGCAATTATCATTAAATGCTTAGGATGTAAATTCACCTGCATTGTCTAATCTAACACTCTTAATAGGATAATCAAATAATTGAGCTCTAAATTTGATAATCTGAGTTAGAAATCTTGCAAACGCCAAATTTCGAGATGACAATAGACAAACATGTGACCATCTGCTAGATGCATCAATCAACACATGGTGGATGTATCGGTCCACATAAATCGCCTTGAATTTGTTCAAGAAACTTTGATGATTCTTTATTTATTTTGGTTGGGAACGGCCTTATGATAAATTTTCCAAGAGAACATGCTTCACATGTCATTTTATTCCCGTGAGATATTTCATTAATTTTCAGTGAATAACCATGTGAGCTTTCTATAATTTTTTGCATCATTGTAGTGCCTTGGTGACCAAGACGATCATGCCACAATGTGAAATCTTCTAGATTTCTTTTGATCACAAGATGTGATTCTATTGCGTAAGTATGATACAAACCAGAAAAATGTTTTAGAAATTTTCCAACACATGCCTTTTTCAGATTTATTTGAAGTTATATACATACACTTCTTTGCATTCTTATTGGCAAACTGAGTTTCATATCCTTGAAGGTATATATCTTTGAAACTCAACAAATTCTTTTTAAAATTTGGAGAATATAAAGCATTCTTCATGGAAAACTTTGTTCCATTAGGAATACAAAATTAGCTTTGCCACTTCCTTCAATCAAGTCTGCAGGACCTGATATTGTATTGACAATAATTTTTGTCGGTTTTAACTTAGAGAAAGATCTCTTACGTCTCAGAATAGTGTGTTGTTCCACTATCTGGTATACAAATTTTTTTGATATTTTTCTTTGCAACTGTTTTGTATGAATCCCTCTTCATTTCTGTAATAAACATAAACGTTAATAATGTAAGTAAATTTCATTGTTATAGAGAGACATATGATAATTATACATTATCTTATTTTAAGAACCAACATTATTTTAAAATAATTGAAATACATAATACTTATATAATGACACTAGTGGAGACTAGTAGTCTCACTTCAAGCATTTCAGTTATCCGCATGAGCGGTCTCGTCGAAATCGTTCACAAAGTCAGATGCATCGAGGTACGATGTATCCTAAAAATGCTATGCAAGGTTCACTTTTTTTCCTTTTCCCTTTTGGGACTCTCTAAATAATTTTCAAAGATATTTAGGGGTTCGACATACATGGAACTAATGCCCTTTCGATCCATATCTATAATAGATGTTCTCACACTTCTGTTCGTTACTTCCTTGGGATTATTTTCCCTTAGGACCTTGTTCAGATCGAACACATTTATATGACCTCTTGCTTTGTGGGCGAAAAAATCTTCCACGTCCATGATTAGATCGTCGACCACGACTTCGCTAGGTTTGATTTCCTCTCTACGGATTTTTCACATCCGTTGCACTCACTTCTGAAAATACCTTTGTTCCCGTAGGACGATGTAACACGATATTTGGCTCAGATGCGAAACTGGGACTAGGACAGATCAACTGACTTGAAAGATCCATATCTTTCAAGTATTAACCGATTTGAATGAGATTCCAATTCACACTGGTGCTAGGATGGATAACGATTGTATAACAGTTTAGTTCATAGCTTGAATCCTTTTGGATTGGTCGGCATCCTCCTTTGAATACTCGTAGCTCCAAATCGTGTAGCCATGAGTTCACCTGAGTTGTAAAATGAACAATTGCTTCATCTGAACTCTAATTGGACTAATTCCACCTCGAGATATGCTCTAGATGAGGTAAGAACGTATCCGAAATAGTAGTTTGGCTAGAAGAATTGATCTTTAACTTCGTTCGTATTGAGCAAGACTCAAGGGTCGTATTGGATGGTCTCATCATCATATCACATAATCAAGAAACAACAAGCAAACCAGATAATTGTAACACCAGCATAAGCACGCTTAACTCTGGAGTTCTCTCATGACCTTTGACCGAAAAGATAAGTGCACTTTGGTGACATAGATGGCTAAATCAATTCTCTTAAACTTCTATGCAAGTCTCTGAGACCGGAGTGTCACAATAATACGCAAACGAAACGAAGCATCAGCCGCCAGCTGAGAATGGTGTCGACCGACATTGGTCACCTAGTGTCGACTGACAGCTGCTCAAACTCCCAAAAAAATGTAGCAATGTCGACCGACACCTCCATCAACCTTTTTCTCACACCATTAGGCTTAGATTCACACCAAAAGGCACAAAGAACCTCGAAAAACTATAGAACACTCACTTGAAACTTGCTCTCTTCTTTCTCTCTGGAAAGTGTCAAAACGGCTAAAAAACTTGTAAAGTCGAGTTTTTCCTATTAAACTCGAGCCCTAGGGTTTCCCTAAACCAAACACATGAACCGGAGAATTAAAAATCAAACTAAGAAACTCGGCCACATAAGGTGTCGAGAGACACCCACCACTAGTGTCGATCGACATCCTCTCCCCCATCAACATATATATGTCCTCGAATCTAGCACAAAAATCTCCCATGCCACCAACACTATGGCCTGCACATCCTCCGACTAATTCATGACGACTCTATCTGGCAAATAACCGGCATCTCTAACATCATTCATTCTCAACACATGCATCTCCCCCGCTCTCAGGTCTCGACTTTAGAGTCTTACCGGCTTGCTTTCAGGCCTTGGCCCTAAAGCTACAATATCCAGGTAGTCTAAGCTTGCTCTTGGGTTATCACCCGAAGTTGATATACGAATTATACACTCATGTCACAAAGTCCTTTGAGATAAAGGTACACATGAACCTAACCGTCCCCTCATGAGTTGTTTGAGATCTCACATCTCTAGAGCAATAATTCTAAGCTAGACCTAGTACCACGCTGACTTCTATGGCTGGCGTAGGAACATTGCAATGTCCTACGACCAACAATCGCCACAAGGTCTGCCACCAAAGCCATAAAAACGTCACAAAGACCATAGAAATGTCTCGTATGACCACCGCCAAGGCCAAACAATGCCCAATAGGACAGCCATCAAGGCCAAACAATGCCCAACAGCACAGCCACCTAGGCCAACAAACGTCACCGGGACTACCACCATGGTATACGACATTAACAAAACCACTACCAAGGTACCTAGCATCCCCAAGACTACTACCACTGACAAGTGTCACCAAGACCACCACCAGGGTACAAAATGCCTCTTGGTGACTATCAAGGCACAATTGTCACCATGACCAACGCCATGATACAAAACGTCACCAAGACCGCCACCATGACAAACATCTCGAAGGATCACCACAAAGATCACAACACTTTCCAAAAATATAAAGTTCTAACTCCCTAAAATTTTCCATTTTTAGAACTTTCTAATTATGAAAACTTTCCATTTATCAAAGCCCCGAGATATTTCATTTTCGATGACAAAACAAGTCAAATAAATAAAAACTCATCTTATTAATCATAAAAATGTCATAATTTACAACCTCAACGAAAATATATAAGGAAAAATAAGATACAATGACACCAAGCTAACAAAAAGGAAACTGGAAACCAAGGATAGACAAGCTATAGCCTCGAGCTGCTTCTCGAACCACTTCTTGAACCTTGCGTTCATCCTTGCCTCTAGCTCCCAAGTATCCTTCAACAATCTATCACAGTCCCACTGGACTGTCATCAAAAGAATCTTCATCCGCCAAAAATCTTGTTCTGCCTCTCGAGAACTCTCACCAGTCTCGCCTCAAGAGTCATGTTGGGCTGAAAATTTGCTGGAATCTTAGCCAACAACTCGTCATCCTTGTGACAACACTTCTTCAGCATCAACACGTAGAATACCTTGTAGAACGCAAGCATAACCTCAGGTACCTCCAGCCTTTATGCATCTGGTCCCACCCGCCCAACTACTCTAAACAGACCCATGTATCTCGGACACAACTTAGTTTCTGTCAATGACCTGTTCGGACCCTACAATATGGCCATCTTGAGGTACACTTTATCTCCAACCTGGAACTCAATGTCCTTCCTCCTCTGATCAGCATAACTCCTCTACCGATCTTGAGCCTCCTTCATATTCAGCTTGAGCACCCGTGTCTTCTCTGTGGTCTCCTGAACAAAACTCGCATCCAGTAAGCTACACTCCTCCACCTGAGTCCATCATAATGGTGTACAACATTGCTTCCCATACAACGCCTCATAAGGAGCCATATCAATACTCGCCTGATAGTTGTTGTTGTAAGCAAACTCTACCAGGTTCTGGTGATCAGCCCAATGACAACCCCAATAAAGCACACAAATCCTTAGCAAATCTTCAAGAGTCTGAATCATTATCTCTGACAACGCATATGTCTCATTAGCAGAGATCTAATACTCGCTGTATTCTTGGAGACATTCACCAGTCCCACATAACTCTCCTGAGCCAACCAAACTCTACTAAGAGGATCTGATCTATCAGCTGCCTCCAAACCCAATGGCTCTTTTGAAATAGCACACAACCTCAAAGTACTAATCTCACTCACCAACGACTCCATAACCTGCCATTGAGCCGAAACCGCTCGCTTGCTACTTAGAGCATCTGCCACAAGGTTAGCTTTACCAAGGTGGTAAGCTATATCCACATCATCATTTGCCACTGACTCCATCCACTGCTTCTGCCTCAAATTCAGCTTAGGCTGAGTGAAGATATACTTCAGGCTGTTATGATATGTATACACATGTATCTTCCGCCATAAAGATAAGACCTCCAGATCTTTAAAGCAAAAACTACAGTCGCCATCTCCAAGTCATGAGTAGGATAATTGCCCTTATGCTTCCGCAACTGCTGCGAAGCATTGGCAATAACCTTTCCCTCCTGCATCAACACACACCTCAAACCAAATTTAGAAGCATTTGTATACACCATGTATGGCTTATTCTGATCCGAAAATGCAAATATTGGTGTACTCGTCAACATCGGCTTCAGGCTAGCGAAAGCTGCCTCACACTCCGATGACCATACAGAAGGAACGGTCTTCTCCATCAGCTTAGTCATTTGCTGCGCCATACTCGCAAAACCTCTCATAAAGTTTCCGTAGTATCCTGCCAAATCAAAGAAACTCAATCGTGAAGAAATCAGACTGAGATGGTGGTAACCCGTGCAACGACTAAAACATATCCTCGAACTCCCGAACCACAAAAAATGCCACACCTTTACCAAAATTCCAATATTCGGTTCACCGGTATCACAAGGTATCAAATCATTTTATATCCAGTTCAACTATAATTCAAAAGCAAATTCGATCATTACTGTCGGCAAAACTCACTATCATCATCACTATTTGTAATATGGAATCTTGAATGGGGATATCACTCTTAAGGGTTGGTTGATTTTGAGCTTTAAGCTGCAACTTTCAAATCTTAAGTTGGAGTTTTAAAATTTGAGATACATAAACCTTTTGCTGGATTTTTGAACAAAAGAAATAAAAGTAATAGGATTGGGCGATTGACAAAGATGTTTAGAAAATCTTTGTCAATTCTATTAGTCCGCTTAGAAAAATCACTAGCAAGGGAAGTATGTTCGAGGGATTGATGGATTTTAATTTCCAATTTGCTGGATCGTTAAAGTTAAAGGAAGAGAAAGCTTTGCTTAACTTTTACATACATATATTCATTAAAATAATATGATTAATTTCGAACTGAAGAAGACATACAAAATAGTTTTTAAGTGTCTAAATCTGTAATCATATTAGGAAATGTCATATTAGATAATGCCTCTACCCTAAATAGTCAATAGTGGTTTTTCCAAGTTTTCTTTAAATAATATCATATAATACTGCAACATATTGATTTAATATTTTAATTTATAGAAAACTTATATTAGGAATTAGTATTACACTATTACAAGATAGATCATACAGTCAGGTTAGGCTCAAATATCATAGGGCCATGTGCTATATTGAAAATTTTAAAAGTTATAGCCTATATTATTTAAAATAAGACCCTAAAATGCAAAGAAAAAAGTAACTAAAAAAAGTGGAAGTGGGACTATGCATTTGCACGTCCAACGCACCCATTAGTGTAAAGAAATTTACCCATTATCTATCGATAGAAGTTGTGTGAAAAATATATGTTATGTGATTATGAAATTAAAAATTCTTTTGGTTATGGTAATTTATTAGAAAAATGATTGCCACCTACTTGAAGTATACGCCAACACATAACCACACATACAAACAATATAAATATCTTGTTAACTACGTAAACTATTGTTATTACATAAGAAGATTCATAAACAAATATAGGTTATGTATACAACACCATAAACATTCAACTCTGGTGTTTGGTTGGCCAGAATCCGATGTTGACCACTATTGACCAAAGTTGACCAGTGTTAACCGTAAACATTTAAATACATTTATATGATGTTGAGACGCGATGTCATTTCCAAAAAGTATTTTCTTTTCCCAAAATTTTTTAAGTCGATGGTTAAAATCTTTTATGTGTAAATTCCTTTGCTGACAAAGTTCTATTTTTCAGATAATCGAATGATAATTATTCATTTCTAATTTGATATGCCCAGATACGATTAACACAGTCTATATGCATCTAGCGCATTTATAAAACCAAAAGGTAAAATATAAGATATGTTTCTTCACATAATGTAAAATTTTATTCATACCATAACATTAGAAATTTCATACAAAGAAGAAAATCAAGATAGATATTTAGTTTTCTGATGGAGATATTTTTTTGTAGAATTCTTTCTCTTTAAGACAACAACATCCAGTATGGAGTCTAAATGTTCCACAATACCATCCATTTTTAAACCCTTTGCTTAAGCAAATCTGATCACATACGCTTGTACACTCTGACCGAAAACAAACAGCATCATGAACATCAATAGCGTTTATTTTACCTGTAAAAGATATAAAATGTAGTATGATTGATCAAAATGGAAGTTTTCCAAGGAAGTATACTTTTAATTCATGTATCATCATAATACGTTACAAACCACTCTCATATATCTGTTTTTTTTACTCAAACTTAATTTGTAAACCTTAGTTCAAAGTTAGTTCTCCATCATGGAATTATCTAGACTAATTGTCTAAGTTTCACTTTCTAATAGCTCATTCATGTTTATATTTAGATAGTTTTACGTCAAACATGTTTAGACGCTAAAAATTCACGAAAAAACAGCAAGATGGTGTAATTATTCTGATTGATGTACATCATATATATATCCTAATAGAACTCAAAACAGTTTATTGGGTTTGTAAGTCAACTTACCTGCCATCACAATCAAGAGAACAATTGCTATGGCAATGAATATATGCAAATGTTTCTTGTCCTGCATTGTTTTGAGGTGTCACTAGATATTGCTCGACGTATATTTTTTTTTTCTCTTTGTTTAGATGTTGTATCCATGAAGATAAAGTTGCTCTTATATATAGGCTTTGATTTTTTTTACAAATCAAATGAATGAATAAGAGCTAGATTTTATTCTATTCTTTGGTAATATTAATCTTTAGCTTTATATCCCACTTAGGGGGTGTTTTTGAATTCTAATTCAAAAGAATTTTGATGACTGCAATAAAATCATAGAAAATAAATAATTGAAAGATTTTAAAGGATTAGATAACTATCTATAATCTTAATACTATAATCTTGTTAATTAATTTTTCTATAATCTTGTAAAGTCTCTGAAAAAATATCTCTGTTTTAATGATACTTTCCATAACTTTTTTTTAACCTAACAATAATTAAAAGGAAAAATGATTGCCAGCTACTTGAAATATACGCCAACACATGACCACACATACAAACAATATAAATGTCTTGTTAACTACATGAACTATTGTCATTACATAAGGACATACATAATCAAACATAGGTTATGTGTACAACACCATAAACATTTAACTCTGCTGTTTGGTTAACCAGAATTTGGCGTTGACCAGTGTTGAGCGACATTGACTAGTGTTGACTAGATAAAATATTCAATAATTTATATATATTTTTTTTCCTAAAAATAATTTTTGCTTTTATGTATTTTTGAGATAAAAATAAAAAGATGAATGATTTGTATAATTTGCAAAAAAAAATTCTAAAAACAAAAAAAAAATACAAGAAAATTATATACCAAAAAAGATTAAAAATTGTATGATAAACAAAATTTGTGGTATATCTAGTAACAAATTTTGTTAATAAAAAAAATATACCAAAAATAATATAATAAATCTCTACCACCAAAATTTTATGTGTAGTAGATTTTTTTCATTAAACTATAACAAATATATACCTTTCCTTTTAAAAATCATTTTTTATTTTGTATTTTCAAAGATGGGGGGTTTTAAATATTTTTTATTTTTACTTATTTATGAGATTATGTCATTTGAAATATATCCAAGACATTGCCAACTATTTCTTTGTTTTTAATAAGAAAAAGAAAGGAAGAAAATAATGAAAATTCTATTTATTTACATAAAAGACATGTATCTAAAAGATAATTGAAAAACAAAAGTTGATTTTGTAAAATCAAAGAAATAGTTGGCATTGTCTTGGATATATTTCAAATGACATAATCTTATAAATAAGTAAAAAGAAAAATAATATTTAAAACCCCCACCTTTTAAAATACAAAATAAAAAATAATTTTTAAAAGGAAAAGGTATATATTTATTATATTTTTATGAAAAAATCTACTACACATAAAATTTTGGTGGTATAGTTTTATTATATTATTTTTGGCATATTTTCTATGTTAACAAAATTAGTTAATAGATATACCACAAATTTTGTTTGTCATATATTTTTTAATTTGTTTTGGTATATAATTTTCTTGTAATTTTCGTTGTTATATATTGTTTTTGTAAATTATACACATCATTTAGTTTTTTTATTTATTTATCAAAAATACATTAAAACAAAAATAAATATTATTTTTAAGAAAAAAGAAAAAAATATTATTTTTTGAATGTTTTTTCTGGTCAACAATGGTCAACGCCGGTTAACACTAGTCAAACCGGAGGAAAGTTGTTTACAAAAGTAGTTTCCGTCAATAACAATCTAAAAGAACGAGCTAAACAAACAGCCTTCACATTAGACGTCCGAGGAATCTTGGAGAGAGTGAAAGGAGGCAAGGAGATACTAAGTGCCTGTAACTCATCAAGCAGCGTAGAGAAAACCAGCAACTCCTCTAGGGCTTGAACCATCGCAACTAGCTCTGCAGGACTCGTCTCAAATCGCCGACAGTCAACTCCTCTGGAAAGCATACACTCCAAAGCCCATAACAGAGCTTCTAGATCCGAATGAAGAGGGGAAGAATTTTGTCTTTGGCATCTTGCACGCAACACTAAAGTCTGATCCTCACAATTACCGCACCACCAGCCCAGACCTGAATTAGGTTCTGGTGATTTCCAAGAACCATCAACTTGGCAGCGAATAATTGGCTACGGGGTATGCAAGGGTTCCGGAGAACCTGAGATAACCCTTGAGACTAATTGGGCCTGCTCCCACAATAATTGTTCACCTATAGCCTGATTAATAATACTATTGGCTCTCACTGTATCCCTTGAAAAACTTTCTTATTCCTATCCTTCCATAAAAACCAAACAAGCCAAGGTATTGAATGATGAGTGGCTCCTAAAGCCATAAGGAATGTCCCATTGCCAAAAATAAACCCTAAATTTGAATACACAGAATCATATGGGAAATTGCCTGAAGGCAATCCAACCAAGACCTAATCCCATATTTGATGGGAATAAGGACACTCAATGAAAGTGTTATTAATAGTTTCTGTCACAAAATCACATCTTTTACACAATGTGTCACACTGAAATCCCCGAGAAGCTAAACGCACCGTCACTGGGAGAGAACAAGACGCTATTTGCGAAAAAATGTTTAATTTTTGGTGGGACCCGAAAGTTCCAAGACTGAAACTTCAGGGCAGTACAATTGGGATCGTACTCGATTTCAGCCGTCATGGCTTGAGCTAACTTATATCCCAACTTAACTGAGTACACTCCAGATTTCTTATAATGCCAAACCAACCAGTCTGCCTTAAATGATTTGCTACCAAGCAAACTCCTTATAATTTGGATATCCTCCTGATCCATAAACACTTGGAGAATAGGTAAATGCCACTCTTTAGTCAGCGGGTTAATCAAGTGATTAACCATAAAATTTGGATGTAATTATCGGCCCCTACCATTTGCAGGTCAGGGATGTTGGTTAGAGATTCAAGAATCGCGTCAAACCGAAGTATTACACCCTAACCCTAACGTCCATCGAGTGGAGAAAATACTTTTCCACCCAAACGAGGGAGAGTATGGTTTCTTTGCCATCAATGGATGCTTGTTTCTAAAATATCGACATCTAAACACCCGATCAAATAATGAATCCGGAAATTGAATTAAACGCCAATACTGCTTAGCCAACAACGCATCAGTGAATTTATCCAGGTCACGAAACCCCAAAAATCCATCAGTTTTATCTCTACACATTTTCCCAGACCACTCAGTGAAGACCTCGGTCTTTCCCATCAGAACTCCACCAGAAGTTCAAAATTGCACTTGTTAACTTTGACGTTAAACCCTGAGGAAGTTTAAAACATGACATAACATGTGTTGGAAGGGCCAAGGCCACCAACTTAAGTAGAATCTCCTTCCCTTCCTTAGATAAGTATTTAGCCGTCCAACCATTAACCTGATCATCCAGCCTGTCTCGAACATAACCGAAGGCTTTATTTCTTGAACCCCCAAGACTCTCAGATATTTCCAAATATGAGCCCATACCCCCTTCCTTGGAAATTCCAATCACTGATTTTACCTTATCCTTGATCTTCGAAGGTACTTTTTTGCCAAACATAATAGAGGATTTATCAAGATTGACCTCCTGACTGGACGCTTTACCATAGTTGCCTATGATATTCATCACCGTTGAACATTGTTCTTTGTCTGCTTTACAGAAAAACAGACTATCATCCGCAAAAATNATAGGTTATGTGTACAACACCATAAACATTCAACTTTGGTGTTTGGTTGGCCAAAATCTAATATTGACCACTATTGACCGACGTTGACCAGTGTTAACCGTAAACATTCAAATACATTTATATGATGTTGAGACGCGATGTAGTTTCCAAAAAGTCTTTTCTTTTCCCAAAATTTTTTAAGTCGATGGTTAAAATCTTTTATGTGTAAATTCCTTTGCTGACAAAGTTCTATTTTTCAGATAATCGAATGATAATTATTCATTTCTAATTTGATATGCCCAGATACGATTAACACAGTCTATATGCATCTAGCGCATTTATAAAACCAAAAGGTAAAATATAAGATATGTTTCTTCACATAATGTAAAATTTTATTAATACCATAACATTATAAATTTCAAATAAAGAAGAAAGTCAAGATAGATATTTAGTTTTCTGATGGAGATATTTTTTTGTAAAGTTCTTTCTTTTTAAGACAACAACATCCAGTATGGAGTCTAAATGTTCCACAATACCATCCATTTTTAAACCCTTTGCTTAAGCAAATCTGATCACATACGCTTGTACACTCTGACCGAAAACAAACAGCATCATGAACATCAATAGCGTTTATTTTACCAGTAAAAGATATAAAATGTAGTATGATTGATCAAAATGGAAGTTTTCCAAGAAAGTATACTTTTAATTCATGTATCATCATAATACGTTACAAACCACTCTCATATATCCGTTTTTTTTACTCAAACTTAATTTGTAAATCTTAGTTCAAAGTTAGTTCTCCATCATGGAATTATCTAGACTAATTGTCTAAGTTTCACTTTCTAATAGCTCATTCATGTTTATATTTAGATAGTTTTACGTCAAACATGTTTAGACGCTAAAAATTCACGAAAAAACAGCAAGATGGTGTAATTATTCTGATTGATGTACATCATATATATATCCTAATAGAACTCAAAACAGTTTATTGGGTTTGTAAGTCAACTTACCTGCCATCACAATCAAGAGAACAATTGCTATGGCAATGAATATATGCAAATGTTTCTTGTCCTGCATTGTTTTGAGGTGTCACTAGATATTGCTCGACGTATATTTTTTTTTTCTCTTTGTTTAGATGTTGTATCCATGAAGATAAAGTTGCTCTTATATATAGGCTTTGATTTTTTTTACAAATCAAATGAATGAATAAGAGCTAGATTTTATTCTATTCTTTGGTAATATTAATCTTTAGCTTTATATCCCACTTAGGGGGTGTTTTTGAATTCTAATTCAAAAGAATTTTGATGACTGCAATAAAATCATAGAAAATAAATAATTGAAAGATTTTAAAGGATTAGATAACTATCTATAATCTTAATACTATAATCTTGTTAATTAATTTTTCTATAATCTTGTAAAGTCTCTGAAAAAATATCTCTGTTTTAATGATACTTTCCATAACTTTTTTTTTAACCTAACAATAATTAAAAGGAAAAATGATTGCCAGCTACTTGAAATATACGCCAACACATGACCACACATACAACCAATATAAATGTCTTGTTAACTACATGAACTATTGTCATTACATAAGGACATACATAATCAAACATAGGTTATGTGTACAACACCATAAACATTTAACTCTGCTGTTTGGTTAACCAGAATTTGGCGTTGACCAGTGTTGAGCGAAATTGACTAGTGTTGACTAGATAAAATATTCAATAATATATATATTTTTTTTTTCCTAAAAATAATTTTTGCTTTTATGTATTTTTGAGATAAAAATAAAAAGATGAATGATTTGTATAATTTGCAAAAACAAATTCTAAAAACAAAAAAAAAATACAAGAAAATTATATACCAAAAAAGATTAAAAATTGTATGATAAACAAAATTTGTGGTATATCTAGTAACAAATTTTGTTAATAAAAAAAATATACCAAAAATAATATAATAAAACTCTACCACCAAAATTTTATGTGTAGTAGATTTTTTTCATTAAACTATAACAAATATATACCTTTCCTTTTAAAAATCATTTTTTATTTTGTATTTTCAAAGATGGGGGGTTTTAAATATTTTTTATTTTTACTTATTTATGAGATTATGTCATTTGAAATATATCCAAGACATTGCCAACTATTTCTTTGTTTTTAATAAGAAAAAGAAAGGAAGAAAATAATGAAAATTCTATTTATTTACATAAAAGACATGTATCTAAAAGATAATTGAAAAACAAAAGTTGATTTTGTAAAATCAAAGAAATAGTTGGCATTGTCTTGGATATATTTCAAATGACATAATCTTATAAATAAGTAAAAAGAAAAATAATATTTAAAACCCCCACCTTTTAAAATACAAAATAAAAAATAATTTTTAAAAGGAAAAGGTATATATTTATTATATTTTTATGAAAAAATCTACTACACATAAAATTTTGGTGGTATAGTTTTATTATATTATTTTTGGCATATTTTCTATGTTAACAAAATTAGTTAATAGATATACCACAAATTTTGTTTGTCATATATTTTTTAATTTGTTTTGGTATATAATTTTCTTGTAATTTTCGTTGTTATATATTGTTTTTGTAAATTATACACATCATTTAGTTTTTTTATTTATTTATCAAAAATACATTAAAACAAAAATAAATATTATTTTTAAGAAAAAAGAAAAAAATATTATTTTTTGAATGTTTTTTCTGGTCAACAATGGTCAACGCCGGTTAACACTAGTCAAACCGGAGGAAAGTTGTTTACAAAAGTAGTTTCCGTCAATAACAATCTAAAAGAACGAGCTAAACAAACAGCCTTCACATTAGACGTCCGAGGAATCTTGGAGAGAGTGAAAGGAGGCAAGGAGATACTAAGTGCCTGTAACTCATCAAGCAGCGTAGAGAAAACCAGCAACTCCTCTAGGGCTTGAACCATCGCAACTAGCTCTGCAGGACTCGTCTCAAATCGCCGACAGTCAACTCCTCTGGAAAGCATACACTCCAAAGCCCATAACAGAGCTTCTAGATCCGAATGAAGAGGGGAAGAATTTTGTCTTTGGCATCTTGCACGCAACACTAAAGTCTGATCCTCACAATTACCGCACCACCAGCCCAGACCTGAATTAGGTTCTGGTGATTTCCAAGAACCATCAACTTGGCAGCGAATAATTGGCTACGGGGTATGCAAGGGTTCCGGAGAACCTGAGATAACCCTTGAGACTAATTGGGCCTGCTCCCACAATAATTGTTCACCTATAGCCTGATTAATAATACTATTGGCTCTCACTGTATCCCTTGAAAAACTTTCTTATTCCTATCCTTCCATAAAAACCAAACAAGCCAAGGTATCGAATGATGAGTGGCTCCTAAAGCCATAAGGAATGTCCCATTGCCAAAAATAAAACCTAAATTTGAGTACACAGAATCATATGGGAAATTGCCTGAAGGCAATCCAACCAAGACCTAATCCCATATTTGATGGGAATAAGGACACTCAATGAAAGTGTTACTAATATTTTCTGTCGCAAAATCACATCTTTTACACAATGTGTCACACTGAAATCCTCGAGAAGCTAAACGCACCGTCACTGGGAAAGAACAAGACGCTATTTGCGAAAAAATGTTTAATTTTTGGTGGGACCCGAAGGTTCCAAGACTGAAACTTCAGGGCAGTACAATTGGGATCGTACTCGATTTCAGCCGTCATGGCTTGAGCTAACTTATATCCCAACTTAACTGAGTACACTCCAGATTTCTTATAATGCCAAACCAACCAGTCTGCCTTAAATGATTTGCTACCAAGCAAACTCCTTATAATTTGGATATCCTCCTGATCCATAAACACTTGGAGAATAGGTAAATGCCACTCTTTAGTCAGCGGGTTAATCAAGTGATTAACCATAAAATTTGGATGTAATTATCGGCCCCTACCATTTGCAGGTCAGGGATGTTGGTTAGAGATTCAAGAATCGCGTCAAACCGAAGTATTACACCCTAACCCTAACGTCCATCGAGTGGAGAAAATACTTTTCCACCCAAACGAGGGAGAGTATGGTTTCTTTGCCATCAATGGATGCTTGTTTCTAAAATATCGACATCTAAACACCCGATCAAATAATGAATCCGGAAATTGAATTAAACGCCAATACTGCTTAGCCAACAACGCATCAGTGAATTTATCCAGGTCACGAAACCCCAAAAATCCATCAGTTTTATCTCTACACATTTTCCCAGACCACTCAGTGAAGACCTCGGTCTTTCCCATCAGAACTCCACCAGAAGTTCAAAATTGCACTTGTTAACTTTGACGTTAAACCCTGAGGAAGTTTAAAACATGACATAACATGTGTTGGAAGGGCCAAGGCCACCAACTTAAGTAGAATTTCCTTCCCTTCCTTAGATAAGTATTTAGCCGTCCAACCATTAACCCGATCATCCAGCCTGTCTCGAACATAACCGAAGGCTTTATTTCTTGAACCCCCAAGACTCTCAGATATTTCCAAATATGAGCCCATACCCCCTTCCTTGGAAATTCCAATCACTGATTTTACCTTATCCTTGATCTTCGAAGGTACTTTTTTGCCAAACATAATAGAGGATTTATCAAGATTGACCTCCTGACTGGACGCTTTACCATAGTTGCCTATGATATTCATCACCGTTGAACATTGTTCTTTGTCTGCTTTACAGAAAAACAGACTATCATCCGCAAAAATAAAATGTGAAATAAGGGGACAATCTCGGGCAAGCTTGATACCAGAAATATTATCCTCCCTCTTTGCCTTCTTTATATTAGCAATCAAAAAGGAGATCCTCTCTCGGCTTATCTCATAACTTTATTTTGAGAAGAAAAATGTATAAAATCATAGGGTTATTAGCATCCACACCCACTTTATACTAAACATCTTACACAAACACCCACTTTCCCAACTCTCTATACTTTTCTAAGTTTGTTGCTTATCTGTTCATGTTTTTTTTAACAATTTTGTCCTCATAAGAAGAGGATGTAAATGGTATTAGACAATGCCTCTACCCTAAATAGTGGGTTTTCCAAGTTTTCTTTAAATTATATCATATAATACTTCAACATATTTATATCATAAGTATAGTATTATATCATATACTTATGTTAGGAATTAGTATTACACTATTACAAGATAGATCATACAATCAGGTCAGGCTCAAATGTTATTGGGCCATGTGCTATATTGAAATTTTAAAAAGTTAAAGCCTATAATATTTAAAATAAGACCCTAAAATACAAAGAAAAAAGTAACTAAAAAAGTGGAAGTGGGACTATGCATTTGCACGTCCAACACACCAATGTACCCATTACTGTAAAGAAATTTACCCATTATCTATCGATAGAAGTTGTGGGAAAAATATATGTTATGTGATTATGAAATTAAAAATTCTCTTGGTTATGGTAATTTATTGGAAAAATGATTGTCACCTACTTGAAGTATACGCCAACACATGACCACACATACAAACAATATAAATATCTTGTTAACTACGTAAAATATTGTTATTACATAAGAAGATTCATAAACAAATATAGGTTATGTGTACAACACCATAAACATTCAACTCTGGTGTTTGGTTGGCCAAAATCTGATATTGACCACTATTGACCGACGTTGACCAGTGTTAACCGTAAACATTCAAATACATTTATATGATGTTGAGACGCGATGTAGTTTCCAAAAAGTCTTTTCTTTTCCCAAAATTTTTTAAGTCGATGGTTAAAATCTTTTATGTGTAAATTCCTTTGCTGACAAAGTTCTATTTTTCAGATAATCGAATGATAATTATTCATTTCTAATTTGATATGCCCAGATACGGTTAACACAGTCTATATGCATCTAGCGCATTTATAAAACCAAAAGGTAAAATATAAGATATGTTTCTTCACATAATGTAAAATTTTATTCATACCATAACATTAGAAATTTCATACAAAGAAGAAAATCAAGATAGATATTTAGTTTTCTGATGGAGATATTTTTTTGTAGAATTCTTTCTCTTTAAGACAACAACATCCAGTATGGAGTCTAAATGTTCCACAATACCATCCATTTTTAAACCCTTTGCTTAAGCAAATCTGATCACATACGCTTGTACACTCTGACCGAAAACAAACAGCATCATGAACATCAATAGCGTTTATTTTACCTGTAAAAGATATAAAATGTAGTATGATTGATCAAAATGGAAGTTTTCCAAGGAAGTATACTTTTAATTCATGTATCATCATAATACGTTACAAACCACTCTCATATATCTGTTTTTTTTACTCAAACTTAATTTGTAAACCTTAGTTCAAAGTTAGTTCTCCATCATGGAATTATCTAGACTAATTGTCTAAGTTTCACTTTCTAATAGCTCATTCATGTTTATATTTAGATAGTTTTACGTCAAACATGTTTAGACGCTAAAAATTCACGAAAAAACAGCAAGATGGTGTAATTATTCTGATTGATGTACATCATATATATATCCTAATAGAACTCAAAACAGTTTATTGGGTTTGTAAGTCAACTTACCTGCCATCACAATCAAGAGAACAATTGCTATGGCAATGAATATATGCAAATGTTTCTTGTCCTGCATTGTTTTGAGGTGTCACTAGATATTGCTCGACGTATATTTTTTTTTTCTCTTTGTTTAGATGTTGTATCCATGAAGATAAAGTTGCTCTTATATATAGGCTTTGATTTTTTTTACAAATCAAATGAATGAATAAGAGCTAGATTTTATTCTATTCTTTGGTAATATTAATCTTTAGCTTTATATCCCACTTAGGGGGTGTTTTTGAATTCTAATTCAAAAGAATTTTGATGACTGCAATAAAATCATAGAAAATAAATAATTGAAAGATTTTAAAGGATTAGATAACTATCTATAATCTTAATACTATAATCTTGTTAATTAATTTTTCTATAATCTTGTAAAGTCTCTGAAAAAATATCTCTGTTTTAATGATACTTTCCATAACTTTTTTTTAACCTAACAATAATTAAAAGGAAAAATGATTGCCAGCTACTTGAAATATACGCCAACACATGACCACACATACAAACAATATAAATGTCTTGTTAACTACATGAACTATTGTCATTACATAAGGACATACATAATCAAACATAGGTTATGTGTACAACACCATAAACATTTAACTCTGCTGTTTGGTTAACCAGAATTTGGCGTTGACCAGTGTTGAGCGACATTGACTAGTGTTGACTAGATAAAATATTCAATAATTTATATATATTTTTTTTCCTAAAAATAATTTTTGCTTTTATGTATTTTTGAGATAAAAATAAAAAGATGAATGATTTGTATAATTTGCAAAAAAAAATTCTAAAAACAAAAAAAAAATACAAGAAAATTATATACCAAAAAAGATTAAAAATTGTATGATAAACAAAATTTGTGGTATATCTAGTAACAAATTTTGTTAATAAAAAAAATATACCAAAAATAATATAATAAATCTCTACCACCAAAATTTTATGTGTAGTAGATTTTTTTCATTAAACTATAACAAATATATACCTTTCCTTTTAAAAATCATTTTTTATTTTGTATTTTCAAAGATGGGGGGTTTTAAATATTTTTTATTTTTACTTATTTATGAGATTATGTCATTTGAAATATATCCAAGACATTGCCAACTATTTCTTTGTTTTTAATAAGAAAAAGAAAGGAAGAAAATAATGAAAATTCTATTTATTTACATAAAAGACATGTATCTAAAAGATAATTGAAAAACAAAAGTTGATTTTGTAAAATCAAAGAAATAGTTGGCATTGTCTTGGATATATTTCAAATGACATAATCTTATAAATAAGTAAAAAGAAAAATAATATTTAAAACCCCCACCTTTTAAAATACAAAATAAAAAATAATTTTTAAAAGGAAAAGGTATATATTTATTATATTTTTATGAAAAAATCTACTACACATAAAATTTTGGTGGTATAGTTTTATTATATTATTTTTGGCATATTTTCTATGTTAACAAAATTAGTTAATAGATATACCACAAATTTTGTTTGTCATATATTTTTTAATTTGTTTTGGTATATAATTTTCTTGTAATTTTCGTTGTTATATATTGTTTTTGTAAATTATACACATCATTTAGTTTTTTTATTTATTTATCAAAAATACATTAAAACAAAAATAAATATTATTTTTAAGAAAAAAGAAAAAAATATTATTTTTTGAATGTTTTTTCTGGTCAACAATGGTCAACGCCGGTTAACACTAGTCAAACCGGAGGAAAGTTGTTTACAAAAGTAGTTTCCGTCAATAACAATCTAAAAGAACGAGCTAAACAAACAGCCTTCACATTAGACGTCCGAGGAATCTTGGAGAGAGTGAAAGGAGGCAAGGAGATACTAAGTGCCTGTAACTCATCAAGCAGCGTAGAGAAAACCAGCAACTCCTCTAGGGCTTGAACCATCGCAACTAGCTCTGCAGGACTCGTCTCAAATCGCCGACAGTCAACTCCTCTGGAAAGCATACACTCCAAAGCCCATAACAGAGCTTCTAGATCCGAATGAAGAGGGGAAGAATTTTGTCTTTGGCATCTTGCACGCAACACTAAAGTCTGATCCTCACAATTACCGCACCACCAGCCCAGACCTGAATTAGGTTCTGGTGATTTCCAAGAACCATCAACTTGGCAGCGAATAATTGGCTACGGGGTATGCAAGGGTTCCGGAGAACCTGAGATAACCCTTGAGACTAATTGGGCCTGCTCCCACAATAATTGTTCACCTATAGCCTGATTAATAATACTATTGGCTCTCACTGTATCCCTTGAAAAACTTTCTTATTCCTATCCTTCCATAAAAACCAAACAAGCCAAGGTATTGAATGATGAGTGGCTCCTAAAGCCATAAGGAATGTCCCATTGCCAAAAATAAACCCTAAATTTGAATACACAGAATCATATGGGAAATTGCCTGAAGGCAATCCAACCAAGACCTAATCCCATATTTGATGGGAATAAGGACACTCAATGAAAGTGTTATTAATAGTTTCTGTCACAAAATCACATCTTTTACACAATGTGTCACACTGAAATCCCCGAGAAGCTAAACGCACCGTCACTGGGAGAGAACAAGACGCTATTTGCGAAAAAATGTTTAATTTTTGGTGGGACCCGAAAGTTCCAAGACTGAAACTTCAGGGCAGTACAATTGGGATCGTACTCGATTTCAGCCGTCATGGCTTGAGCTAACTTATATCCCAACTTAACTGAGTACACTCCAGATTTCTTATAATGCCAAACCAACCAGTCTGCCTTAAATGATTTGCTACCAAGCAAACTCCTTATAATTTGGATATCCTCCTGATCCATAAACACTTGGAGAATAGGTAAATGCCACTCTTTAGTCAGCGGGTTAATCAAGTGATTAACCATAAAATTTGGATGTAATTATCGGCCCCTACCATTTGCAGGTCAGGGATGTTGGTTAGAGATTCAAGAATCGCGTCAAACCGAAGTATTACACCCTAACCCTAACTTCCATCGAGTGGAGAAAATACTTTTCCACCCAAACGAGGGAGAGTATGGTTTCTTTGCCATCAATGGATGCTTGTTTCTAAAATATCGACATCTAAACACCCGATCAAATAATGAATCCGGAAATTGAATTAAACGCCAATACTGCTTAGCCAACAACGCATCAGTGAATTTATCCAGGTCACGAAACCCCAAAAATCCATCAGTTTTATCTCTACACATTTTCCCAGACCACTCAGTGAAGACCTCGGTCTTTCCCATCAGAACTCCACCAGAAGTTCAAAATTGCACTTGTTAACTTTGACGTTAAACCCTGAGGAAGTTTAAAACATGACATAACATGTGTTGGAAGGGCCAAGGCCACCAACTTAAGTAGAATCTCCTTCCCTTCCTTAGATAAGTATTTAGCCGTCCAACCATTAACCTGATCATCCAGCCTGTCTCGAACATAACCGAAGGCTTTATTTCTTGAACCCCCAAGACTCTCAGATATTTCCAAATATGAGCCCATACCCCCTTCCTTGGAAATTCCAATCACTGATTTTACCTTATCCTTGATCTTCGAAGGTACTTTTTTGCCAAACATAATAGAGGATTTATCAAGATTGACCTCCTGACTGGACGCTTTACCATAGTTGCCTATGATATTCATCACCGTTGAACATTGTTCTTTGTCTGCTTTACAGAAAAACAGACTATCATCCGCAAAAATCAAATGTGAAATAGGGGGACAATCTCGGGCAAGCTTGATACCAGAAATATTATCCTCCCTCTTTGCCTTCTTTATATTAGCAATCAAAAAGGAGATCCTCTCTCGGCTTATCTCATAACTTTATTTTGAGAAGAAAAATGTATAAAATCATAGGGTTATTAGCATCCACACCCACTTTATACTAAACATCTTACACAAACACCCACTTTCCCAACTCTCTATACTTTTCTAAGTTTGTTGCTTATCTGTTCATGTTTTTTTTAACAATTTTGTCCTCATAAGAAGAGGATGTAAATGGTATTAGACAATGCCTCTACCCTAAATAGTGGGTTTTCCAAGTTTTCTTTAAATTATATCATATAATACTTCAACATATTTATATCATAAGTATAGTATTATATCATATACTTATGTTAGGAATTAGTATTACACTATTACAAGATAGATCATACAATCAGGTCAGGCTCAAATGTTATTGGGCCATGTGCTATATTGAAATTTTAAAAAGTTAAAGCCTATAATATTTAAAATAAGACCCTAAAATACAAAGAAAAAAGTAACTAAAAAAGTGGAAGTGGGACTATGCATTTGCACGTCCAACACACCAATGTACCCATTACTGTAAAGAAATTTACCCATTATCTATCGATAGAAGTTGTGGGAAAAATATATGTTATGTGATTATGAAATTAAAAATTCTCTTGGTTATGGTAATTTATTGGAAAAATGATTGTCACCTACTTGAAGTATACGCCAACACATGACCACACATACAAACAATATAAATATCTTGTTAACTACGTAAAATATTGTTATTACATAAGAAGATTCATAAACAAATATAGGTTATGTGTACAACACCATAAACATTCAACTCTGGTGTTTGGTTGGCCAAAATCTGATATTGACCACTATTGACCGACGTTGACCAGTGTTAACCGTAAACATTCAAATACATTTATATGATGTTGAGACGCGATGTAGTTTCCAAAAAGTCTTTTCTTTTCCCAAAATTTTTTAAGTCGATGGTTAAAATCTTTTATGTGTAAATTCCTTTGCTGACAAAGTTCTATTTTTCAGATAATCGAATGATAATTATTCATTTCTAATTTGATATGCCCAGATACGGTTAACACAGTCTATATGCATCTAGCGCATTTATAAAACCAAAAGGTAAAATATAAGATATGTTTCTTCACATAATGTAAAATTTTATTCATACCATAACATTAGAAATTTCATACAAAGAAGAAAATCAAGATAGATATTTAGTTTTCTGATGGAGATATTTTTTTGTAGAATTCTTTCTCTTTAAGACAACAACATCCAGTATGGAGTCTAAATGTTCCACAATACCATCCATTTTTAAACCCTTTGCTTAAGCAAATCTGATCACATACGCTTGTACACTCTGACCGAAAACAAACAGCATCATGAACATCAATAGCGTTTATTTTACCTGTAAAAGATATAAAATGTAGTATGATTGATCAAAATGGAAGTTTTCCAAGGAAGTATACTTTTAATTCATGTATCATCATAATACGTTACAAACCACTCTCATATATCTGTTTTTTTTACTCAAACTTAATTTGTAAACCTTAGTTCAAAGTTAGTTCTCCATCATGGAATTATCTAGACTAATTGTCTAAGTTTCACTTTCTAATAGCTCATTCATGTTTATATTTAGATAGTTTTACGTCAAACATGTTTAGACGCTAAAAATTCACGAAAAAACAGCAAGATGGTGTAATTATTCTGATTGATGTACATCATATATATATCCTAATAGAACTCAAAACAGTTTATTGGGTTTGTAAGTCAACTTACCTGCCATCACAATCAAGAGAACAATTGCTATGGCAATGAATATATGCAAATGTTTCTTGTCCTGCATTGTTTTGAGGTGTCACTAGATATTGCTCGACGTATATTTTTTTTTTCTCTTTGTTTAGATGTTGTATCCATGAAGATAAAGTTGCTCTTATATATAGGCTTTGATTTTTTTTACAAATCAAATGAATGAATAAGAGCTAGATTTTATTCTATTCTTTGGTAATATTAATCTTTAGCTTTATATCCCACTTAGGGGGTGTTTTTGAATTCTAATTCAAAAGAATTTTGATGACTGCAATAAAATCATAGAAAATAAATAATTGAAAGATTTTAAAGGATTAGATAACTATCTATAATCTTAATACTATAATCTTGTTAATTAATTTTTCTATAATCTTGTAAAGTCTCTGAAAAAATATCTCTGTTTTAATGATACTTTCCATAACTTTTTTTTAACCTAACAATAATTAAAAGGAAAAATGATTGCCAGCTACTTGAAATATACGCCAACACATGACCACACATACAAACAATATAAATGTCTTGTTAACTACATGAACTATTGTCATTACATAAGGACATACATAATCAAACATAGGTTATGTGTACAACACCATAAACATTTAACTCTGCTGTTTGGTTAACCAGAATTTGGCGTTGACCAGTGTTGAGCGACATTGACTAGTGTTGACTAGATAAAATATTCAATAATTTATATATATTTTTTTTCCTAAAAATAATTTTTGCTTTTATGTATTTTTGAGATAAAAATAAAAAGATGAATGATTTGTATAATTTGCAAAAAAAAATTCTAAAAACAAAAAAAAAATACAAGAAAATTATATACCAAAAAAGATTAAAAATTGTATGATAAACAAAATTTGTGGTATATCTAGTAACAAATTTTGTTAATAAAAAAAATATACCAAAAATAATATAATAAATCTCTACCACCAAAATTTTATGTGTAGTAGATTTTTTTCATTAAACTATAACAAATATATACCTTTCCTTTTAAAAATCATTTTTTATTTTGTATTTTCAAAGATGGGGGGTTTTAAATATTTTTTATTTTTACTTATTTATGAGATTATGTCATTTGAAATATATCCAAGACATTGCCAACTATTTCTTTGTTTTTAATAAGAAAAAGAAAGGAAGAAAATAATGAAAATTCTATTTATTTACATAAAAGACATGTATCTAAAAGATAATTGAAAAACAAAAGTTGATTTTGTAAAATCAAAGAAATAGTTGGCATTGTCTTGGATATATTTCAAATGACATAATCTTATAAATAAGTAAAAAGAAAAATAATATTTAAAACCCCCACCTTTTAAAATACAAAATAAAAAATAATTTTTAAAAGGAAAAGGTATATATTTATTATATTTTTATGAAAAAATCTACTACACATAAAATTTTGGTGGTATAGTTTTATTATATTATTTTTGGCATATTTTCTATGTTAACAAAATTAGTTAATAGATATACCACAAATTTTGTTTGTCATATATTTTTTAATTTGTTTTGGTATATAATTTTCTTGTAATTTTCGTTGTTATATATTGTTTTTGTAAATTATACACATCATTTAGTTTTTTTATTTATTTATCAAAAATACATTAAAACAAAAATAAATATTATTTTTAAGAAAAAAGAAAAAAATATTATTTTTTGAATGTTTTTTCTGGTCAACAATGGTCAACGCCGGTTAACACTAGTCAAACCGGAGGAAAGTTGTTTACAAAAGTAGTTTCCGTCAATAACAATCTAAAAGAACGAGCTAAACAAACAGCCTTCACATTAGACGTCCGAGGAATCTTGGAGAGAGTGAAAGGAGGCAAGGAGATACTAAGTGCCTGTAACTCATCAAGCAGCGTAGAGAAAACCAGCAACTCCTCTAGGGCTTGAACCATCGCAACTAGCTCTGCAGGACTCGTCTCAAATCGCCGACAGTCAACTCCTCTGGAAAGCATACACTCCAAAGCCCATAACAGAGCTTCTAGATCCGAATGAAGAGGGGAAGAATTTTGTCTTTGGCATCTTGCACGCAACACTAAAGTCTGATCCTCACAATTACCGCACCACCAGCCCAGACCTGAATTAGGTTCTGGTGATTTCCAAGAACCATCAACTTGGCAGCGAATAATTGGCTACGGGGTATGCAAGGGTTCCGGAGAACCTGAGATAACCCTTGAGACTAATTGGGCCTGCTCCCACAATAATTGTTCACCTATAGCCTGATTAATAATACTATTGGCTCTCACTGTATCCCTTGAAAAACTTTCTTATTCCTATCCTTCCATAAAAACCAAACAAGCCAAGGTATTGAATGATGAGTGGCTCCTAAAGCCATAAGGAATGTCCCATTGCCAAAAATAAACCCTAAATTTGAATACACAGAATCATATGGGAAATTGCCTGAAGGCAATCCAACCAAGACCTAATCCCATATTTGATGGGAATAAGGACACTCAATGAAAGTGTTATTAATAGNTTTTGTTCTTGTGTGTTCTTAGTTTGTTTGTATAGATCTTTTAAAGGGTGTTTCGCTTTTTGTTTTGTTGTTATAGGGTGTTAGATTCGTGTGCTTTGTTTCTTCTGTTGCTTTTTGTGTTTTTTTTTTTACTTTGTCGTTTGGTAAATTTGAAGGGTGAAAGTCATTT